>NW_004443962.1:14346060-14377711 GCF_000243295.1 Trichechus manatus latirostris | reverse complement strand
CCTTTTACCCTATTTTCACTCACTCATTATATAAGGATATTATAGTCAGTGGCCACAGGAAAATGAACATAAACATAAAACATTTGGCAAAGATGGGAGGATAGCGTCAGATGAGAATAGGTAACCCTCTGAGCAGGACTAGAAATGACTGGAATTATCTGTCTGGGAATATTCCCAAAGCAGCTCATTCAAGGGTGTGGGTACAGATAAGATTAGTGTCTCTCCATAGAATCACCAGGAAAACACCCACCCAAATTTCATACATATTTGACAATCTGTAAACTCAGTATGATATAATTGCAAGTACGAATGAAGCACATAGCACCCCAGATAGAAATAAACCTTGTTTGGGCAGCTATTTGATTTTGCCCACTCTGAGCTCTGGACTCCTGTCTGCAATAGTCGGGAAGAATCCCTGGTCAAAGAGCTCTTCATAAAAGTACAATAAAATAAAAGACAATGAAAGAGTATTTTAAAATGATTGAATTTATACTCTTGAAGAATAACTATAAATAATTCATAGTTAAGCTATAATAAGTACAACTACAAACACAACCACCAATTCCAAGGTGCTGAGGTACATTTCCAATTTTTCCTCACTAAGGAACTGATAAAAACCCATTAGCAAAATGTAGCTAAGATGGTGCCCTCTGCCCTGGTTGAGCCTGGGCTTCTCTTCTTCACTGTCTGGACTCTGCTCACCCTTGTCTATGGGTCCCTCCCTGTACTTGTTCCAAACTGGCTTATGTTGAAATAACTATCATCTCTTTATATCAGGGCCCTTATTTTTAATGGCAGAAATTTCCTATTTTCCAATGCAATTACACAAGGTTCTGAGGTTAAATAGAGGTCTTAATAACCTTAAAGCTAAGGAGGACTGCTTTTTAGAAGTGCTTTCTCTGTAAAATAGGAGCATACTTGGAGGAAAAGAACAGGAGTTCAGTATGAGACATATTAATTTTCTGACATGCTATTGCACGTTCAAGTGGAGATTTGAGCAAGCAGATGGTTATGCGCATCTGAAGTCCATGGGAGCATTCCAAGCCTAGAGACATAAATCTGGGAGTCCTTGGCAGATAGAAGGTATTTAAATCCATGAGACTAGATGGGCATAGGTGTAGACAGAATAGGGAAAATGTCCAAGGACTGAACCCTAGAGAACCCAATATTTAAAGGTCAGGAAGACCAGAACAATTCAGCCAAAGAGACCAAGATGTAGCAACCATTGAGGTAAAAGGAAATCAAAAGAGTGTGATGTCCTGAAGGTCAAGGGAAAAAATGTTTCCAGTAGAAGTGTTACCAAATACGTTAAATGCTGTGACAGGTCAATTAGACTAGGGACTGAGAATTGACCTTATTTGAGCAATGGGGAGGGCATTGGTGCTTAGGATAAGAACAGTTGGTTGGAGTGGTAAGCGCGAAAAGCCTGAGATGAATGCGTTCAAGACAGGAGGACAGAAGTAGAGAGAGCAGGCCTAGGCCATCTAAGTAGCCATCATTTACTCCAGGAGACAATGAAGAACCAAATAGGTGAATCCTCCAATTGAGCAGCAGACCTCAGCACATATAAAATGAGGCCCTTATTCCTGCTCTCAGAGGAAAGAAAAAGCTGCTTCTGTCTTTGTAATAAGGTGAGACATTTTTTAACTGCTCATTTTGTCAGCTTACTTGGCTTCTGAATCTAAAGTCACAGTGTCCTTGTTGAATTTGACAAACTCTGTGGTGGCAGGCTTGGATTTGAGCTCCAATCAATTTTGTAGGCCTTAATACAAATCCACACCCAAATGCCTCAGGCCTCCACCCAATCAATAAATTGCAGTTAATGCCCTTAGGGAAAATGGTCTTTGATGAGGCTCAGCGTTAGCAGCCAATCCAAGCCCATTAACTTCCACACCTGGAAATAAGGTAAGTATGGAAAATGAGTCTGATGGCTTCAATTTAGTTCTCATTTCCCAGCATCACAATAACCCGACTCAACTACATACAATTCAGGATGATTGGATGAATTTGCTGAGTAGAGGTCCAAGACTGAAATAATAAGGAGGCTGAAGGTCAGGATCTAGGATTACTGGTAGAATTATTTCAAAGGACCAGGTTTAGTTAGAGTCAAGGAGTGAGAATAAAAGGCCCTGAATAAGATGCTCAGAGGCTCAAATCCAGAAAAGTGATCTAAGGTCAGTAACATGAACAGCTCCTCTGTGATTTTTGACCCTTAATTTCATTTAAAAACTAACAACAACAGTGATGACTATAAATCTGACATTTGTTAATTTTACATTAATTCCCTCCAAAATGTTTTATTGTTGATTTTTTTATTTGAGTCCCTCAGCAGGCAATAATATTCTCCATTACCTAAGATGAAAAACTGGGCTTGGAGATGGTGAGTGTCATGGATTGAATTGTGACTCCAAAAAATGTGTGTCAACTTGGCTAGGCCATGATTCCCAGTATTGTGTGCTTGTCCACCATTTTGTGATCTGATGTGATTATCCTATGTGCTATGAATCCTAACCTTTATGATGCTAATGAGGCAGGATTAGAGTCAGTTATGTTACTGAGACAGGACTCAACCTACAGGATGAGGTTGTATCTTGAGTCAATCTCTTTTGAGTGAGCAGAGAGAGAGAGGGACCTCATGACACCAAGAAAGAAGTGCTGGGAGCATAGCTAGTCCTTTGGATCTGGGGTCCCTGCGCTGAGAAGCTCCTCAACTAAGGGAAGATTGATGACAAGGACCTTCCCCCAGAACCAACAGAGAGAGAAAGACTTCACCTGGAGCTGGTGCCCTGAATTTGGACTTCTAGCCTCCTAGACTGTGAGAGAATAAACCTCTGTTTGTTGAAGGCATCCATTTGTGGTATTTCTGTTACAGCAGCACTAGATAACTAAGACAGTGAGGTAAGCAGAACAGTTAGTGGTGATGGCCAGAAAAAGAGCATATTTGTTTTCAGTTAATAACACACTTCCCTAATGAAGTAAAAAAAAAAAAAGTTGGCATAGTTTAACCAAATTTAGAAAGTATATATGTACAATGGGATAAAGTTCTATCAGCTAACACCAGAATTCTTCACGCAGAGAAAACTGCCATTGGTTAGGAAAATACCGTGACAAGTAAGGGATTCTGGTTTGCCTAGAACAATCCCAGTTTTCGTCTTTTTTCCCAGAGAAATTACCAGGTACCAGGCTGTACTAATGGAGTGCTGGTGTCGCAGTGGTTAAGAGCTCAGCTGCTAAACAAAATGTCAGCAGTTCGAATCCACCAGGTGCTCCTCAGAAACCCTATGGGGCAGTTCTTGTCTGTCCTATAGGGTCACTATGAATCAGAATCAACGCAACAGCAGTGGATTTGGTCTATACTAAAAGCCATCTACTTTTACTTTCAAAGGTGATCCAGTTCGAAGGATGTGATCTCCTATTGATAAGCCACCTGAGGGAAGATAGGCGAGGAGGTAAAACCCCATCAGAGAGCAATGATTAGTGCAAACGGGGCAGCAAATGGTTCACCAAACTGCTCTGCATTTGACATGAACAGGAATGAGGAGAAGAGCTAGAAGAAAGAAGAGAAATGAGTGCAGTTAGAAGAAACTAGACTGATGTTGGGTGGCTGGGTCACTGTGGGGGCTAACAGCCAAATCCCTGGTAGCAGGGTGGCCAAAGGACTTTGAAGAATGAGGATGTCTGGTGTCCAGTTGGAAATACTTTCTGTTCCAGCCAGGGCCTGATAAGGAATGTGAGGGCCTTAAACACTGATAATCTGTGTTGGCCTTTTCTCTGCTTACTCACACATTTGAACAGGTTATGTAAGTTATATATATGTGTGTGTGTATGTGTGTATCTTGGCTATCCATGATGTAATTTCTGTTTAAATGGGATTATAATATTAGTGATTTAACACAAAAGTGGCATATGCCATGTAATGGAATTATAAAATTTTAGTGGATGTGGGGTGCTAAGATTTTTACTATATACCACATTTACTTCAAAAAAGAATGTTCCACATATTCTACAACAAAGAAAATGAGTCAGTGAATTTAGTTATTTCAACAGTGTTAAATTCTGTTGATCTCCCACAATCAAAAAAATCTGAGGATTCCTCTTCCTGACAGATGCCACACAGTTATCTCTTTAATTTATGGTGATAGAGAGCATGTAAGTGGTTATCTCTCATTGCAATGGTTGACTTATTCCAATTCTCTCAGTTTTGTGCATCATCTGGGACTGGAGTTCCCATTGGTTGTCTACCAGGATGTGTACAAGAGCATACCCTTGTTTTTGTGTCATGGCAAAGAGCATTGCTGGCCCTCCATCTATGTCTGGATCAGCAGACATAGATGAACAAGACAGTTCTCTCAAAATGGATCATCTATGTCTGGATCAGCAGACATAGATGAACAAGACAGTTCTCTCAAAATGGATCAGAGACCTGTTATCTATTAATATACTCTGTTCTTGCCCAGTAACCTCTCATGTTGGATCCTGTTGCATATTGGGTGAATGCAGCAAGAGTTAGACCCGACAGCCCACACACACTTCTTGCTTATTAGAAAGAAATAGTATGCTCCCGAGAGACCAGGCGAGATACGGAGTTTCAATTACACAGGAGGGAACTGTAGGAGACAGATGTCAACCAAGGTGTTGAAGCGGTAGGGGCCTCATAGCTTAACCAACCTTGCGAGTGAGTGCCGTGGTGACTCTTCATAGACTTTATTCTCAGATGGCACATTCTCAGTCACTGGAGCTAGCATCAGTTGCATTTAGTACCCTCTCAGTGCCCTTCCACTGTGGCACTCGCTTTTCCTTGTGTCCTGTCTGCTTGGCATCTATGGGTGTTTGCTTTGGACAACTGGTGCCCCTGTTTTGTTGATGCCCTAAGCATGTGCTTCCCTTGCTTATTGGGAAATCTGTCCCTGGTTCCAGCTATGTATAAACTTTCCCTGCCCTCCCCTCATCCCACTTCAGTCAGGTCAACTATACATACACATGCATTGAGTAAGTAAAAATTTTTATGGAAATTTGAGTTTTACATCCAGATCAAAAAGAACACATGCAGGACAAGTGATGATCCAAAATGGAAATACAAGGAACTAGAAGTTTAGAGCCAGAAGTGATAAAAATGTGAGCCCCCCAGAAATTCTCAAAATCCACAGGGCAAGGTAGCCAGCTTTGGAGCAAGGTCCTCTAGTTCTCAAAGAGCGGGAACACCGAGCTCACATTTGGGTTGCATCAACAGTGAATGCAATAGGTGTTAACAGTTGATGGGTTCATCAGAAAAGGCCACTAAAGTTTCTTAAACACTTTATTTAAACTTAAACACATCAATGTACATTTATTTACCTATGTATTAATGTTGAGCTAAGGCTACTGCTTCTAATATGGGTCTGCTGATGGGAGTTCTCTGTTGTTTTTTCTCGCATAAACCACATCCATGATGCATCATCTAAGTTCTTTAGAAGAGACTAAACAAATCTAAATGCTAAATTCTCCTAGACTTTTATGATATTTTTCTAATCTTTTGCAAATGTTTTGTCCATTTCTAATTTGAGAACGATTCTTCTTAGCAATTTGTTTTATCAAATCTTTCCAAAGCAGCTTAGCTTTCATAGAAATGTTTTCTTCTTGCATTAATGTCCCATCTATTCATTTAATATTTAATAACATTATGTAATTGTGGTAACAAATACAATTGGCATCGGGATTGCAACAAATGCAGCCAACTCTTGAGAAGTGGAAGAGGCAACCAGTGGGAGCGGAAGGGTCCCAGAGTACTAGAAAGTAACCTACCTGCTGGAGCGTTCTGTGTTTTACAAAGGGAAGGGAGAGCTCTGTAATTGCAGGGAGCTTATGAAATGGAGGTTGGTTAAGAGAACTTCTACTGGGTTTATGCATAATTTTCATGAAGAGTCAAGCAGCTTGCCAGCACAATTGCACATTAGAACTACAGCCATGCCTTGCTCCCTCCCATGAAAGAATCATTGTCAAGCTCTCGGTCATGTACTCCCTGTGATCTCCGTTACATAGGTTGCACCTGACCCAGGTACCAGAGAACGGCCTCCCCTCGTGGTAAGACATCAGTCCCATTCCTACCTGAATAACCATATGGTAAGACAGGCTTTGACATAAAATCAACCTTCCATGGAGCCTGAGCCCCTTAAAATAAACCATGCTGTACCAAAAGCCAGACAGAACAGCTCCAGGAGATTCTCAACAAGAAATTGTAACATTTAGTGGTAATGAATACACGAATGTATTCATTGTAAATTAGGATTCTCTCTGGCTGGAAAGGGCAGGGAGCTAAATCTAAGGAGCAGTCAGAGGAAGCAAATTTTCTCCTAATCAGAAAAGCACAATCACGGTGAAGCAGGGCAGGTAAATGGAGCAAGTGTGTAATAAGGATCTCTTTTTCTCTCCTTCCAAACTGCAAGAAGGAAAAGGTGGACTTCTGAGAAGAGGGAAGTTAAAAACTTCTAGAAGATAACGTCTTTTGTTAATTGACAACAGATTAAGCACTGATTGTTATCTTGGTAAATAAAGCCTGAGGGGCGTCTGCGACCTGGGGAAGTGCATGTATTCAAAGGGACTTCAGATACTTTTTAAAGGATTGATATCAATCACTATAAACAGTTAATAAGAAAGATCTCTAATAGTAGCTAGGTTTGTGTTCCTTTAAATTTTATCCTGATTATGTATACCAAAAAAAAAAAAAAAAACACTGCCATCGAGTGGATTCCAACTCAGTGTTCAATAAATACACAGGGTTAATATAGTACAAGAGGTTGTGGTTTTAATAGGTAAGGCAAAACTGAATTTTAAAAAAAAACAAATACCATTGTCTCTAGGACTCACATACCTCACCTATAAGAAACCTTTGAAAAAGCCTAATCACTAGAAAGGACGTCATGTTGATAAAGTAGAGGGCAGTGAAAACAAGGGAAATCCTCAATGAGATGGATTGATATAACAGCCGCAACACTGGGCTCCAACGTACCAACAATCGTGAAGATGGTGCAGGGCCAGGCAACATTTCATTCTGTTATTCAAAAGGTCGTCATGAGTCAGAACCTACCCTACCCAAGGGCAACTAACAGCAACAATGGGAAGCCTAGGAATTCACACTCGGAGAGGTTTAATTCATCAGAGATCTAGCACCACAGGAAAACCCACAGCTAATGGAAAGCTATCATGCACTGGTAACTGGCAGAGGGCGGGCTATGTAAAATGTGACTCAGTTTGAGCTGGAATTTGTTTATTTTTGCTTTTGTATTTAAAAGATACAAAAAGAAACAAAGAGATTAAATGGAAGTCGCTATTTGGTGACTGGCGGAGCAAATACACAAATTGTTTTCCCTGCTGCCACCTTTGCCTGAAGAAGGAAGACCTTGGTTCCAGCCTTGTGCTTTGTGTGTTTCCAAGTTGGGAGGCAGGTATTAATGGAGAGTCCACACTTTCTCTTTTCTTTTGTTCTCCTCCAGCTCAAATCCTCACACCGTTCAAGGCGAGGAGACCCATGCTGAGGCCTCTGCGGGAAACCACCAACAGCAGCTGCTAATGGGAAACCTAATGACCCCTTAATGGGACTGGTAAAACTAAGAGAGTTGTGCAGATATTGTTTACAATAGGAGAAAAAGAAACTGAACTCTAAGCTGAAGCAAGAGCTGGCCAGGCCAGGCAGGCACTACTAACCCATAAAGAAACACCTGTAGCCCTCCTAGAGGGAGGCCATTTATCACACCTCTGAAGGCACCCACAGCAACTCAGCCTCCACTGCAACCAACAAACACTGGGGTGATGGGACAACATTAAAAATGCACCATGGGGCTGTATGACAGCTATAATAACTAGTAGTAAATAAAACCCAAACTCATTGCCTAGTCAAGTTGATTCTGACTCATAGTGACCCTATAGGACAGAGAAGAACTGATTCTGACTCATAGTGACCCTCTAGGACAGAGAAGAACTGCCCCACAGGGTTTTCAATGAGTGGCTGGTGATTCGGACAGCCAACACTTTGGTTAGCCGAGCTTTTAACCATTGCCTCACCACGGTGCCAATTGTTTGTTGTTCTTGTTGTTGTTATCGTGGTTGTGTGCCATCAAGTCAATTTCGACTCATAGTGACCCCATAAGACAGGGTAGACCTGCCACATAGGGTTTCCAAGGAGCGACTGGTGGATTTGAACTGCCGACCTTTTGGTTAGCTGAATTCTTAACCTTTGCGCCACCGGGGCTCCAACAGACGGAAATTTTTCCTATTTGGCACTCATGAAACAGTTTTTACCCATGGAAAATAGGCAGTAACTAGGTCTCCAAGTCCTGGGCTAAAGCCAACCAAAACAAAATATGCAATCAATAAAATTTAAATATGGCCCTTGTAACAGAAGAGCACGAATGTACAGTTTTTTCGCAAGCCCTCTTACATCACCTGATTTTACCAAACTAGCCCAAATTTATCTTTATAGCATAAAGATTTCCACCACATCCAATGTAGCACCAACCTGAAAACTCTCCAACAGTTGGTCTTAAAGTGTGGTCTTCAGGCGGATAGCATCGCTATCACCTGGGAACGGGTTAGACATGCCCATTCTCAAGCACCACCATAAACCTAACTAATTAGAAAATCTAGGTGTTTTATTAAGGTCCCTAGATGATTGGTGACACAGTGGTTAAAGCGTTCGGCTGCTAACCAAAAGGTCGGCAGCTAGAACCCACCAGCCACTCCTTGGGAGAAAGATGTGGCAGTCTGCTTCCGTTAAGATTTAGAGCCTTGGAAACCCTAGGGGGGCAAGTTCTACTTTGTCCTATATGGAGGCTATGAGTCGGAATCAACTCGAGGGCAATGGGTTTGGTTTGGGTTTGGGTTTCTAGGTGATTCTGAGGCACACTCAAGTTTGAGAACCACTGGTGTATGACACTGGTTCTTGGACTTGGCCACACATTAGAATACCTAGAATACTAAGAAGAAAAAAAGTGCTGATGCCTAGTTCCTACATCATTTCCTCCCTAGAGATTCTGATTTAATTGGTATTAGATGCAGCCTAGGTGGTGGAATTTTTTTAATGCTCCTCAAGTGATTCTAATGTGGAAAAAAGTTTGAAAACCATTAGAACATATTTGAGAAATGGAATATATTCAGTCAACTTTTCATACCAGGGGCAAAAGGCATACAGGTAAACAACAGGTATTCAGAGGCATCAGTTTCAAAGTGTATTAGGTAATCTATACTGAGAGGCTCAAGAATATTTTCCTTGATCAATTTGAACAAGAGAGAAAATAAATTTGCCCCTAAAGTCTTAGGCTTAATTTGTAAAAATATATATTTGACATTTCTTGTTTTGTCCTTGTTGCTAGGGAACTTAGAAACTAATTTTGTCCTTAGGAATTTCATTTCCCTCTTTCAAAGTACCTGCCTCCTGTTTGTCCATGCCTATATGAAAGTCCTGTTGCTGCTTCTCCCCAGCTATCTATTCCAGGCTACACAGTGGTGTGTCTGTGGGCTCCAGGAAGCCACAGGACAAAGATGGCTCCTATGTCTGGAGACTCCAATCTATTCAAAGCTGTGTAATTTAAAACATTTTAATTATTATTAGGACAAACAGCTATACTGTGGATTGGGATGCAAAATTTACGTGAATTTTTAAGACTATGTAGACTACTCTTCAACTGATTATTCTGGATTCTACCCCCGGGCCTCCCGAAAACAGTGCCCATTCTTTCTCCTCTGCCATCGGTAGTACTTCACTAGGAAAGTTGGCAAGGCACTAACATTATATATGTTGTTGTTGTTGTTAGGTGCCATCGAGTCGGTTCCAACTCATAGCAACCCTGTATACTACAGAACGAAACACTGCCCCGTCCTGCACCATGCCCACAATTGTTGTTATGCTTGAGCCCATTGTGGCAGCCACTGTGTCAATTCATCTCGTTGAGGGTCTTCCTCTTTTTTGCTGGCCTTCTACTTTACCAATCATGATGTCCTTCTCCAGGGTCTCATCCCTCCAGAAAACGTGACCAAATTACATAAGACATAGTCTAGCCATCCTTGCTTCTAAGGAGCATTCTGGCTGTACTTCTTCCAAGACAGATTTGTTTGTTCTTTTGGCAGTCCATGGTATATTCAATATTCTTCACCAACACCACAATTCAAAGGTGTCAATTCTTAGGTTTTCCTTATCCATTGTCCAGCTGTTGCATGCATATGATGCGATTGAAAATATCATGGCTTGGGTCAGGCGCACCTTAGTCTTCAAGGTGACATCTTTGCTTTTCAACACTTTAAAGAGGTCTTTTGCAGCAAATTTGCCCAATGCAATGCATCTTTTGATTTCTTGACTGCTGCTTCCATGGGTGTTGATTGTGGATCCAAGTACAATGAAATCCTTGACAACTTCAATCTTTTCTCTGTTCATCATGATGTTGCTTATTGGTCCAGTTGTGAGGATTTTTGTTTTCTTTATGTTGAGGTGTAATCCATACTGAAGGCTGTGATCTTCATCAGTAAGTGCTTCAAGTCTTCTTCACTTTCAGCAAGCAAAGCTGTGTCATCTGCATATTGCAGGTTGTTTATGAGCCTTCCTCCAGTCCTGATGCTCTGTTCTTCTTCATATAGTCCAGCTTCTCCTGTTATTTGCTCAACATACAGACTGAATAGGCATGGTGAAAGGATACAACCCTGATGCACACCTTTCCTAACTTTAAATCACACAGTATCCCCTTGTTCTGTTCAAACAACTCCCTCTTGATCTATGTACAGTTTCCTCACGAGCATAATTAAATGTTCGGGAATTCCCATTCTTTGCAATGTTATCCATAATTTGTTATGGTCCACACAGTCGAATACCTTTGCATAGGCAATGAAACACAGGTAAACGTATTTCTGGTATTCTCTGCTTTCAGTCAGGATCCATCTGACATCAGCAATGATATCCTTGGTTCCACGTCCTCTTCTGAATCCAGCCTGAATTTGTGGCAGTTCCCTGTTGATATACTGCTGCAGCTGCTTTTGAATGGTCTTCAGCAAAATTTTACTTGCATGTGATATTAATGATATTGTTAGATAATTTCTGCATTCAGTTGGATCACCTTTCTTGGGAACAGGCATGAATATGGATCTCGTGCAGTCACTTGTCCAGGTAGCTGTCTTCCAAATATCTTGGCTTAGATGAGTGAGCACTTTCAGTGCTGTATCAGTTTGTTGAAACATCTCAATTGATATTTCATCAATTCTTGGAGACTTGTTTCTCGCCAATGCCTTCAGTGCAGCTTGGACTTCTTCCTTCAGTGCTATCGGTTCCTGATCATATGCTACATCTTGAAACGACTGAACGATGACCAGTTCTTTTTGGTGTAATGACTCTGTATATTCCTTCCATCTTCTTTAGATGCTTCCTGCATCGTTTAATATTTTCCCCAAAGAATCCTTCACTATTGCAACTCGAGGATTTAATTTTTTCTTCAGTTCTTTCAGCTTGAGGAATGCCAAGTGTGTTCTTCCCTTTTGGTTTTCTACCTCCAGCTCTTTGCACATGTCATTATAATACTTTACTTTGTCTTCTCGAGCCACCCTTTGAACTCTTCTGTTTAGTTCTTTTACGACATCATTTCTTCCTTTTGCTTTAGCTACTCTACATTCAAGAGCAACTTTTAGAGTCTCTTCTGACATTCATTTTGATTTTTTTCTTTCTTTCTTGTCTTTTTAATGACTTCTTGCTTTCTTCATGTATGATGTCCTTGATATCATCCCACAACTCGTCTGGTCTTCGGTCATCAGTGTTCAAAGCATCTAATCTATTCTTGAGATGGTCTCTAAATCCAGGTAAGATATACTCAAGGTCATACTTTGGCTCTTGTGGACTTGTTCTGATTTTCTTCAGTTTCAAATTGAACATGCATATGAGCAATTGATGGTCTATTCTGCAGTTGGTCCCTGGCCTTGTTCTGACTGATGATATTGAGCTTTTCCATCATCTCTTTCTACAGATGTAGTCGATTTGATTCTCATGCATTCCATCTAGTGAGGTCCATGTGTATAGTTGCCATTTATGTTGGTGAAAAAAGGTATTTGCAACATTTTATATATATATATATATAAACCAGTTGCCATCAAGTCAGTTCCAACTTATGGCAACTGCATGTGTGTCAGAGTAGAACTGTGCTCTATAGGATTTTCAACGGCTGTTTTTTTGGAAGCAGATTGCTGGGCCTTTCTTCTGAGGCACCTCTAGGTAGACTCAAACCTCCAACATTTCAGTCATCAGCTGCTGAGCACCTCAACCATTTGCACCACCCAGGAACTCCAATATTGTATATGTAAGCCTTATTGAAAACTGCATGATACTATTTTGGAGGAAGGAAAAATATAAGCGATTAAGTAAATGAGACAATGACTCTTTGAGATATCTTCTATGTATTCACTGAGAAACACTTATCAGCATTCCCTCTCTGTCAGCCACTGTTTATTCTTAGGATCTGATCAGACACCAATATTCAATAAAGAGAAGTAGGCCATTCCCCATTTAATATGATTGGTACATGTGATTCCACTGTGGTAGACCTTAAGGAAACCTTTAATGAGAATAGACATTGAGACTAGGTTTTTGGGTTAGAACTTCCATCTCCAGGAGGATTACGGTGGAGCAAATCAGAACCTCAGTGGTAGAGAAGCAAAAGAAACAGGGAAGAAACAAACATGAGGTAAGTTGTTGAAATTGGGGTTCAAGGCAGAAACTTGTAAAAAGCTTATACAGCAAAACTCTAAGAAAATAGGACATTTCCACTTTCTCCCAGAAGAATGAGAGAGCAGAGAGAGAAGAATGAATGACAATGATCTAAATCAGGGTTGCAACCTCAAGGAAAAAGTGTCAGCATTTTATATAGAAACTCTGTACCATATTTGCACATTTATAACATCCAAAGCGTTTATTGGTCAGTCTTCCTGCTATACTCCAGGTGAAAAATAGACCCGTACTCCTCAGAGCTTTTACAGAAAATGGTAATCAAATTCCCTATAGAGATGGCCCTGTCTCCCAGCTTTTCCTTCCTCCTAACCAAGTTTGAGCCTATGGAATTGGCACTTCGGGGTGTTTTTCATTTAACTTTTGCTGTAGGCACTGGCACGCTGCACTGCATTTTTTGGGCTTCTCATTTCTGCTGTGTTCCACTGAGTGTAGATGGCAGCATGGATAAGTGAGGTGTCCCTTGGGTTTGTCAATATTTTGGAGAAATGAATCTTCTCTCTTTTCTGTCAGAACAAAATAAAATCTAAAAACCCTAACTGTCCTTTGTACTAACTCTTCTAAGCAACAAAACAAGGACATCCACCTCCCCTAAAATTGGAGAGAGAAGTCTCCAAAAGTCCAGAAGCACTGCACTTGGAACCATAGCCAGTTAGAGCCAGGGAGACACTTAGCGACTGTAGTCCACAGTCGTTCTAACAATAAGGGAACTGGGTGCAGAGAGGGAAGATGACCTCTCAAAGCCATACAGCCAATGAGACCAGAATCTCAGTCTCCTAGTTCATAGTTCAAGGGGCCCTGGTGGTGCAGTTAAGTGCTCTGCTGCTAACCAAAAGGTCTGTGGTTTGAACCCACCAGCAGCTCCGCTGGAGAAAAGACCTGGCAATCTACCCTTGTAAAGATTACAGCTTTGGAAACCCTTTGGGGCTGTTCTACTTTGTCCTATAGGGTCAACATAAGTCAGAATTGACTCAATGCACACAACAACAACAAAAACAACACAATCCATAGTTTGACATCCACTTAAATGCTGCAGAGCACAGCAGGGCTGAGAACTGCTGTTGCACCTAGCAAATGATAAAGAAAAGAGAAACTTAGTGGAATGGGATTGAAGACTTGATGAGTGTGGAAATCTGATGCATACACAGGAAGCAGTAAGTCAAGGTGCAATAGGTCCTTGGCTCAGGAAGGGAAGCAATAGAGGCAGAGAAGAACAGAAGGAGCAGAGAGGGCTAAGCAAGACTGCCCAAGAAACTCTAGAGGATGTTGTTGCAAGCCCTGGTCCTGGGAGGTGGCTGTCTTACTTCTCCTGGTTTGATGCTCCTAGACAGGTACATGGTACAAGGTCTGGTACATGTATTCTTGCAGCCAGGGAGGTGGAAAATACAACCAAAGAAAAAGAAAAGCCACTTACCATAAGTCAATTCAGCCTCACAGTGACCTCCTGTGTGTAGAGTAGAACTGTGCTCCACAGGGTTTTCAATGGCTGATTTTTCAGAAGTAGATGGCCAGGACTTTCTTTCGAGGCACCACTGTGTGGACTTGAACCTCCAACCTTCTGGTTACCAGCCATGTGCTTAACTGTTTGCACCACCAACTACAACAGATTCTAGAAAATACATTCTAGCTTCAGGGTCTTTACCTGTAATATGGGGTTAATTACCTCTGCCCTGGAAAAAGGAAGTGAGCATGAGAACTTGTATATAGATCATACAGGAAGGTGAGAAGTACTATTACTTCTATCATCACAATCACTACTATTTCAGGGGCAACACCAACAACAATCCTGGGCCTTTAGGTAATTTCTTACATAGTCCCTAGATTTAAAGATAGAAAAATATCTAAATGTAGTATCTGGTGTTGTAAAACCAGAAAAATGTTTGGAAATAGACTTGGGTTTCCACAACAATGAGTGACCACTTCACCTCTCTGAACCTCAGTTTGCCAGCACATGGAAGGAAATTAATAAATGGCAGCACTGGGTAATAATAACAACAGCAACAATAGTGATAGTAAAAATAAAACAAAGATGCTAATAAACCTCTCCTTGAAAACCAGTCAATCTCAGGGCCAGTACAAAACCTTTCTTCTAGATGTTAATTCTATTACCTATTGCAAATCTAATCCGTGCTGGGCTTATCTGGATATACCTTTGTCCTGAAAAATTCTCCCTCTCTCCTATCTGGTTATCCAGGTGTGGAAAGGCAAACTCCACTCACAGTCTATTCTTCAAGCCAAGAACAGAAACATGATAACTAGAACAAAGTAAAAAAAGAAAGAGAAAAAATATTCTGTCAAAACCATCAGTTTTCAAATTAACTAGTAAACCAGCCGCCATGCATTTGTCCATTGGTCTCCCTGTGGTGGCTTGTGTGTTGCTGTGATGCTGGAAGCTATGCCACTGGTATTTCAAATACTAGCAGGGTCACCCATGGTGGACAGGTTTCAGCAGAGCTTCCGGACTAAGACAAAGAAGAAGGACCTAGAGGTCTACTTCTGAAAAAATTAGCCAGTGGAAACCTTATGAATAGCAGCGAAACATTGTCTGATATAGTGCCAGAAGATGAGCCCCTCAGGTTGGAATTCACTCAAAATATGACTGGGGAAGAGCTGCCTCCTCAAAGTAGAGTTGACCTTAATGATGAGGATAGAGTCAAGCTTTCAGGATCTTCATTTGCTGATGTGGCAGGACTGAAAATGAGAACAAACAGCTGCAAATACCCATTAATAATCGGACTGTGGAATGTATGAAGTATGAATCTAGGAAAACTGGAAGTTGTCAAAAACAAAATGGAACGCATAAACATTGATACCCTAGGCATTAGTGAGCTGAAGTGGACTGGCATTGGCCTTTTTGATTCAGATAATCATATGGTCTACTATGCCGGAAATGACAAATTGAAAAAGAATGGAGTCCCATTCATTGTCAAAAAGAATATTTCAAGGTCTATCTTGAATTACAATGCTGTCAGTGATAGGATAATAGTCATACGCCCACAAAGACAACCAGTTAATATGACTATTGTTCACATTTATGCACCAACTACTAATGCCAAAGATGAAGAAATTGAAGCTTTTACCAACTTCTGCAGTCTGAAATTGATCAAACATGCAAACAAGATGCATTGATGATTACTGGTGATTGGAATGTGGAAGTTAGAAACAAAGAAGAAGGATTGGTAGTTGGAAAACATGGCCTTGGTGATAGAAAACGACGTGGGATATCACATGATAGAATTTTGCAAGACTAACGACTTCTTCATTGCAAATGCCTTTTTTCAACAACATAAATGGCAACTATACACGTGGACCTCACCAATGGAATACATAGGAATCAAATCGACTACATCTGTGGAAAGAGATGATGGAAAAGCTAAATATCATCAGTTAGAACAAGGCCAGGGGCTGACTGCAGAACAGACCATTAATTGCTCATATGCAAGTTCAAGTTGAAGCTGAAGAAAATTTAAACAAGTTCATGACAGCCAAAATACAACCTTGAGTGTATCCCACCTGGCGACCATCTCAAGAATAGATTTACACATCGAACACTAATGATCGAAGACCAGAAAAGTTATGAGATGACATCAAGGACATCATACATGAAGAAATCAAAAGATCATTAAAAAGACAGGAAAGAAAGAAAAGACCAAAACAGATGTCAGAAGAGACTCTGAAACTTGCTCTTGAACATAGAGCAGCTAAAGCAAATGGAAGAAATGATGAAGTAAAAGAGCTGAACAGAAGATTTCAAAGGGTGGCTTGAGAAGACAAAGTAAAGTATTATAATGAAATGTGCAAAGACTTGGAGATAGAAAACCAAAAGGGAAGATACGCTTGGCATTCCTCAAGCTGAAAGAACTGAAGAAAAAAATCAAGCTTCAAGTTGCAACTTTGAAGGGTTCTGTGGGCAAAATATTGAATGACACAGGAAGCATAAAAGAAGATGGAAGGAATACACAGTCACTGTACCAAAAATAATTGGTTGATGTTCAACCATTTCAGGAGGTAGCATATGATCAATAACCAATGGTATTGAAGGAAGAAGCCCAAGCTGCACTAAAGGCATTGGTGAAAAAGAAGGCCCCAGGAATTGATGGAATACCAACTGAGATGTTTCAACAAATTGATGTAGTACTAGAGGTGTTCCTCGTCTATGACAAGAAATTTGGAAGAGAGCTACCTGGCCAGCCAACTGGAAGAGATCCATATTTGTGCCCATTTCAAAGAAAGGTGATCCAACAGAATGAGGAAATTATCTAACAACATCATTAATATCACATGCAAGTAAAATTTTGCTGAAGATAATTCAAACATGGTTGCAGTAGTACATTGAAAGGGAACTGTCAGAAATTCAAGCTGAATTCAGAAAAGGACATGGAATAAAGCTGGTGTCAGATGGATCTTGGCTGAAAGCAGAGAGTACCATAAAGATGTTTAGCTGTGTTTTATTGTCTATGCAGAGGCATTTGACTATGTGAATGATAATAAATTATAGATAACAATGTGAAGAATGGAAATTCCAGAACACTTAAGTGTGCTCAAGAGGAACCTGTACACAGACCAAGAGGCAATCATTCAAACAGAAAAAGGGGATACTGAGTGGTTTAAAATCAGGAAAGGTGTGCGTGCGTCAAGGTTGTATCTTTTTACCATACTTATTCAGTCTGTATGTCAAGCAAATAATCCAAGAAGCTGGACTATATGAAGAAGAACACCACATCAAGATTGGAGGAAGACTCATTAACAACCTGAGACATGTAGATGACACAACCTTGCTTGCTCAAAGCAAAGAGGACTTGAAGCACTTCCTGATGAAGATAAAAGACTATACCCTTCAGTATGGATTGCACCTCAACATAAAGAAAACGAAAATCCTCACAACTGCGCTGACAAGCAACATCATGATAAACAGAGAAAAGATTGAAGTTGTCAAGGATTTAATTTTACTTGAATCTACAATCAACACCCATGGAAACAGCAGTCAAGAAATAAAATGATGCATTGCATTGGACAAATCTGCTGCAAAAGACTTCTTTAAAGGGTTGAAAAGCGAAGATGTCACCTTGAAGACTAAGGTGCGCCTGACCCAAGCCATGATATTTTCAATCCCATCGTATGCATGCAACAGCTGGACAATGGATTAGGAAGACTTAAGAAGAATTGACACCTTTGAATTGTGATGTTGGTGAAGAATATTAAATATACTATGGACTGCCAAAAGAATGAACAAGTCTGTCTGGAAGAAGTACACCCAGAGTGCTCCTTGGAAAAGAGGATGGTGAAACTTCGTCTCAAGTACTTCGGACATGTTATCAAGAGGGACCAGTCCCTGGAGAAGAACATCATGCTTGGTAAGATAAAGAGTCAGGGAAAAAGAGGAAGACTCTCGGTGAGGTGGATTGACACAGTGGCTTCAACGATAGGCTCAAACATAGCAAAGATTATGAGGCTGGCACAGGACCGGGCAGTGTTTCATTCTGTTGTACACAGGGTTACTATGAGTCAGGACTGACTCGACAGCACCTAACAACAACAACAGTGAACCACAGAATCAAATGTGCAATATATGATTTTGAAAAATTCTTAATATAATATTTGGCTTTCTTATTACACTACAAGAAATTAAATCTCCAGTAAGTCAAAGAAACAGATGAAAAAGAGCAAAGATACATTGGGTAGAAATGACAGAAACCTCAGTTATCCAATCTGGATCAAAAATATTAAACAAAGAAAAAATACTCATTATTCTGTCAGCTTTAAGACATTTTCAGCTTGTTCAAACTAGAACAAGTCCCCCTGTGGTCTTGTAAAACTCACTGAATTGGAGTAAAGTAGTATAAGCAGCAGCTTCTTCTTCAAAGATGCCATGTAAAACATACATATTAACAAGCTGATTCTTTTTTTTTTCTTGTTCTTATTCCTGCTTGCTGTTTCTCTGCACCTTTCCAAACACAGGCCATGTCTTCGTAGTGTTATATCAAGTAGAGTTTACATTTGCCTTCACCCGCCACCTCCTAACCTGGAAGCCTCCCTCGCTGGCAGGGGAGCCCTCCTGGGTTCCTCCAGGAGCGAACCAACTTCCTGAGCCAAAAAATCTGACATAAGCGCCCACGTGTCTTTCCTCTAAGACAGTGCCTGGTAAATAGTGTCCAGATTAAACTGCTTGTGTTTGAAAAAGCAAATAAACCAAAAAGGCATGTTTGTGGGTGTGCGTCACAGTGCTTTGCTCGGTAAATTCCTACTGAATAACTGACTAGACCGGGGACAAGGAGAACCTTATATCTGAAACAAGATGAGCTGTGCAAACTCAAGTTTACGGCTACGTACACATCTTCAAAGTGTGGGCGTTCTGATATATCCTGTCATTCTGTTTTACAGAACATTGATGATAGCTATAGATAAGATTTAGTAGTCCTGGTGGCATAACAGTTAAGCACTTGGATTCTAACTGAAAAGGTTGGCAGTTCAAACCCACCCAGAGTCTCCGTGGGAGAAAGACCTAGTGATCTCCCATTAAGATTGCAGCCTAGAACACTCTGAGGGGCAGTTCTACTCTGTCACATAAGGTCACTTTGAGTCGAAATCGACTCGATGAGATATAACAACATCGATAAGTTCAGGGATTCCACTCATCCCCTTTCGACCCCACACCATCCTTTGAATGGTTGGAGCCGTGGAGCGGGATGACCATGAACTAAGTGGCAGGAGATCTGGTGATGGCTTCATCGTCTTCTTCACGTCTTTGGATTTCAGCTTCCCTCTTCCTCCCCACCTATGGCCAGTGAGGTATGTCTCTCTGCAGGTAGAGGGGCCATCCAGAGCCGTGGTGCTTGATCCTGTAGTGTGCAATTTAGCAACCATTTTCAGAGGCACTCCTAGAGGCCTTGAATTGTGCAAAGCCCTGTATCTCTATACCCAGCACATGCCTTGTGCATAGTAGACACTCAGTAA
This sequence comes from Trichechus manatus latirostris, assembly GCF_000243295.1. Taxonomy (NCBI): domain Eukaryota; kingdom Metazoa; phylum Chordata; class Mammalia; order Sirenia; family Trichechidae; genus Trichechus; species Trichechus manatus. The sequence goes on along the minus strand of NW_004443962.1, from coordinate 14,358,030 downwards.
ATAAAATGGTGAATGAATGAACATTTGGCCTGGACTGTCAAAAAGGAAGTCAATGCTAGAATTTATATCAACAGATCTCATCATTTAAAAAAAGGTAGATTTTGATCTGATTACCAAAATAAATACAGTTCGTGAGAAATGGGAAATTTCAAGATAAAGGAAACCAGAAAAAGTCTACTTTGACCACAAAAACAATGCCTGATGGGAAATAACATGGAAACCTGATTGGAGGCAGGAGGGGCCAGACAACTAAGGGGTTGGAACCTGAAAAATGAACAAACCACCAAAGTAGGGCAGGAGGTCCATTAAGCTTCCAGAATTCAGCAGCAGAAGCGTAGGCAGGTGGCTTGGGCATCGTAAGGAAACATTTGACCTGGGCCACCAATCGACAGACAGATATCAGCGCCGGGGAAGTCCAGCTGCTGCTAGGAACTAATTCATGGAGTCTAGGGCTCAGGGTCCAGGAAGGAGGTGAGTACCCAGTACTTAGGCCAGGATAAGCCCTAAAGCTCTCATAACACAGCTACTGAATGAAAGTCTGGTGTTCCTTAAATACCCCTTGCCTAGAAACACAGTTGACTCTTGAGACAGGAGTGGAGCTGAGCCTACAGCAACAATCTCAGTAACAAATACCCATATGGCACCCACTGTGCCAGGCACTGTTAAATATATTAACTCATTTAATCCTTTCACCAGCCCTATGAGGTAGACACTATTATTATCATCCCCATTGGACAGATGAAGAAACTGAGGCACGGAACACTTAAATGCTTGCCCAAGGTCACACAGTTAGTAAGTGGTACAGCAGGGATCTGAACCTAGGCAGCTTGGCACCAGAGTCTGTGCTCTAGACACTACAGTCTATTAGGGCCCCCTGAACTCAGAGGAAGGAGCCCCGGTGGTGCACTGGTTAAACACTTGGCTACAAAACCGAAAGGTCGTCAGTTCAAACCCACCAGCCACCCTGTGGGAGAAAGAGGTGGTCGTCTGCTTCCGTAAAGATCACAGCCTTGGAAATCCTATGAGGCAGTTCTACTCTGTCCTACAGGGTCGCTATGAGTCAGAATCGACTTGACAGCAATGGGTTTTAACAGGAACTCAGAGGGAGGTGGCCAGGGAACCACACGTTCTTACTAAGCAGAACCAATGAAACCAATTACCTATGTGGAGAACTCCCTGATGAGATCCAACTTTGAAAGGTGCAGAATTAGAAAGCGGAGCACATAACCAAAGACTCGTGCACAGGACTGCAGGACTCAGTAAGAATAATTCAGCAGGGCAAATGTCCCAAGGGCCTGAGGCTTACTCATGTAGTGAATTTAAATCTTACACATTATGACTCAAATGTGCAAAAATGGAGCTCAACACACCATGCTCTTGGGCCCCTATTTCCACTTGCCTGCACCTGCAAGGCCACCAAGCAGTTACGTGTGGTTTAAAGCATAGTCTCTTTGGGGTGAGTGTACAGTGCATTCAGGATTCTCCCCGTTCTTGCTCTCCTGCTCCTTTTCCTGTAGGTGGCCTCAGGTCGCAGAGGGTGGCTTACTATGCTCCCAGCTCTGGGGAAGGGGCTTCTGGCTGAGGAGTCCCATCCCACTCGCTCCTCGGCCTGGGCCTCTTCAGCTTGTGACTACTTCAATTAAGAGGCCCCTGAGTACAACAAACAGTTTGCACCCATCTGCTAACCTAAAGGTTGGCGGTGTAAACCCACCCAGCGGCACCACAGAAGAAAGGCCTGCTGATCTGCTTCTGTAAAGATCACAGCCCAGAAAACCCCAGGAGCAGTTCTACTCTGTAACACATTGGGTTGCTATGAGTTGGAATAGACTCAACAGCAATGGATTTGGTTTATTTCAATTAAATTTAAATAAATTAAAAATTCAGTTGCTCAGTCCCACTAACTGTATTTCGAGAGTGCCATAGCTACATGTGGCTAATAGTTACCGTACTGGGTAGTATAGGTACAAAACATTTCCATAATCACAGAAAGTTCTATTGGACAGCAATATATATACAGTAAAATCTGCAATAGCTGGAAACTATGTAAGGCAGAAACCTATCAGAAAAGGAAAACTCAAATATTTTCCACTAACATGAGCAATAGAAAAGTGGTGAGACTCTACTCTGTCAAAGGCAAAAAACTTGCAAGACCTGGAAAAACAAGGCAGCCTTATCAAGTTCCAGTTCTCACAGACTTCACTGGATACAAACACACACACACCTATATACGCATGCTACTTACAGACAAATAACAAGTATGATGCACGTATTTGTTGTCTGTCTATTTAAAGTTTACTTTCTCCCAAAAATAACTTAAGATACTTGCAATAAAACATACATATAGCAAGAAATTAAAAACTCCAGTCAGAAAATCCATGCTTTACAGAACCAAATTCTGCCAACTGGTAGCAGTGGGATCTTAGCAAGTCATTTAATCTCCCTGAGCCTCAGTGTCCTTGTCTTTACAATGGAGATAATAGTAACAGCAGTTCTACGAATCTCACACGTGGTTGTAAGGATCACACCAGACAGGGCATATGGAAGTACTTCCAAATTTTTAAGGCAACATCCAAATTTAGCTAACTTTTTTGCTGAGATCGATAGTTATTCCTATTCTAAATCAGAATTTCTGCTTTATTTTTTTCTAAATTTTATTTATTTTGTTGTTGTTGTTGAGAATATATACAGCAAAACATAACACCAATTCAATAGTTTCTACACGTACAATTTAGTGACATTGATTACATTCTTCGAGTGGTACAACCATTCTACCCTTCTTTTCTGAGTTGTTCCTCCCTCATTAACATAAACTCACTGCCCCCTAAGGTTCCCATCTAATCTTTCAAGTTGCTATTGTCAATTTGATCCCATATAGATAGTTCTCAAAAGAGCATAATGCTCAAGGCAGGCCTTTTTTACTAGTTAAGTTAAACTATTGTTCAGTTTTAAGATAACTTCAGGGGATATTTTTGGTTTAAGGTTTAAAGGTTATCTCAGGGCAATAGTTTCAGGGGTTCAACCACCCTCCATGGCTCCAGGAAGTCTAGAGTCCATGAGAGTTAGAATCCTGTTCTACATTTTCCCCCTTTTGCTCAGGATTCTTCTATTGAATCTTTGATCAAAATGTTCAGTAATGGTAGCCAGGCACCATCCAGTTCTTCCGGTGTCATGGCAAAGGAGGCATGTGTGCATAGAGGCAAGCAGTCACACATTCCATATCCTCCTCCTATTCCTGACTCTCCTTCTTCCTCTGTTGATCCAGGTGAATAGAGATTAATTGTTGTGCCTTGAATGGCCTCTTATAAGCTTTTAAGACCCCAAGACCCAAGAATTACTGCTTTATTTTTTAAAGAAAAGAAAAAAAACATGCCATGTGTCATGGATTGAATTGTGTCTCCCAAAAATATCTGTCAGCTTGGCTAGGTCATGATTCCCAGTATTGTATGATTGTCTACCATTTTATCATCTGATGTGATTTCCCTATGCATTGTAAATTCTATCACTATGATGTAATAAGATGGATTAGCAGCAGTTATAATCATTAGATCTACAAGATTAGATAGTGTCTTAAGCCAATCTCTTTTGAGATATAAAAGAGAGAAGTGAGTGGAGAGACGGGGGACCTCATACCACCAAGAAAGCAGTGCCAGGTGCAGTGCAAGTCCTTTGGACCTGAGGTTCCTGTGCTTAGATGCTCCCAGACCAAGGGAAGATTGATGACAAGGACCTTCCTTTACAGCTGACAGAGAGAGAAAGCCTTCCCCTGGAGCCGGCATCCTGAGTTCGGACTTCTAGCCTACTGAACTGTGAAAGAATAAACTTTTCTTCGTTAAAGCCATCCACTTGTAGTATTTCTATTATAGCAGCACTGAATGAGTAAGACACCGTGGAAGTCAGACTAATTATATCTCAGATGCTAAAAGACTTTGCAAACGTATCTCAGAGTTACTCTGAGTTAGTATGACTAAACATGAAGAATAGCCAATGTAATAGAAGATTGATGGTAGAATAATTGCTGAGTTTTTAAAAGAAGGAAAAGGAATTGTTCCAGGAAACTACACATCATTGTTGTTAGGTGCGATTAAGCTGGTCCTGATTCACAGCGACCCTGTGTACAACAGAACAAAACACTGCCCTGTCCTGGGCCATCCTCACAATTCTTGCTGTGTTTGAGCCCATTGTTGCAGCCACTGTGTCAGTCTATCTCATTGAGGGTCTTCCTCTTTTTCAATGACCCTCTACCTTATCAAGCAGGATATGCTTCTCCAAGGACTGGTCCCTCCTGATAACATGTCCAAAGTACATGAGACAAAGTCTCCCTTCCAAGGAGCACTCTGGCTGTACTTCTTCCAAGACAGACTTTTTTGTTCTGCACATTACTTATTAAATTTTAGACAATTTAAAATATCCTTATAACAAAGTATTTGGAAATATGCTGAATGCAATGCATGTATGGTAATCCATGGAAGCCAACATAATTTCACTACCAACAACATGGGCTAAAATAGCCTTCTTTCATTTTTTTGACAGTGATTTACTAGGCTAGATAACTTAAGGGAGATTTTGAACATAGTATGCCTTGATTTCAGCAAAATATTTAACAACCTTCCCCCAACATATCCTTGTAGTTAGGATGGTGAAATGGAACTAACAGGCAGTGGGATTAATTATAGCCATGGCTGTTTGAAAATCGTGTCACCCAAGTAGTGTCAATTATGTGTTCAAAGTTAACTGAAAGAGGGACTGGAGAATATTGTCCTTGGACCAATCCTGCTGCACATTTTTTACAATGATGGGTGCTAAGGGGTGTCTTTGCCTATGACAACAACGCAGAACAATTCACCAAAGCTTCAGCAGAAGAGGACTTTGTGTTTTTTTTTGTCTTTTTTTTTTGTAGTTACAATCTCTCTCTTTTTGTTTTTCTTTTTGAACTGTATTTCAGGTGAAGGTTTACAGAACAAATAGTTTCTCATGAAAGAGAAGTACACATGTTGTTTTATGACATTGGTTAACAACCCCACAACATATCCCTCTAACTTGTCAACCTCTTTGTTTTGTTTGGTGACAATACACGTAGCCAAAGATACACCATTTCAAAAATTTCTACATACACAGTTCAGTGACATTGACTACGCTCTTCCAATTGTGCTGTTATTCTCACTTAAGATGAAGGCTTACAGAACAAAATAGTTTCTCATTTAACAGTTACTACAAATGTTGCCCTATGACAATGGTTAACAATCTCACAACACATCAACAATATCCTTACTCAAACTTGGGTTCCGTATCACCAGCTTCCTTGTCCCCTTTTGCCTTCTGGCCCTTGTCACTGGACTCCTGTACCTCGTTAGTCTCATTTGGTTTTACGGGGCTGTCCACTCCCAGGCTGAATGGTGAACCTCGGAGGTAACTTCACCACTGAGCTAAAAGGGTGTCTGGGGGCCATACTCTCGGGGTTTCTCCAGTCTCCTTTAGGCCAGTAAATCTGGTCTTTTTTTTGTGAGTTAGAATTATGCTCTACATCCTTCTCCAGCTCTGTCCAGAACCCTCTGTTGTGATCCTGGTCAGAGCAGTCAGTGGTGGTAGCCAGGCACCATCTAGCTGTACTGGACTCAGTCCGGTGGAGGCCTTGGTAGCTGTGGACAATTAGTCCTTTGGGCTAATCTTTTCTTTGTATCCTGTTCTCTTCATTCTCCCTTGCTGCCTATGGGATGAGACCAGTGGAGTATCTTAGATGGCCGCTCACAGGCTTTTAAGACCCCAGACACTACTCACCAAGGTAGAATGTAGAGCATTGTCTTTATAAGCTGTGTCATGCCAATTGAGCTAGATGTTCCCTGAGACCATGGTCCCCACAGCCCTCCGCCCAGCAATTCAGTCCCTCAGGGAGTTTGGATGTGTCTATGGGGCTTCCATGACCTTTCCTTGTACAAGTTGTGCTAATTTCTCCTGTATTGTGTACTGTCTCACCCTTCACCCAAGATACCACTTATCTATTGTCTATTTAGTATTTCCCCCCCACCCCTCCCATCCCTGGTAACAAACAAAGATTGTTACATTTTGTGTGTAGAAGAGGACTTTGAAAGGACATTCTCCAGGACAGTAGGTCAGGCATGCAACTTGAACTTGGTTGGTTTGCCCTGCCCATTTTCCTTGGGATGCCTAATGTAATGCTTAGGGCTGCCATCACACCCAGGTCTCCAAGATACACTTCCCTATGATGGAGTAAGATGCAGAGGAGCTGGTGAGAGGAAAGAGAAGTCTAAGCAAGGGGAATTGGAAACTACTCCACGGTGGGGGATCATATGTCTCTGGGTAAAAACACACACATACAAATTAATACCTGGATATTTTGTCCTGCTGGAGGTTCAAGTCCACCCAGAGGTACCTTGGAAGAAAGTCCTGGTGATCTACTTCCGAAAAATCAGCCATTGGAAACCCTAAGGAGCACAGTTCTACTCTGACACCCAGGGTCACCATTAGTTAGAATCCACTCAAGAGCAACTGGTTTTTTGAAACTAACTACAACTGTACAGAAATAGATGTTATTAACCCACTTTAGAATTCAGGTCACTGCAAATCAGAGTGCTTCAGTAAATTACCTAAGGTTGCAGGGTCAGCCAACAGCACAGGTGGGAATCCAGCCCTGACTCCCAAACCTCAGATCTTTCTTCTACCTCACATTTATCTAATCCCATAACCCATATTAGCCTTCTCTCAACAAGGCACAACTCTTTCTTCATCCTTTCTCTCCCTCCGTCTTCTCTTTCCCTCTTGCTGCCTCCTTTCCTCTTCTATCATCTGTTCATTACCTTCTGTCCAGTCTATGCCTTGTGCTGTTCATGTCTGTGCAGGGTTTATTCCCCCACGGTTCTCAAGGAAAGGCCAGGGACTGATCCCTGCCCTAGAAAACAATGTTCCATGTTCCCCCAAAAGCAAAATTAGCAGTTGGGAGTGGCCCATATTTTATTGTTTGTCCCATTTCCAATTCCATCGGGACCAATAATTGTCCTATATTTTAATGACAGGATATATCAGAACGCCCACATTTTGAAGATGTGTATGTAGCCTTAAACTTGAGTTTGCACAGTTAATCTTGTTTCAGATATAAGGCTCTCCTTGTCCCTGGCCTGGTCAGTTATTCAGCAGGAATTTCCCGAGCGAAGCACTGTGACGCATACCCACAAACATGCCTTTTTGGTTTATTTGCTTTTTCAAACACAAGCTGTTTAATCTGGACACTGTTTACCAGGTACTATCTTAGAGGAAAGAGATGGGAGCGCTTATGTCAGTGTGGGGTGTGTGTGTGAGAGAGAGAGCAACACAAAGAATTTGTAATACCCTCGATTGCTCTAATGAGTTAAAACTGCTAGGTCAATCATATTTTGTCCAATCAGCATTCCCAAAGAATGACTCTTTCACTCAACACACATACACACACACACACACACACCATCAGATACCTAAGCACCTCTATTTTAATACGGACATCTGGAAACCCCAATAGTATCATTCACATCTGGCACGTGCATTTTTATCTTCCTAACAACCCTGTCTGATAGGAAGAAAAAATATTACCATTCGCATTTTAAAGAGTCATCAAATCAAAGAATGGCAGTCATTAAATTTATCAGGAGTTACATTCCCAAGTCTCTAGACCTGGAGTCCTCTGGCTTCCAGCCGGCCCTCTCCAATCTCACAAGTCACCTTGACAGTATTGCTAGGAGGGAAATTAGCTCTCCTGTCTTCTTACTCAGGTCTTTTTACAGGAACTCAAATCCGTATCCTAAAAAAGGGGGCAGCTAAAATGGAAATAATTTATTCCCCTTTCAAGTGAAAGAAAGGAGAACAGAAAAAGAAAAGGAACAATACCTCCTACCACGTCAAATGCAGTTATGACCAGCTCCAGGCATAGAAAGAGAAAAAGTTATCAACAAGAGCCAAGGGGTCTTAGTGGTCCTCCAGCCTAACCTCCAGCCAGGGCCAGATTACCCAATAAGCAAGGTACGCATGGGCCCAAATGCACCTTCCCACCTGTCTGCAGTAAACAATTTCACCTGTCCTCCACCATGTCAAAAATGTGGTGAAACCCATATGAAATTGCTCGCCACAGATTAGCAAGTAAACACAATTAAGCAGGTGGGTACCTTGCTCCATGCAAGCCAGTGCATACCGGGTTCGCTGGTTAACCCGCCCCTGCCTCTAGCCCCGAACTCGGGCTCCCCGTGGCATCCTTGATGATAATGACAATAATCACTAATGTTCACTGAACACTCTGTAAGTCTCAGGCACTAGTTTTCTATGTTCTCTCTGTTTACTTATTCTACAGCCTTAACTCTGTTAGTATTACCTCATTTTACAGATGAGAAAAAACTACATCATTACCTTCATGTCATCTTCACAACAGTCCAAAGAGGTTGCTATTCCCATTATTACCATTTTAGAGATGAGAAACGATTCAGTCACTTGCCCACAGTCATACAGATCTTGTGACTCACAGCCCAAAGCTCCTTCTAAAACCAGTTTCATTTGAGTCAATTCTGACTCATGGCGACCCCCGAGTGTCAGAGAACTGTGCTCCAGAGGGTTTTCAATGACTATTACCTTTCAGAAGCAGATCACCTGGCCTGTCTTTCAAGGCATCTCTGGTGGACTCGAACCTCCAACGTTTCAATTAGAAGCCAAGCACATTAACCATTTGCACCACCCAGGGACTCCAGAGCTCCTTTCTACAAAGCAGTGTCTGGGTGATACAGAAAATGCCTTCATGCCCTCCTGCCATTTGACCATTCACCATAAAACATCTAAAACCAGAAACCAGAGGTGGCCTTCTGCAACGAAGCCCAAGACCGGGTCTTGTAGGATCCAGTGAAGAAAGACCAGCACTGACCCTTGAGGAAATCAATAGTCAGTAACTCAAAACATATACATGGATTCATCACACAGCAAACTTAAACCCTCAACAACAACAACAAAAAAAAAATAGTAATTTCATAGGAAGAGAATTTTTTAAAGAAAGACAGAATTGATGGCTTAGGAAAGGTAAAGCTACGGCAAAGAGTTGTAAATCCTGATCATAAATTAGGGCTGCAACGAAGACGATTTTTTGATTCAGTCTCCTGGTAAACTATTTTATTGCATACACTAGCACCACCCTGTGGTAATAAGGAGGAACTACAGTGGGCTACCTGTTGCGTACTGACAAAGTATGCCTTCACTGTTGTGGTAAAATAAGGTTGGATAAACATTTCAAGGTTCTAGAATTTCATTCACCAAGTAATGACAACTATCTTTTACCAAATATTCTATTTTTGAGAAATCTCTTTTTATCCCAAAGAGAGCAAAACGCAAAACGAGGCCATTCCTGATATCCTAGGTACATATCAAGAGTATTTTTTTGATGAATGCTAACGCATACTATTGTGATATAATAATTTCATATTTGTATAACATGTTCAGATACATTTTTTATTTTATTATCAAAATAACACTGTGAATTAGGCAGGCAATATATTTTTTTCTCCTTTTAGAAACAAGGAAGTGAGGTTTAGTGTTGTTGCTGTTGGTAGGTGCCAGCAAGTCGGCTCCAACTCATAGGGACCCTACATAGAACAGAAGAAAACACTGCCTGGCCCTGCGCCATTCTCACAATTATTGCTATGTTTGAGCCCGTTGTTTCTGCCACTGCATCAATCCATCTTGTCGAGGGTTTTCCTGTTTTTCACCGACCCTCTAATTTACCAAGCATGATGTCCTTCTCCAGGAACTGATCCCTCCTGATAACATGTCCAAAGTACGTGAGACAAACTCTTGCCATCCTGACTTCTAAGGAGCACTCTGGCTGTACTTCTTCTAAGACAGCTTTGTTCGTTCTTCTGGCAGTCCATGGTATATTCAGTATTCTTTGCCAACACCATAATTGTTGTTGTTATCAAGTCAGTTCTGATTCAGAGTAGCTCATTGCCGAGCTAGCAGAGATAATCAAGAAGTTAATAAGCCTGTAGAGAAACTGTAAGTATTGTAAAAATTAGCATGCTGAAAAGGCCAAAGAATTAGGATCAAGAATCAGCCAAGAAAACGTTTCATTCCTTTTGAAAATGGCTTGTAAAGAGTTGATTTCTCAGCAAAAAAAAAAAAAAAAAAAGTGCCTTCCACAGGTTCAAAAATGAACAGAACCATAGCTACATGTTCCCACTCAAATAGGCAGCCACACTTGGCTGGACCACTGGCATCCCATTGTCATACCCACGTGCTGGTCCATCATCGAATTCCTTCAGAGCCAACAGGCTCTCATGGAAGGACGTTTCTGCCAAGCTTGCCTCATCCCACTGCTATTGATATAATTACATCATTCTAACTAGACCAGCAGAGCCCTGGTGGCACAGTGGTTAAAAGCCCAGGCTGCTAACCAAAAGGTCAGCAGTTCGAATCCACCAGCCACTCCTTGGAAACCCTATGGGGCAGTTCTACTCTATCCTATAGGGTCGCTATGAGTCAGAATGGACTCCACGGCAATGGATTTGGTTTTGGTTTTTTAACTAGACCATCAGTCTTAGAATAAATACAACCAGAATGCTCCTTAAAAGTTAGAATTGCAAGACTTTGGCTTGCTTACTTTAGACAGGTCATCAGGAAAGACCAATCATTAGAAAAGGACATAATATGAAAAAGTAGATGGTCAGTGAAGCAAGGGAAATCCTCAGTGAGATGGACAGACACAATAGCTGCAACAATGGGCTCAAACATACCAATGATCATGAAGATGGTGCCTGCACCAGGCAACATTTTCTTCTGTGATACATGAATCAGAGCCAACTCGATAGCAACTAAGAACAACAACAAAGTAGGCCAGCTTGCCCCACCCCAATTTACCCAAAATCTGCTTGTTCTTTCTTGTACCAACTCCTGTCCAAGAGCACCGGAGAAATTGTTCCCATCTTTCTGTTTGGACTGAGCCAAGGAACTGTATTCAGCCAAGAAATGGTCCCGTATATACTTTCCTGCTAGACCTGTGACACTGTTCGTGGGGGAATGGCGTGCCGTCATCAATTTTTTTTTCAACTATGCGTTTGGTGGGATCTGTCTAGAGGATAGGGTGCTCAGCTCTACCATTTAATGGGACTTACTCAATTTGTTATTTTTGTGTGATGTTCTGAGACTGTTGGAGGGTCATATGTTAGCTCAGCATTAATCTCATTAATCCCAGATGTCAAGTCATCAAATCAATAACAAATATACTACAAGAAAAGTCTGTACATTAATCTTTGTCTGCATTTCTAATTATTTCTTATCAAATTTTCTTGAAGGGAGAGATGTCAAACTTGACAAAACTATTCTAAATTTCATCTGGAAAAATGAACTTGAAAATAAAATATCTTTAAAGAAGAATGAGGAATTTTCTCTACAGGGTATTATCTAGTTGTTTTAAATATTTGTCCTTCTTTGTTGTTTGCCTTTTAATATTATGATATGGTTATTTGACATAGATTACTAGAATTAGAGGTTTTAGAAGTTTTGGTCAAAGATCAACAATCTTTTTCTCCTTGGTTGGCCCCAAATTAATTAGTAGTTTCTTTTTTAAAGGCAGTTTGAGTGAAAGTTCCAGATATTAATCAGACATTTTTCCAACAAAGTCCCTTTATTTTCTATTCAAGATAACATTAAGAAATCATCAGATATCACTTCTCCTTGAACTGTTTCAAAAGCCTGAGACAAGCTGCAGACATACACACACCTCACACACACACCCCACATACACCCCACATACACACACACCGACATACACACACACACATGCCCCACACACACACTCGTGCCCTGCACACACACATGCCCTGCACACACATACACCCCGCACACACATACACCCCGCACACACATACACCCCACATACACGTACACCCCACATACACATACACCCCGCACACACATACACCCCACACACACATACACCCCGCATACACATACACC
>NW_004443962.1:14337858-14345278 GCF_000243295.1 Trichechus manatus latirostris | reverse complement strand
CACACACACATACACCCCGCACACACATACACCCCGCACACACATACACCCCACATACACATACACCCCACACACACATACACCCCGCACACACATACACCCCACACGCACATACACCCCACACGCACATACACCCCGCACACACATACACCCCGCACGCACATACACCCCACACGCACATACACCCCGCACACACTGGCTTAGGTGCTGTCATAGTCGAGTGCCCCAGGACGTGCCCTGGACCCTGCGTCTCTCCCTTGAGGGGTCAGTCTCCCTCTGTGATTCTACAAGGGGTTGACAGTGATGGTATGCAATCACAAGGTTCCCTTTTTCATCAGCAGGCTTTCCACTAACAAAGATACTACAAGTAGCAAACTTGCAAACATTATCATGACACAATACAATACAAAGCTGAGCATCTTAAGAGCTCCTTCTCTCTTCCATTGTTATGTTGTCATTGTTGTTAGTTGCTGTCCAGTCAATTCAGACTCATAAACCCAAAAAAACAAGCTCATTGCTGTCCAGTCAATTCAGACTCATAGCGACCCCACAGGACAGAGTAGAACTGCCCACAGGGTTTCCAAGGAGTGCCTGGTGGATTTGAACTGCCAACGTTTTGGTTAGCAGCCATAGCTCTTAACCACTACACCACCAGGGTTTATATGTATATATATATACACACACATATATATATCAAATCTCACGGGAATATCCTAGACCTCACTGTTCACAGATGAAGGATGCATTTCTCATGGCAAAGACTGAGAAACCTTGCTGGCAGACGGCAGCAGGAGATTGCCCAAGGGTTTGTGAACACATGAGGTCAAACGATATGAAAACAATTACAGAACTGAGAAAACTCTCAAAGGAATTTTTTGATCGACGTGGCTGGATTTTACCTATCGATAAAAGAATAAATCAATAATAAAAATACTAAAACCACTACTGAAAAATAGGCAAACGACATCGACTCTTCGAAGACGAAAAATACAAATGGCTGCTAAAACCACAGATCCCATCCCTAGTAGCTGCTTAAAATATATTTGAAAATAGTAATAATCAAATAAATGTGAATTTCCTCAGCAATGAGATACTAATCTCTATCAAGCTCGTAAAGATCAAAAACATAAAACCTCCCTACTATCCAGAAGGACTTGCATCCTTTATATTGCTGATACCCCACTGTGAAAGCACTAAGGCAATCTGCATCAAAAGTCTTAAATTTTATATCCTTTGACCCAGTAATTTCAATTCTAGATAACTACCCTAAGGAAATAATCAGAAATGCAGGCAAATTTATGTGCAAATATGTTTATTATAGCATTATTTATTACAGGAATAAATGGAAACAATAAAAATGTCCAACGATAGAGGACTGCTTAAATAAATTATAGGCCACGCATACATGCATACCGTGGACCGTCACACAGCTATTAAAAATTACATTTACAAGGAATTTTGAACGACATGGGAAAATGCTTACAATGCACCGTTAAGTGAAAGAAGCAGGATGTGAAGCTATTTATATAGCCCAATCTCATTGCCATTTTTTGAAAAAAATGAATGTATGCACAGCAAAAGAATAAGAAGGAACGTACCAACAAGTTACAATGAGTAGGATTACAAGTGATTTTTATTTTACTCTTTCTATTCCTTCTTTATAGTTCCAAAATTTTCATAATGAGTATGTGAGGCTTTTTAATAATTAGAGAAAATGTTAATTTAAAGTATATTCCATGGCACGGCATTCAAGGCCCAGGAAAGCCCCCATTCAAGCTACTGTTTCCTTCTAGCCCTGATTGCTGCCTAAGCACAACAGTCATTGGCACACCTCCATGCTTTCCTTCTCAAGGCACCTACTGCTTGGAAAGTCTTATAAGAACTCGTAAGTTTTTCTAGGTAGCATTCTCTGAATCTCCCAGTAAGAATTGGTTGCTCCCTGATCTTTAGTTTAAAACCGCTTGTTGCTGGTGTAGGATCCAAAACGAAAACCAAGCCCTCTGCGGTCAAGTTGATTCTGACTCATAGTGAGTCTAGGGTTTCCAAGGAGCGGCTGGTGGATTGAAACTGCTGACCTTTTGGTTAGCAGCCGAGCTCTTAACCCCTGAGCCACCAGGGCTGCCATTTACCAAATTAATTATGATTATTCAATTGTTTGTCTGTCTCCCCTATTTGACTTCGACCTTTTCAAAGGTCCTGGGTCTTAGGTATCTTTAATAGTACCTAGTACCATTCCTGGCATGCTAGAAACGTTAAATACAGTGAAACCTGTGACAGCCGGAACTCAACAGGACTGCCAGGTCCTACATGTTTTCCATCTTTGATAGGGTGCAGTCTTACCACTTTTCTATCACTCTCTATTAGTGGAAAATATGTGAGTTTTCCTTCTCTGACAGGTTTCCACCTTACACAAGTTCCTGGTTTTGCAGGTTTCACTGTAGATGAATGAATGAATGATGAATGAAAGGATGGATGGATGGACGGATGGATGGAAACCTAAAGGTTTTCAAAGGGTGACAGAACCTGTAAACTAAGTCATCTTGGCTTCTGGATGTGCATATACTACAGATGATACTTGAGAAGTACTACATTGAGCATTGTTAAGACAAGTTGAGCTATAATTAGCTTATAACAGAACTGAAATTTTTCTAGTTGAAACAACAAATCTGCTATCCTGCTTTACAGTAAATGGCTGTCTACAAAGGAGACCCACATGCTTTTTTATTATTAAAAACCATCCCAATAAAAGATATGCTGAAAAATTATTGTAATTTCTACTAATTAAAAACTAATTAAGTCATTTGCTGAATAATACATGTACTCCACTTGCATTATCTATGAGCATGCTCTTCACTTACAAATATTTGTCTCCATTTCATTAAAGTAATTAAACTGCTCCAAGTACAGTTATTTTTACAAGCATTTTAAAGCCAACTCTCAATTTTCCATACCAATGGAAAAGCATAATTGAAATATTTAAAACTGAATAAAGGATAATGCAGAACCTCCCTGCAGTTCTTCTCCTCCTCCAGTTTAACAAACAGCAAAAGCAACCTGCTTGAGTTTTTGCCTGTCTCCCTTCTCTCGCCCCCTCTCTGGTCATCTGAACAGAAAATAATTGCACATAAACAGTATGAGCATATTCTTGTGCACACCTCGCCTCCTTTCCCAGCCCCACCTCTCCAATGTTCTCACTGTAGTGGATACTAAGGCAAGATGGAGGGATATGTGAGCCCACTCTGCTAGGGAAGAGGAACCATCCCCAGCTGCACAGCAATCAATGACAGAGTTAATTGCACTCTCTCTCTCCTACCACATCACCCATACTTTGTTCCTGGCAATTATGACAATTCCTTAACTTCCTAGGGAAAAAAAAATGCTGCATAAAGCAAAAAACTCTTTACACTAAGAATTCTAATGCAGATTATGAGTGAAGGTGTCAGCATGCACAGGACAGTGGCCTGCCTACAGCTTTGTTTGCTATTTTAAAGTAAGGGGAAATGAGCAGAGGACACATTTTCCTTGCAGAATGGGAGGCAGCAGAATTATGAAGGGGCAGAGAGTAAATATAAGCTACATGCATCTAATTACATATACTGAGAAACGTGACAAGAAAACGCATATTGGAGACGGCTTGACAATCCATTTTCCGTAACAGGCACTTTGTCAGGGATGAACAGAACAGAGTTCTTCTTCTAACTCCCTAACGCCAGTTTTTGCCCTGAATGGAAGAGGCAGCAGTGAGTGGTGCTGGTGGGTGATAATGGTGGGGTGAGAGACAGGGTGCTGGGCAGAGAGAGCACCATCCGAGGAGGCAGACATCTGGAGGGGACAGCCATGAGCCGGTTGGGGAAGGAGGGAGGTGGACAGAGTGCAGACAGGGAAGACTGGATCCAAGGGCCCAGAAGCTGCAGTTGTAACACAAGACAGATGCAAGATAGAGAACAAGTAGACAGACAGACAGACAGATAGACAGACACATAGATAGAGGTAGGTAGACAGACAGGCATAGACACATAGATAGAAAAATAATATTTGGTACCCATGCCTAGCACATAATTAAAAAAAAAAAAATTTTTAACGTTGTTTCCGGCTCATAGCGACCCTGTAAGACAGAGTAGAACTGCCCCACAGGGTTTCCTCGGTGGTAGGTTTCCACATCTTTCTCCCACAGAGCAGCTAGTTGATGGGTTCCAACCGCTGACCTTCCGGTTAGCAGCCGAGCACTTAACCACTGCGCCACCAGGGCTCCTTCTAATAACTACCCAATAAACGTACTAAGTTCTTGAGGTCCTCAGAGAGGATATTTGTTTCCTAAGGTTAAAGACACAAATGTAAAGAGGTTGTGTGACAGGAGGCGGAGTGTGTGGGCGAGGGAGGGGGACGTGTACAGAGAGTTGTTAATGGCTGTCGTTTTGTTTTATTTTTAATACTGACCTCAGGGGCAGTCCCCAAAATGTAATCAGACCCCATGCATTACATAGCCTCTCCAGTTTCCTGGATTTTCCCTGCTGAAAATTTTATTGGATGTTAATCGGAGACCATCTGATGAAATGTTCTGAGCCTAGATTAGAATGTAGCACATAGCACAGCGGAATGAGAGGGAGGACAGTGCGATCGCATAATGGAATATAAAATAGATTTTAAAAGCAGTGAAAGTGCAGCAGGCAGAGGGGTCTCCTCCGGGGCAGCGGGAAGTGGGATCGTTCAGGCACTCACTCACGCACCACTCAGAAACATAGGCTCCCAGCAAGTCCCTTGCCGGCAAGATGGGCCTGGAGCCCACAGCCGCTTACCTCAGGGCCAGGGGCATGCCCGGACCCAGGGATGTGCAGAAAGGACAGGTAGCATCTGGGCTGGCTTATGTAAACAAAAATGAACAAAGTTATTTAAAAAAAAAAAAAGGAACAGCCAGAGCCCCCAAGTACCTGGGGTGTCAAGCATGGTGGCAAAGCAGGCTCTAGACTTCCAAACGCGCTATGAGAGGCAATGGAGGTCAGTTTTCCCGTACCGTCTATAGCACGGCTTCTCAAGCTTTACCGTGAAACTGAAGCACAGTGAGAGTATTATTAAAATGCACACTCTGATTTACAGTCTGGGGTGGGCCCAAGGATTAGCATTTCTCCAAGGGATGCTGATGCGGTTGTTCCAGGGAGCACACCTTGAGTAGCAGAACATAAAGTGGTGTTTACGCATCAGCATCATCCAGCAAACAGTTAAAACTCAGACACCTGAGACCCACCCAGACAAGCAGCCTCAGCATCAGCTGGGAAAGTCTGACCTTTGGGCCCACCTCTGTTTTAGCAAGCTCTCCTTGTGATTCTGGTGCATGCGGAAGTTTGAGGACCATTGCACTGGGCCATAAGCACCATGGGAGTAAAGATTAGGCCTATCTTGTTCACTGTTGTATGCCCAGCATCTAGAATAGTGCATATAGTAGGCACTCAGTAAAGTTTTCTTAAATGAATAGATAAATGAGTCCAGTAAGGCTAAACAATTTTTATATCCCAACCAAGAGCCTATCCTAGAGCTACTCGTATACTGACAAAAGCTCAATTTGGAAGAGAAATATCACAGAAACTTTGTTTCCAATGAAGGAGTTTTAAGCTGGCTTCTAAGGAGAGAGTGGACTTTAGGGAGCAAGACAGAAGTTGGAACACCAGCTAGGAGCCTGTTGCAGCGGTCCAGCTGAGGGACCATGATGGCCGGAACTAGAGTGATGGCAGTGGAAATAGAAGAAGGCAAATTTGCAGATGGATCTGAGAGGTGGAGCCAACAGGATTGAGGGTGGGCAGAGGCACTGAAGGGAAAGCAAGAGATCAGGAAAGGTATAACATGGGTACAGAGGGGTTCGAATAGGAGTGCACAAGGACACTGAATTTCCAGTAGGGGAAGTGGGGCAATAAAAGGGAATAGGCAGACTGCCTTTGCTTTGGAGTGGTCTATAGAGGGCTCTTTTCCTTTAGCCTCCTTAGCCCCCTTCCACCTCCCTGTCTCCCAGCAAACACAGAAGTTAGATATTCCAGGAGGCGGGGCCAAGATGGCAGAGTAGTCAGATGCTTCTGGTGGACCCTCTTACAACACAGACCCGAAAAAACAAGTGAATCAATTATATATGACAATCTGGGAGCCCTGAACATCTAAGGCAAACTTGAGGAACCAGACTGAGTGGAAGGGGAGGGAGAGACCGTTCGGAAGCAGCGAGGAGTTGCCAGAGCTGACCTGGCAAGAGCCTGAGCCCTTCAGGCCTAATCAGCTTATGGGTGAGCGGTGAGGCAAGCAAGCAGCCATGCTCGGGAGGTGCATTTTCCGCACCAGGAGAGACCCAGGGCCAAAGAGTCTACTCAGCCACCCAGAGCCAGTGAGAAGCAGCCCTCATCTGCAAAAGGTAAGTACTTGCGTACGGCCTACCACGCGGATCAAAAACACCTCCCTAGGGAGAAACCTCTCTCCCATTTACCTCCCTACTCCCTGCTCTGCACTGGGTCCCAGACTGGCTTCAGCAATTGCCGAGTCCCCTGGGCCGGAAGTAGGATCTGTCACACACCCTGAGCCATTCTCCCAGCCTTGGAGAGTGAACAAATTAACAGGGGAAAAAATAAACTGCAGGCTCCCCTAAGCCAGGAACCCAGGGTAGGCACAGCTCCTTTGCCTAGGCACAGGCATATGGGATCCACAGGCTTTGAGTGCCTTTCCCCCTGCAGAGACTTGTGTGGGCCCATTTCAACAGCATAGGCCCTCATTACTGCTGTACAACAGGGTATATACCTGAAGTCTAACTTGAACTGTTTCAGCTGTCAAGTGGCAGGTTTGTGATATTTGACACTGCTCTGCCTATTAAGCAGGGTCTTCACCTACCTATGTCAGGGGTCTGAGGACTGGTGGCTCCACCCACGCCACTTAGCCACCTGCAATAGGGGCCCAAGAATAAGAGGTGCTCCTCAGTCCTTACAGCCAACAGCATTAGTTGCTAATAGCCTGGCTGCAAAACCCATCCACCTACGCACTCTAGGGAATAAGGACACACCTTCCTCCTGGACACTTGGGGGTGGCCGTCAGCCCCCTGCCTTGCTCACAGTGTGTCTCCCTGCTGCAGCCAGATGCCTGTGCCTACAGCAATCACCCATGCCTGTTTAGGACTGTTGCTGAGAGCCTACACCACGCACTTGGTAGCTGTCTACCTGGGCACCTGAGCTGAATCCATACAGGAGGAATGGGCAGACTCCTGAGCTCACATATCTAGTAACAGATCTAACCACCTGGTGACAGGACACTAGAGCTTCAAAGGTGCCAATAATCAAACTAGCTCATACGAGCAGCCTATTTGGGCATATCAAAACAAAACAAGAACTTCGGACACAGTAAGCAAACATTAAATAAATAAATATAAGAACTTACTGATGGTTTGGAGACAACAGTC
>NW_004443962.1:14336487-14337758 GCF_000243295.1 Trichechus manatus latirostris | reverse complement strand
CAGGATACAAGATAAACATACAAAAATCAGTTGGATTCCTTTACACCAACAAAGAGAACCTCGAAGAGGAAATCACCAAATCAATACCATTTACAATAGCCCCCAAGAAGGTAAAATACTCAGGAATAAATCTAACCAGAGACGTAAACGACCTGTACAATGAAAACTACAAGACACTACTGCAAGAAACCAAAACAGACCGGCATAAGTGGAAAAACATACCTTGCTCATGGATAGGTAGACTCAACATTGTGAAAATGTTAATTCTTCCCAAAGCAATCTACAGATACAATGCAATCCTGATCCAAATTCCAACGGCATTTTTTAATGAGATGGAGAAACAAATAACCAACTTCTCATGGAAAGGGAAGAGGCCACAAATAAGTAAAGCATTACTCAAGAAGACGAACAAAGTGGGAGGCCTCACACTACCTGATTTTAGAACCTATTGTACCACCACGGTATTCAAAACAGCCTGGTACTGGTACAACAACAGATACAAAGACCAATGGAACAGAATTAAGAATCCAGACATATATTCATCCGCCTATGAGCAGCTGATATTTGACAAAGGCCCAAAGTCCATTAATTGGGGAAAAGACGGATTCTTTAACAAATGGTGCTAGCATAACTGGATATCCATCTTCAAAAAACTGAAACAAGACCCATACCTCACACCATGTAAAAAACTAACTCAAAATGGATCAAAGAAATATAAAGTAAAAAACGATAAAGATCATGGAAGAAAAAATAGGGACAATGCTAGGAGCCTTAATGCATGGCATAAACACAATACGAACCATAGGTAACAATGCACAAGCACCAGAAGAGAGACTGGATAAATGGGAGCTTCTAAAAATCAAACACTTATGCTCATCAAAAGACTTCACCAAAAGAGTAAAAAGACAGCCTACAGACTGGAAAAAAATTTTTGGCTACAACAAATCCGATCAACGTCTAATCTCTAAAATCTACAAGATACTACAAAACATCAACAACAAAAAGACAAATAACCCAATTAAAACATGGGCAAAGGATATGAACAGGCACTTCACCAAAGAAGATATTCAACCGGCTAACAGACACATGAAGAAATGCTCACAATCATTAGCCACTAGAGAAATGCAGATCAAAACGACAATGAGATAGCATCTCACCCCAACAAGGCTAGCGTTTATCCAAAAAACACAAAATAATAAATGCTGGAGAGGTTGTGGAGAGACTGGAACACTTATACACTGTTGGTGGGAATGTAAAATGGTACAACACTT
>NW_004443962.1:14334203-14336387 GCF_000243295.1 Trichechus manatus latirostris | reverse complement strand
AAAGAATCTAGAAATTTTCCAGAGGAGGAAAATTTCTTGGAATTACCGGAGGCAGAATACAAAAGATTAATATACAGAACTCTTCAAGAAATTAGGAAGGAAATTAAGCAAAATACAGAACATGCAATAGAGGAAATTAAAAAGATTAGAGAAGAGCATAATGAGAAATTTAACAGGCTGCAAGAATCCACAGAGACAGTAATCAGAAATCCAGAAGATTAACAATAAAATTTCAGAATCAGACAACTCAACAGAAAGTCATAGGAGCAGAACTGGGGCAATGGAAGTCAGAATTAGCGAGACTGAAGATAAAGCACTTGACACCAAATTATTTGAGGAAAAATCAGATAAAAGGATATTAAAAAATGAAAAAACACTAAGAATTATTTGGGACTCTATCAAGAGGAAAAACCTACGAGTGATTGGAGTACCAGAATGGGAGGGATAACAGAAAATAGAGAGAATTGTTGAACATTTGTTGGCAGAAAACTTCCCTGATATCATGAAAGATGAGAAGATATCTATTCAAGATGCTCATTGAATCCCACATAAGGTAGATCCCAAAAGAAAGTCGCCAAGACATATAATAATCAAACTTGCCAAAACCAAAGATAACAAGAGAATTTTAAGAGCGGCTAGGGATAAACGAAAAGTCATCTACAAAGGAGAGTCAATAAGAATAAGCTTGGACTACTCAGCAGAAACCATGCAGGCAAGAAGGCAATGTGATGACATATATAAAGCCTTGAAGGAAAAAAACTGCCAGCCAAGAAATATATATATCCAGCAAAACTGTCTCCCAAATACGATGGTGAAATTAGGGCATTTCCAGACAAACAGAAGTTTAGGGAATTTTCAAAAACCAAACCAAAATTACAAGAAATACTAAAGGGAGTCCTCCGATTAGAAAATCAATAACATCAGATAACAACCCAAGACTAGAACACAGGACAGAGCAACCAGATATCAACCCAGATAGGGAAGTCACCAAAATAAATCAGAGCTAAAACACTGAAAATAGGGAAACAGATGTCAATATGTAAAAGATGACAACATGAAAACAAAAAAGAGGGACTTAAAAAATGTAGACATGATCTCGCATATGAAGAGGAAGTCAAGGTGATATAAAGAAATAAAAGACAGGTATAAACTTAGAAAAATAGGGGTAAATATTAAGGTAACCAAAAGGAAACTAACAATCTTACAAGTCAAAATAAAAAACTAGAAAAATATAAAGACTCAGCAAACACAAAGTCAACAATAATGAAACAGATGAAAAGAAAATATATAAAGAAAAAGTCTTAGCACAGAAAATTAAGTGGAACAAAAAAACTGTGAACAATACACAAAAACAGACATCAAAATGACAGCACTAAACTCATACCTATCAATAATTACACTGAATGTAAATGGACTAAATGCACCATAAACAGACAGAGACTGGCAGATTGGATAAAAAAGTACAATCCGTCTATATGCTGTCTATAAGAGACACACCTTAAACTTAAAGACACAAACAAACTAAACCTCAAAGGATGGAAAAAATATATCAAGCAAACAACACTCAAAAAAAGCAGGAGTGGCCATATTAATCTCTGACAAAAGAGACTTTAAAGTAAAATCCACCACAAACTATAAGGAAGGACACTATATAATGATTAAAGGGACAATACACCAGGAGGACATAACTAAATAAATATTTACGCACCCAACGACAGGGCTCCAAAATACATAAAACAAACTCTAACAGCACTGAAAAGAGAGATAGCGCCACAGTAGTAGTAGGAGACTTCAATACATCACTTTCGGTGAAGGACAGAACATACAGAAAGAAGCTCAACAAAGACACGGAAGATCAAAATGCTACAGTCAACCAACTTGATCTCATAGACATGTACCAAACACTCCACACAACAGCAGCTAAGTATACTTTCTTTTCCAATGCACATGGAACAATCTCCAGAAAAGACCACATATTAGGTCATAAAAGTAAGCATTAACAAAATCCAAAGCATTGAAATATTAGAAAGCATCTTTTCTGACCATAAAGCCATAAAAGTAGAAATCAACAACAGAAAAAGCAAGGAAAAAAAATCAAACACATGGAAACTGAACAACACCTTGCTCAAAAACTACTGTGTTATAGAAGAAATTAAGGATGGAATCAAGAAATTCATAGAATCA
>NW_004443962.1:14302784-14334103 GCF_000243295.1 Trichechus manatus latirostris | reverse complement strand
GTCAATTGGCATAACAAAGCTTATTAAGAAAATGTTCTGCATCCTACTTTGGTGAGTGGCATCTGGGGTCTTAAAAGCTTGCAAGTGGCCATCTAAGATTCATCAATCGGTCCCAACCACCTGGAGTAAAGGAGACTGAAGAACACCAGAGACACAAGGAAAGTATTAGCCCAAGAGACAAAAAGGGCCACATAAACCAGATACTCCATCAGCCTGAGACCAGAAGAACTAGATGGTGCCCAGCTACCACCAATGGCTGCCTTGACAGGGAACACAACAGAGAGTCCCTGATGGAGCAGGAGAAAGGTGGGGTGCAGAACTCAAATTCTAGTAAGAAACCAGACTTAACGCTCTGACTGAGACTGGAGGAACTCTGGAAAGCAGGGCCCCTGGATTCTCTATCGGTCCAGAACTAAAACTATTTCCGAGGCCAACTCTTCAGATAGGGATTGGACTGGCCTATGGGACATAAGGTGATACTTGTGAGGAGTGTGCCTCTTAGCTCAAGCAGATACAAGAGACTTAACGGGAAGCTTTTGTATGGAAGTGAGATGGGAAGGCAGAGGTGGTTATGAGCTGGTTGAATGGAAATGGGGAATGAGGGTGGAAAGGAGGAGCATGCTGTCACAGTATGGGGAGAGCAATTAGGGTCACATAACAATGTATGTATAAATTTTTGTATGGGAGACTAACTTGAAATGTAAACTTCATTTAAACTACAATAATAAAAGTATATATATATATGGAAAAAGAAGTTAGATGTTCTAGAGTAAGCCAAAGATGAAATGACAGCTTTGGAAGAAGTCTTTGAGCCCACTTAGTGGTCCCACATCCTGATTATGGGTGAGGATGCTGGAATCTACTGAGAGGAAGTGGTGGCTCGTTCCAGTCACATAGCTGCTGGTAGCCATCAAGACTAAGCCCCGTCTTCGCCTCCCAGACAATTGGAGTACCTGCTTCAGAAGTGCTCTGTGGGAGGACAGGTAAGTTCCAAGGCCCAATGTGTTTGGAAATCCTGCAAACAACATTCCTTCTAGAGAGTTCCAGTGCACATCACGTCAAGGCTATAAAAAGTCTTCCATCAAAGCGACTTATTTAACTCAACATTTCTCAAACATAATGGATGATGCAGTCCTCGTCCGTCATGACACCTATTAGCACCCCCAGACCGCCCATACTGAGCCTGGGCCGTACGAGAAAAGGGGATAAATTAATCCCAGTTTAAGAGTTACTTCTGAATGTTTCACATGCTCACAGAAGTCCTGGTGTCTTCACCATGCTTGTCTACTTTTTAAAGTTTCTAAATAACTCCCTGTTTTAAGCAGCTGGACTCGTTTTGAAGGCACTTGCCTAGCACAAAGGAAAAATACACTGGAAGTCCTGCTGGGCTGACCCTCACGTTAGATATTCCTGAATGCTTAGGTCATGGAGCTTTCCAGGCCTGACACCCCCTGATGGATCTGCTCTTTGAAGACCTGCACTGCCCAGCTTCCCTTTTCTGAGTCCACGGAAGGACACGCTAGTGGCTTGGAAAGAAGAACCCCTGGTATGGCCAAGAGGAAGTGGTAAACAACAGTGCACTGCCCAAGCAAGGCTGCCCCCCAGGAAGAAGAGGGAAAGGGGACTAGGGATGGTGCTCAGGAGTCCCTAACCTGGTGCCAGGAGGGCATGGGCATGGGCAGGCTTGAGGCAGAACTCAGGAACCTGGGGAAGAAGACATGTGGAATTTTGAATTGGGAGGGGTACACAGGCATCGTCCCTTCCCAAAGGAACAGGATCTGGACGGGACACAGGAGTCAGACTGAGCTGTGGTGTCCAGCTATGAGTCAGATACGAGCCTACATGCTGGAATTCACAGACAGACTAGGGTCTAAATCCAACCTCTCATATTGTCACTGCAAGACTTTGGACAAATTGCTTAATTCCCCTGAGCCTTGATTTCCTCATGTGTAAAAAAGGCATAACAATCTCTGCCTCTCAGAATTGTTGGGAGGTTTAAATCAGATGACGAGTGTGAAAACACTGACAGATAATAGAAGCACAACAGAATATAGATATGATTATAGTGATTCTTCAGGTACATACTGAGCATTTACAACAAACCAGACACTAGGTTAGTGCTACACTTACCTGCTTGTGGAACCTTCCAGGACCCCGCTGAGGTAGGTACTGTCATTTTTCCAATTTTACAGCTGAAGACATTGAAGTCCAGAAAATCTCTACTTGCCCAGAGGCACAGGGACAGAGGCAGCAGAACCAGGATCGGAACCCAGACAGCCCAAGGAAAGTCTGAGGATGTATTTCCCACCCTGCAAACACTGACTCGGGAAAGTGGCAGAAAGCCACATTGACAGTGAGCAGCCAAGCATAATCCTTTGAGCTCAGTCTGCACACTCTGCCTGAGACAGAGGTAGAATTAGAAATTCTGTCAGGGGATCAACCCCATCCACGCTAGGGACGGTGTAACAACCCAGCTGGGTGACAGTGGCCAGAAGTGGCCATGGGGCAGGAGTCTTTCCCCAGGCCCTCCGGCCGAGCACCACCCTACTGATACAGAGGGGGCAGCACGTGGCAGCTGAGCAATGGGAGGCACTGATGGACCACGAGCGCCTCATGGAAGCCCATCTCGCTGGTTGGTGGGAAAGCTCCTGGGTGGAGATGAATCATGGGAAAGGGATTTACCCAGCTGGGATTTGATGGTCAAAGCCACCTAAGCCCTGAGTGAGCTTTGGAAGAAGGCCGTGGGGGATTTGAGAAGTGACAGCTTCTGTGGAGTGGGTGGAAGTCACATTTGCGGCACCTGCCAGTGGCCACAGCAGACACTGCTCAGAGTTGTGTTGACTGAACTGCTGCAGTAATGACGGTTAAGGCTTAAGGTTCCAGTATCCCGTGTCTGGGTCTCTGGGAAGAGGCAGACATGGGGAGAGGAGCTCCAAGTTGATGGCAAAGGACTTGAGTGGAACCCCAGAGGTGAAATTCAAGGGGTAGGGAGGGGCTTTCAGTCAGTTCTAGGCTGTGGTGCAGGAAATGGGAGGGAGCATTATACCTCAGCCCCCAGTTCCATCTGGGTCATTAAACTCAGGAAAGAAAAATAAAACCCATGAATGAGATTACGTGCTCGCCAGTAACCCAGAGCGCAGGCCTGAAACCCAGCAGTGCTGTGCAGAAGGAGAAATCTGTCTTGAAGCCACTGAGGAGGAAGGGAGGGGAGGAAAAGAAGGAAGGGAATCTGGAGGAAGGAGGAGAGACAGAAGGGAGGGAGGAGGGAAGGAGGAAGAAAGAAGACAGATGCTCCCGTTTTAAGGTCAAAGACTGAATAAAGAAATTTTATATCCAAAGCTGGTCCATAAGTGATAGGACCATTTTATTCTATTGCTTAGGATTTGAATAAAATCCATTGTTTTAAAATAATGCTGTCAGACTTTCAGGCAAGTCTGCTCTATATTGTGTAGCTTTAACTCTTGTAATGAAGAAGAAAAAAGACTTTAAAATTAAATATAAATGATGAAAACCTCAAAATTTTTAGTCAAATTTCATTAACTGATAAAGGTCTATCCTGAGCCCTGGGCAAGGTGGTGGGAAGGGTTTGGTTAATTTGTAAGATTAAAGGCATTTTGAATTATTGAGGCCACTTACAGGGAGGCTCTGTAGTTTGAATGACATCCCAAGGTCAGGAGACTGAAGAGCTAAGTGTCCTTTTCCAAAGACACCAAGTTAACCTTTCAGACAGGAGAAATTCAAGCTACTGTGGCCTTGAAGTCCCATGACTGATAAACAAGAAACAGAAAATATAAATTGGTAATCTACCTGTTTATACATAGATTTATCTTTCCTTTGGTTAAGGAATCTGACCAGCGGAGTCTTGAATATTTTAAGGTGTTCTGTATAAGGTAATGTGTTATTTAGCAACAAAGTCAAAAAGGTCAAAACTGAAGACTCCTTGTATAATTTTATTTCCACTCTGCTTACATCTTAATAAAAGGTGTCTCTTGCAACAGTAAAAAGAAACCAATCTGCATTTGCAGGCGCAGAAAAGGTCCTCTCAAATGTATTAGGCAGAGAATGACATAAGCTTATTGGGATCAGCATTACTCAACACTCTTTGGACCTAGGCAAAATACAAAATGGTCTGTTTCATCTTTTGGCTAAAGAGAAAATGAATAGCATGGTCCATAGAACACAAACCTAAACCAATTAAGACTACTGTACTTTTGTTATTGTTAGTATTATTGATAATAATAATAATACCATATATGGTGCTTTACAGCGCTGTGGAACGTTTTCCCATAGTTTATTGGTAAGAGCTGCTTTGATGGAAGCTGTGTGTGTTAGGGGCTGGATGGTGCTGAGTGTCCCATCTCCTCGTTCCCTGGTCACCCTAAGAGGTGGCCCTTGAGGCTCAATGAGACACAGAATTTGAATAAACACAGCCATAAGTTGCCTGATTTTATCCTCAGTGTTACTGTCGTGGATGTTGTAGTTCCCTCCCTAATTTCCACTCCCCCTTCTCTAGGCAGCCAACAAGATTTTCATTTTGCAACTCATCCCCTGCCCTCTGCCCTTTTGCAGAAGCTCATTCCACACCTGGTTCTAGACATGGGGCATGTAGAAAAGCAGTGTTATCTAGACCCTGAGCCACAGTTACCCGCTCCTGAGTAGAAAATGATACAATTTGGGCCAACGAGACTAGACATTAGAGTTTTCTGGGAGTCTGTAAGAAAAAAGCTTCCTCTCTCTTCCAAAAGGCTCCCAGAAGAATTCCCATGGATACACACTCCAAATGTGGACAAGAAAGCATATGACCCTTGAATGTGACAGCAACGGGGAGCTATTCTCAAGATGAGGCCGTCATCAGGAAGGGGCAGAGATGAAAAAACATGGTCCTGGATGAAATTATGGTCTGTTAAATCACACCAATCCTAAAGCCCACCTTAGCTCTAGACTTCCAATTACATAGCCAGTAAATTCTCTTCATTACTTAAACTGATTTGATTTGGGTTTTCTGTTACTTGCAGCTGATCTCCCCTAATTGATATGGCCACTGTGTAATTTGATCAGGTGTTGTATCTGCATTTTAGAGAAAAGACGGTTGAAGTTCTGAGATCATATGTGATGCAAGAGCATAAAGCCAGTAAGTGATGAAACCAAGGCTTGAATTCAGGTTTTCTGACTCCAAGTCCAGTGCTCTTTCCATTAACCAAATCAGTTGCCATCAAATCAGTTTTAACTCATGGTAACCCCGTATGTGTCAGATGAGAACTGTGCTCCATAGAGTTTTCAATGGCTGATTTTTTAGAAGTAGATTGCCAGGTCTTTCTTCCAAGACACCTCTGAGTGGACTCAAACCTTCAACCTTTTTGTTAGTAGCCAAGAGCATTAACCATTTGCACCACTCAGGGACTCTGCTCTTTCCATTAGCCCATGCTACCTCCTTAAGATGGCCCTGGAGAGTCCCGTTTTCAGATTGATGATTCCCACTAGTCTGAGTTTAAATATTCTGATATCACACAGTTACAATAAAAATTTCAGTAACAGTTCAAAAAAAAAGACTTGCCTGTTGAAGAGTAGCAGCAGAATTTGTTTTATTTGGGGGGGATTTTGTTTGTTTGTTTTGTTTTTTTCAATAGCAAAGAACCACCCACCCACTTGTGAACCTGGCACTAAATCCATCAAACAGCTCCATTCATAACACCACCAAAAATATCAGGCATGAGGAAAAACTGGCAAAAGTGTGAGTAGATGACTAGGGATGTTGCTCTTATTGGACAGCTATAAAATATACTAAAAGACAAGTCTTAATACCAGTTTCTTAATGCCAGTCATCAATATAAAACTAGGCAATGTAGAAAGTTAAACATAGCCTCTGCCCTCCAGGAATTTGTTAAGTAATGCGGAGGAGAGAAGGTGATGATCCTCCCTCTCTCTGCTACTTCTTCCTCCAACTATACTCCTCTCTTATGGCCTTGATGTGAGATTGTTGTTGTTGGGTGCTGTCAAGTCTATTCCAACTCATAACAGCCCTATAAGATAGAGAAGAACTGCCCCATAGGATTTAAAAGGCTGTAATCTTTAAGATTGTGAGGATGGTGCAGTGCCAGGCAGTGTTTCATTCTGTTGTACATAGGCTCGTTATGAGTTGGAATTGGCTTGATGGCACCCAGAAACAACAATCTTTATGGAAGCAGACCGCCACATCTTTCTCATGCAGAACATCTGGTGGGTTCAAACCGCCAACCTTTCAGTTAGCAGTCGAGCACTTAAACGCTGTGCCACCAGGGCTCCTCTGATGTGAGATTACTTCCATGTATGTATGTGCTAAATGATTGTGGGTGAATCAGGAATATTTCTATAGTCACAGGGGAAAGTACCCAGCTTAAAGACCCAGTTAATTAGGTAAAAGTGGGTCCAGGTAGGAGGGACAGAAAGAGAAGAGGTAGAAAAGGGAAAAGTGATTTGCTCTCTAAAGAGGTATCTCAAGTTACCAAAGCAGTAAATGCAACTTGAACCAAAGGAGAACAAAATTCTAACAGGCTAGAGATAAAACAGTAAATTATTATTTTCAAACTAACATTAGTCTTATTGAAAATAATTTCAGACTGAAAGGGAGGAGAAGAAACTAAGCAGTTGTAGCCAAAAAAGGGCTTACGATCTTCTTCCCACTTGGAATACTGAATTCTCACCTATCCAAATTTGTACACAGTGAGATGGTCAAGAATAGTCCTACCTTCAAGACAGATAGGCCTGGATCCATAGCCCATCCCCAACACTTACTAAGCACGTGATTGGGCAAATTACTTTATTCTTGTTATTGTTAGTTGCCGTTGAATTGATTCCAACTCATGGCGACCCCATGTGTGCAGAGTAAAACTGTTTCATAGGGTTTTCAGGGCTGTGACCTTGCAGAAGCAGATCACCAGGCCTGTCTCCTAAGGTGCCTCTTGGTGGGTTCGAACCACCAACCGCTCGGCTAGTAGTCCAGTGCTTAACTCTTTAAAACTGTTTCCTCATCTACAAAATCTATTGTAAGGATTAAATAAGATAATACCTGTTATCAATAAAATTGACAAACCTTTAGTTAGACTGACAATGAAAAAAAAGAGAAAAGATGCAAGTAACCAAAATAAGAAACAAAAGAGGGGACATTACAACTGACCCAACAGAAATAAAGAGAATCATGACAGAATAGTATGAACAACTGTACAGCAACAAACTGAATAACTTAGATAAAATGGACAAATTCGTAGAAGCACACAACCTACCCAAACTGACTCAGGATGAAATAAAATGTCTCAATAGACCCATAAAAGTGAAGAGATTGAATCAGTGATCAAAACCTCCCAACAACAAAAAAAGCCCTGAACCAGATGGCTTCCCTGGGGAATTCTACCAAACATTTAGAGAAGAATTTACACCAATTCTGTTTAAACTCTTCCAAAGATAGAGAAGGAAAGAATACTCCCTAATTCATTCTGTGAAGCAAACATAACCCTGATACCAAAACCAAACACAGACATCACAAGAAAACTACAGGCCAATATCTCTTACGAAAATAGATGCAAAAATTCTCAACAAAATACTAGCGAGCAGAATCCAACAGCATATTAAAAGAGGCAGACGCCATGGCCCAATGGGCTTTATTCCAGAAATGCAGGGATGGTTCAACATTAGAAAATCAATCAACATAATACACCACATCAATAGAATAAAGGAAAAGAACCACATGATCATCTTTATGAATGCAGTAAAAGCATTTGATAAAATCGAACACATTTTTTTCCCAACTCCTTTCTTGATGAAAACCCTAAAGAAGATTGGAATAAAAGGGAAATTCCTCAGTATGATTCAGGGCATATATGAAAAGCCAACAGCCGCCATTGTAATTAATGGAGAAAGGCTGAAAGTTTTTGCACTGAAATCAGGAAAAAGACAAGGGTGCTTGTTCTCACCACTTCTAATCCATATGGTATTTGAAGTCCTAGCCACAGCAATAAGAGAAGAAAAGAAATAAAAGGTATCCAGGTTGGAAAAGAAGAAGTAACATTATCTCTACTTACGGATGATATGATCCTATATATAGAAAATCCCAAAGAGTCCACAAGGAAACTTCTAGAGCTAATAGAAGACTTTAGCAATGTTGCAGGGTAAAAAGTCAACAAATAAAAATCAGCTGGGTTTCTATACACCAGAAACAAGAAATCTGAAAGGAGAATTAGAGAAACAATTCCATTTACAATAGGATCTAAGAGAATAAAATACCTAGGAATAAATCTAACCAGGGATGTGAAGGACTCATACAATGAAAACTATAAAATGCTGCTGAAAGAGATTAAAGAAGACTTAAATAAATGGAAAGATGTTCCATGTTCATGGAGTGGAAGACTGAATATTGTTAAGATGTCAATACTACCCAAAGCGATCTATAGATTCAATGCAATCTGAATCAAAAGTCCAACAACCGTCCTTACAGAAATAGAAAAACAAATTCTCAACTTCATATGGAATGGCCAGAGGCCCTGAATAGCTAAAGCTATCTAGAAAAGAAGAATAAAGACTCACATTTCCTATTTAAAAACATATTATAAAGCTATAGTAATTAAAACAGCTTGGTACTGGTATAACAATAGACACATAGACCAATGGAATAGAATCGAAAGTCTACAGATAAACCCACACATCTGTGGTCAACTGTTTTTGACAAGGGTGCTAGGTCCATTCAATTTGATTCTAAGAGTCTCTTCAATTATAGTGCTGGGAAAATTGGATTTCCACATGTAGAAAAATGAAACAAGACCCATGCCTCACACCATATACAAAAACAAATTCAAAATGGATTAAGCAACTAAATGTGAAAACTAAAACCATAAAATTCTTAGAAGAAAATTAAGCAGCAATGCTGTCAAGCCAAGTTTTTAACAATGGATTATCTAATATAATAACAAAAGCACAAACAGCAAAAGGCAAAATAAATACATGGAACTTCATAAAAGTTAAAAACTTTTGTTCATCAAAAGACTTAACCAAAGAAGTGAACAGACAAGCTACCACCTGGAAGAATATCTTCAGAAACCATATATCTGATAAGAATCTAATACTAAATATATATATTAAACTTTGATAATTTAACAACAAAAAGACAAATAATGCAATCATAAATTGGCAAAGGACTTGAATAGACATTTCACTAAAGAGAACATTCAAATGGCCACCAGACATATGAAAAGATGCTCAGTGACATTAGCCATCAGAGAGATGCAAATCAAAAACCACAATTAGATACCATTTCACTCCCATTAGGATGGCTAAGGAGCCCAGGTGGCAGAGTGGTTAAGAGTTCGGCTGCTAACCAAAAGGTCAGCAGTTCAGATCCATCAGCCACTCCTTGGAAACCCTATGAGGCATTTTTACTCTGTCCTATAGGGTCGCCATGAGTCAGAATCAACTCAACGACAAAGGGTTTGCTTTGGTTTTAGAATGGTTAAGATTTTTAAAAATATAGAAAATAACAAGTGTTGGTGAGGATATATGGGAAAATTGGAACTCTTATCCATTGCTGATGGGAATGCAAAATGGTACAGCCATTGTGGAAAACAAGGTAGTGGTTCCTCAAAAAACTAAAAATAGAATTACCATTTGACCCAGCAATTCTACTCCTAGGTATATACCCAAAAGACTTGAAAGCAGAGACTCAAAAAGAGACTTGTACACCAGTGTTCTTTGCAGCGCTATTCACAATAGCCTAAAGGTGAAAACAACCTAAATGCCCATCAACAGATGAATGGATAAACAAAATGTGTTACATACATACAATGGAATACTACTCAGGCAGTAGGAAGAATGAAGTCTTGTTACATGCTACAGTATGGCTGGAGCTTGAAAACATTATGCTGAGTGAAATAAGCCAATCACAAAAAGACAAATATTATATGACTTTACTTACATTAAAAGACAAGAAAAGGCAAATGTACAGAGACCAAAGTTTATTAGTGGTTACCAGGGGTTGGAGGGATGGGGAAAAGGGAGATTAACCGTAATGGAAAAATCACATTGATTAAGGGTAGGGTTTCACAACTTATTATTGTAATTGCTGTTAATAAGCTATACACCTGTAAAAAGTTGAATTGGCAAAAGTTGTGTGTTATGTTTACAATAATGACCAAAAAAAAGTAGCTACTGAGGCTGCTTATGTACAGCCGTAAACCTCATGGGATTTGATTCCTTGGTTTGGAGGTTTGGGGTCATGGTTTCATGGGAAATCCCAGTTAATTGGCCTAATAATATTTTTAGTGCTCCTGTTCTAGCTCCTAGTTTGTTGCATAGTGGCTTGGGACTTAAAAGCTTGCAAGCAGCCATCCAAGGCACAACAATTGCTCTCTATTCACCTGGAGCAACAGAGGAAGAAGGAGAGCCAGGAATAGGGAGAGGATATGGAATGCCTGGCTAATTGCCTCCATGAACAATTTGGCAGGAGACCAGAAGAACTGGATGGTGCCCAGTTACCATTACCGAACATTTTGATCAAAGATTCCATAGAAGAATCCTGACCAAAAAGGGGACAATGCAGAACAGAATTTCAAACTCTCATGGACTGAAGACTTTCTGGAGCCATGGAAGCCGATGAACCCCTGAAACTATTGCCCTGAAATAATCTTTAAATCTTAAACCAAAAATATCCTCAGAAGTCTTCTTAAAACCAAACAATAGTTTAGCTTAACTAGTAAAAAAGGCCTGCCTTGAGCATTATTCTTTTTTAAGAACTATTTATATGGGATCAAATTGACAATAACAACTTGAAAGATTAGCTAGGAACCTTAGGGGGCAGTGAGTTTATGTTAATGAGGGAGGAACAACTCAGAAAAGAAGGATGAGAACAGTTGCACAACTCAAAGAATGTAATCAAAGTCACTAAATTGTACATGTAGAAACTGTTGAATTGGTGTATATTTCCTGTGTATAATCTCAACAACAACAACAAAATAAATAAAATTTGGTATTTAAAAACAAAGAAAACCCTATGGAGCACAGTTCCACTCTGACACACGCGAGGTCACTATGAGTTGGAGTCAACTTGACAGCAAAAAAAAAGGTAATACATGTTAAATGTTTAGACATGTAAGTTTTCAATAAATTAAAGATACTATCATTAGTCATCCCCCAAGCATCTGTCAATTTGTCCTACTGTGAGGGCTTGTGTGTTGCTGTGATGCTGGAAGCTATGCCATCGGTATTCAAATACCAGCAGGGTCACCCATGGTGGACAGGTTTCAGCTGAGCTTCCAGACAAAGACAGACTAGGAAGAAGGACCTGGTGGTCTACTTCTGATAAGAATTAGCTGGTGAAAAGTTTATGAATAGCAGCAGAACACTGTCTGATATAGTGCCGGAAGATGAGCCCCTCAGGTTGGAAGGCACTCAAAATACAACTGGGGAAAAGCTGCCTCCTCAAAGTAGAGTCGATCTTAATCACGTGGATGGAGTCAAGCTTTTGGGACCTTCATTTGCTGATGTGGCACAACTCAAAATGAGAAGAAACATCTGCAAACATCCGTTAATAATCAGAACATAGAATGTACAAAGTTTGAATCCAGGAAAATTGGAAATCATCAAAAATGAAATGTAATACATAAACATTGATATCCTAGGCATTAGTGAGCTGAAATGAACTGGTATTGGTCATTTTGAATCAGACAATCATGGTCTACTATGCCAGGACTGACAACTTGAAGAGGAATGGCAATGCATTCATCATCAAAAAGAACATTTCAAGATCTATCCTGAAGTACAATGCTGTCAGTGATAGGATAATATCCATATGCCTACAAGGAAGAACAGTTAATACGACTATTATTCACATTTTGCACCAACTACTAGAGCCAAAGATGAAGAAATTGAAGATTTTTACCAACTTCTGCAGTCTGAATTGATTAAACATGCAATCAGGATGCATTGATAATTACCGGTGGTTGGAATGAGAAAGTTGGAAACAAAGAAGGATCAGTAGTTGGAAGATACGGCCTTCGTGATAGAAACAATGCCAGAGATCACATGATGGAATTTTGCAAGACCAACAACTTCTTCATTGCAAATACCTTTTCTCAACAACATAAAACAGCAACTATACATGTGAACCTCGCTGTATGGAATACACAGGAATCAAATCAACTACATCTGTGGAAAGAGACAATGGAAAAACTCAGTATCATCAGTCAGAACAAGGCCAGGGGTTGACTGCAGAACAGACCATCAATTGCTGATATGCACATTCGCACATTCAAGTGGAAGCTGAAGAGAATTAGAACAAGTCCACAAGAGCCAAAGTATGACCTTGAGTATATCCCATCTGAATTTAGAGACCACCTCAAGAATAGATTTGACGCGTTGAACACTAATGACTGAAGACCATACAAGTTGTTGAATGACATCAAGGACATCATACATGAGGGACTACAGTCAGAATGCTCATTAGAAGCGAGGATGGCGAGAGTTGTCTCATGTACTTTGGACATGTTATCAGGAGGGATCAGTCCCTGGAGAAGCACATCATGCCTGGTAAAGCAGAGTGTAGGTCAAAAAGAGGAAGACCCTCAATGAGATGGATTGACCCAATAGCTGCAACAATGGGCTCAAACATAGCAATGATTGTGAGGATGGCACAGGACTGGGCAGTGTTTTGCTCTGGTGCACATAGGGTGCAACTGACCCAACAGCCCTTAACAAAAACAACAACACAAATGGTAAAAAGGAAAAGAGTCAGGAGAGGAAAGAATTAAGCAAATAAATAACAAAAGAGAACTTTTCCTGAGAAAGTTCTATATGACTTTTGTTTGTTTCTTAGTGGTTGCTATAAGGATTACAATATAAATACCTAACTTTACCTTTTCTCAGTCTAATTAGAGCTAATTTGTACCACTTCACATAAAATGTAGAATCCTTGCAACCCTATAGGTCCTGCTTTATGTTATAATTGTTGTGTGTATTACATCTTCAGTAAAAATCCCACTATTTCCTTCTTTTACTTAACTTTTTAATTTTTCTGCAGAGAGATATTATTTTTTCATTTATTTCAAGTGTGCAAGGGACACATTTTAATATAAAGATACAGCTAGATTGAAAAATATATAGGGGGAAAATATA
Organism: Trichechus manatus latirostris; assembly: GCF_000243295.1. Lineage (NCBI taxonomy): Eukaryota > Metazoa > Chordata > Mammalia > Sirenia > Trichechidae > Trichechus > Trichechus manatus. Next base: position 14,320,972 of record NW_004443962.1, on the reverse strand, counting down.
TAGATTTAAATGCTAATATAAGAAAAAAAAACAAAGATCTAAAATCAATGAACTATGGTTCCATGTAAAATAATGAGAAAAGGTAGAAAAAACTGAACTCAAAGAAGATAGAAGGAAAGACATAATAAAGATAAGGTTAGAAATCAATGAAAGAGAAAATTATCAAAGCCATGAGCTTGTTCTTTGAAAATATTAACAAATTTGATAAACCTCTAGCTAGACAGATCAAGAAAAAACAGAGAGAACACAAATCAACACTATCAGGAATGCAAAAGGGGTTTTTTATTGTAGATCCTTAAAGAACATTAGAAGGATAATAAAAGAATACTATAAACTACTTTATGCCAACATATTCAACAACTTCAATAAAATGAACGGATTTCTTTAAAATACAATTCTACTAAAACTGACACAAGAAGTAAAAGAAAACCTGAAAAGCTCTTTATCTATTGAAGAAATTGATTTTGTTGCCCACCCCCTAAAAAAAAGATGATTTCCCTGGTGAATTCTAAGAAGCGCTCAAAGAAGAAATAACATCAATCTTACACAAAATATAAAGGAAGGGCTAATCACTGATCAACTTACTTTATGAGGCCAGCATAGCCCTACTACCAAAATCTAACAAAGATATTACAAAAAAAAAGAATATTACAGACCAATATCCCTCATGAATATAGATGAAAAAAATTCTTTTAAAATGTCAGCAGATTGATTCCAACAAAATATAAAACAGTTAATACATCATGACAAAATGACTTTTATTCTAGGGATGACAGGTTATGTTAACATTCAAAAATCAATCAATGTATTTCACCATCTTAAAGGATATCAGAGAACAATCACACGATAAATTCAATAGAGAAAGAAAATCATTTCATGATAAAACTTTCAGAAAACTAGGACTAGTAGAAAACTTATTCAAACTGTTAAAAAGCAACTATGAAAAACCTACAGCTAACACCACACTTAGTGGAGAAAGACTGAATTGTTTCCCCTTAAGATCAAGGCAAGAATAGCTGTTTTCATCACTTCTATTCAACATTTCTAGACATCTTAGCCATTGTAATAAGGCCAAGAATGAAAAACAAAAAGCATACACTTTAGAAAGGAAAAGTAAAACTCACCCTACTTGCAAATGATACACCTGTTTATTTAGAGAAACCTAAGGAAACTACAAAACAACTACTAGAACTCCTAGAATAAATGATTCAAGCACGTATGCAGGATAAAAGGATGCAGGTTAATACAAAAAAATCAATTGTATCCTTACATACTAGCAGCAAACAAGTAGAAAATAATTTTTAAATCCAATTTATAGTAGCCCCAAAAATAAAACAAAATATCTAGAAATAAAGCTAACAGCTAACATAAGATATGCAAGAACTTTACACTGGAAAGTACAAAATATAGCTGAGTGAAATTAAATAAGACCTAAATAAACGGAAAATTATACCATGTTTATAAACTAGAAGACACAATATTGTTAAGAAGATAATTCTCCCAAAATTGATCCATAGGTTCAATGCAATCCTAATCAAAATTCTAGCACACTTTTTTGTATAAATAGGCAACTTGGTTTTTAAGTTTACATGGAAATGGAAAGGACCTAGAATATCCAAACCAATTTTTTTAAAAAATAAGAAGTGGGACAACTTACAGGACTTACTCTACCTAATTTAAAGGATTACTATAAAGGATTACTACTGTAAAGGAACAGTATACAGAGCCTATAAACAGTTACACATTTATATGGTCAAACAATTTTGGACAAAGAAGCCAAGGCAATCCAATGAGGAGGGAGAAGTCTTTTTAACAAATGATGCTGGGGCACAGGGGTGAGAATAGACTTTACCTCACACCATACACAAAAATTAACTCAGGATGAGTGATAGAACTAAATGTAAAATCTAAAATTATAAAACATCAAGAAAACACAGAAAAGTCTTTATGACCTTAAAATAGGCTAAGTTTCCTTTGATATAACATACACACGCACAACATGAATCATAAAATAAAAATCAATAATTTGGGCTTAATCAAAATAAAAAATTCTTGTTCCTTGGAAGACATCATTAAAAAAACACAAAAGCAAGCTACAGATGGAGAAAAATTATTTACAACACACTTATCAGAAAAAGGACTTGTATACATAATATATAAAGAACTCATAGAATTCAGTAATAAGAAGATCAAAAAAATACAACAGAAAATGGGCAAAATAATTAAACAGACACTTGACAAAATAGAACATATGGATAACCAATAACCACATAAAAGATATTTAACATCATTAGTCTTGAGTGAAAACTATAATGAGATAGCACAACCTACCCATTAGAATAGAAACCCTGGCGGCGTAGTAGTTAAGAGTTTGGCTGCTAAGCAAATGGTGGGCAGTTCAAATCCACTAGGTGCTCCTTGGAAACCCTATGGGGCAATTCTGCCCTGTCCTATAGGGTCACTATGAGTTGGAATCAACTTGACAGCAGTGGGTTTTTTTTTGGTGGGTTACCCATTAGAACGGCTAAAATTAAAATAAACTGACCACACGGAGCATTGATGAGGATATAAAACAACTGGAACTCTGATATAATCACTTTGGAAAACAGTTTGACAGTTCCTTATAAAGTTAAATATATACCTACCATATAACTCTGCCACTCTACTTCTAGATATTTACCCAAGGGAAAAGAAAGCATGTGTCCATACAGAGACTTCTACATGAATCTTTATCGCAGTTTCACCATAATCTCCACAAACTGAAACAACCCAAATGTCTGTCAACAGGTCGATAGATAAATAAATTGTGGTCTCTTCATAGAGTATAATATAAAAGAAATGAACTATTGTTATTTATATAAAGTGCATGAATTTCAAAATCATTATGCAATGTGAAAGAAGCTAAGCAAAAAAGAGTACCTACAGGATGCTTTCATTCATATGAAATTCTAGGAAATTCAAGCTACCTTATATTGGCAAAAAAGTAAAAGTGTTTGCCTAAAGACGAGCGGGTAACAGAAGGAATGAATTACAAAGAAACACAAGCCAACTTTGGGAGACACTGGAAGTGTTTGTTATCTTGATTGTAGATATATGATTTTACACGAGCCAAAAGTGATTAAATTATATACTTTAAATATGTGCAGTTTCATGTACTTCTCTTATACCTCAATAAAGTTGGGATTCAAAGAGGAATCAGCCATATAAATACATACGAAACATAGAGCAAGCATATCCATTAAAAGAAATAAGATTATCAGATTGTTTAAAACTGTAAGTTTTACAAGAAACACTTAAAGTGATCTTGAAAGGTTGAAAATAAAGAAATGCGCAAAAAGATACTGGGAAGATGTAAGTAAAAAGAAATCAGGATGGAGTATTTTTAATATCAGATAAGATTATAAAAACATCAAACAGGACAAACAGATATTTTGCAATAATAAGAATGCCCTATTTATAAAGAAGATACAATAGTCACCCAATAGCACAGGAGATAAATATATAAAGCAAAAAAGTATCAGAAATGCAAACAGAACTTAATAAAAATATTAGTAGAAAGATTCGATACACCTCTTTCAGAAATGGGTAGATCTACTAAACAAAATATAAGCAAAAACCTAGAAGAACTGAATAACATGATCAATAAATTGAGTAATACAGTCACTAAATATATTAGATATATGGAGAAGTATATGACTCCAACTACAGAATATACATTTTTGTCTTATGTCCATGAAACATTTATAAAAACTGATCCTATACTTGGCTTAAATAAAACTTAATACATTCAAGAAAATAGTTTACAAGCCACATTCTTCTCCACTCATAATACGTTACAAACAAAACATAAAAATGGCTCACAGAAGTACTTTCAGAACTCTTTTGAGGCTGAAATGCCACCTGACAATGATCACGACACAGCAAGAAACTTGTAGACAGGAATACTGGGGCCAAATCCCACCTCTGCCACTGGCTGATGTGAGATGTTTCAGAGGTTACACAACCCCTCTGAGATTCCAACTCCTATAAAATGGTGGTGGTTCCACCCACTCTACAGATTTCATGAAGTTGTTGACAGTGACAAGACCTATTGAGGTAATGAGAATTAAAGCATTTTTCAAATTATGATGGCCCATGCAAAAGTAGGATTTCTGTGAGAAATTAATTCTAAGTAGCAAACAACTGGGCTCACAAAAGACTTTGGAAATATTTCTTCCTAAATTGGGGTCTTCTTGTACGTGTATGCAAGGATCTTTTTAAGGAAATCTAGAAAGGCTATATGTACTTGGAATAGTAAGTGCTGTAGCAACTAACAATGTCAGCTTACTACTAACTTAAAACTAATGAGGAGGTAAAGTCTGTCAGATAGGAGCTACTTAAATATTTGATGACTAATAAATTAAATGTTAATTAAATACTTCAGTGATTTTCCTCCCTGACCAGCATATAATTAATTTAATTTGTTACAAAATATTAAAGTTATGAATTATCCTATGGCATCTAAAATGTCTCCATTGTCAAATCACCTTGGAACAATGTGTCAAGGGTACAAGAGGTTAGACTGGCATTTAAATCTCAGGAGACAGAACATAAGTGCCCTTTGTGACTTTCTCACCTAAAGAAATTGAGAATGAGATAAGGGGAATCTCATTTTCTAACTGAATTTAGCCAAGGAATTTATAACTAAATAACCCTTAGGAGTAAAGGATGAAATAGGAATGAGGCATCCTTCCAAACATAAAATTGTGTGGTTTCATGAATGTTGCAACAACCTCAAAGGTAAGTGAAAAAAATATGACTAAAAGTTGGTTAGGAAGAAAGTATGATTCACTTTGGTCTTTTTGAACTTGAGATACATCTGGAATAATGAGCCTTAGGAGGAGGTGGATTGAACAAAACAGTCATCTATTAAGACATGGGGTGCCATCAGAGAGGTGCCCTGCTCCCATCTCTACCCCGGCATGAGGCTGTCTGAAAGTCCCATACAGAAATGCATTTTCCCCTATTGGTTCAAAACTGAGCAGAAAACCTTGGAAAGGACATAATTTCCACTTTATAGTAAGGGAAGTGGGGGCTTGAAGGGCAGAGAGACTTCAGAAACACAACCAGCTAGTAAGAGGAGAGGGATTTGATATCTGAGGAATAAGCATCCACATTCTCAGTCTTTGAACTAAGACCACACAGAGTAGTCACAGGACCAAGGAAAACAACTTCTTCTCTGGATAATCAGTAGAAATACATGATGAAACAGGCTAAGGTCAAACCTCCAAAATAAAGCTCCCCTGAACACACCCACAACGTCAGTGGGAACGACTTCCAAAGACCATGACTTGGGGAAGTAGCCTTTAGCCTCCACCCCTGATTACCATTCTCGCATGCATGTCTTCAGCACAACCCCAGTTCAGTGATTCAGAATGCACAAATGCTCCACCAGAGGTAAGTTAAATGTTGTATACACACCAGACACTAGACCTTAACCTTCACATAGGCCAGTTCCAAGAGCTTCCCAAGCCCCTCAAATTCCTGTGATAATAGCCATTGATAGTAGCCCACCGAAATTCCTCTACTGCTCCACCTTCTTCTACCCAGTCTAGTGTTTCAAAAGAGGCTAGCTCCAGCTCCTTTCCCCTAATCCCAACAAATACATTCCGCTCAGTACAATGTATGCCAACCATGGAAATCTCATTTCACTTGTCAGTGATGGATTTAGGTGTGAACACGAACATAGTTCTTTACAGAGATACGAGAAGAGGTCTCCTGGAACCCCTCTGTGAAGGAAGAGAACCTGGAGATCTGGTTCTCACAGTCCTCTGTGTGTTGCTGTGGCTGTATGTGACTCAGGAACAGCAGCAGCCATCCTGAGGAGTTAGCATTCCACTGAGGGTGGAGATCAGAAACAATGAAAGAAGGCAGCCATTCTTGATGTTAGTGAGCCGCTGAATTAACCTATCTGGGGATGTCCCATCTCTGAATTTCTCATCCGTTGTCCTTTCTTGTTTGTTTGTTTTAATAGCACCTCTCCCAATATACAGCCTTCATCCAATTTTATTGCTGTCTTCCATTTTGTCAATAGTTCTGCCCTTTCTAGCCTATATTAATTCCCTGCTACCTGATTCACACATCCTGGGCTTCCACGTGGACAAACTCCAGTCTGTGCGCATTTAGTTCAACTCAGTTTAACATTTATTTAGTACTTCCCCTGTGGTGCAGTGTTTAAAGTGCTCTGCTGCTAACCAAAAGTTTGGTGGTTTGAGCCCACTAGGTGCTCTGTTGGAGAAAGACGTGGCAGTCTGCTTCCATAAAGATGACAGCCTTGGAAAACCTATGAGGCAGTTCTACTCTGTCCTATAGGGTTGCTATGTGCCGGAATCAACTCAATGTCAGTGAGTTTGGTTTTTTTGGTTTTGTGTATTGGGTACTAGGTTTTGTGCTAGTTTAAAGTTTATACTAGCTCCCTATAAATGTTTCTAAAATCCAAGTTACTATACCTTCAAACAGCAGTAGTCCCGGGTCATCCTGTAATTTTGGATATAGTAGGTTTTGCTAGAAGATAAATAAATGAGCAATAATGCCTACATCAGGAACTGACCTCCTCATTGAACTCTTTATTCCTATTACACCCTCCACCACAGCCAAGCTTTTCATTCATCTCTACTTGCACATCCAGAGGTAGCCACTCCGAGCAACAGATGTGACCTTAGCAAGAAGCATCTACAAACACCAGGAACTGAAGACGGCTTTAGTAAACAGCCTCATTTTGTGGTTGTTGTCTTCCATGCGGGAGACCAGGGTTCGATGGCTGGCCAATGCACCTCAAACGCAGTCACTACTCATCTGTCACTCGTTTTTCTTCTGGACTAGGAAGAAAGCCTTGCAATCTACTTCAAAAAATCAGCCAGTGAAAACCCTATGAATCACAGCAGTCCAATCGTCAATCGATCATGGGGATGGGGCAGGACCAGGAAGCATTTTGTTGCATTTTTTTTGTTCATGGGGGCTGCCATGAGTCAGGGGCCAACTCCTTGGCAGTTCGCAACAGCAACAACTGTCTTATAGCCTTTGGTTTTCTTGCTTGGTTTTCTCTACCCTTTCAGTTTCTATAGGACTGCATGTTCCTAACCCTTTCCCTGGAAGGTAGACTACCTGCACTGCTTTGCTTTCTAGGAAACTGTAATCTCAGGTTCTGGTTGGTCTGCCTGGTTCCTTACCTGCTCTGTGACCTGCCTGGTTCTCAATCCTGGCTCTATCCTCCAAGCCTCACCTTAGAAGCATGGTCTTAATCACTCACCTGCCGCACAAGACAAGCAGCTGCCCACACCCCAAATTGTCAGACTTAGTCAGAACTCTTAGAAATGCCAGGGGAGTGAGGAAAATGTGTGTATATTATTATGGAACACACTGCCCTGTGAATATAAGCCAGGGAAAGTGACTAGTAATTTTCCACTGGGAAGGTAATGAAGCCATAAAAGAGAAACAGAGCAGGACAATCATATATGCATCAGATAAGAATATACGAAGAATTTCTTTGATATACACAAAGCTATAAAACTCTAGATTGGAGAATGGTCAGCAAAGTGAAAGGTTAAGAAAAAGAAATGAGGTTTTTGGGAAAATCATTCCATCCCCAATGTCAGAGCTCATATCTCGAAGCTCAGAAGGGGTGTGGGACGTCCTCAAGTAGAACTGGTTTCAGAGGAGGAACTGTTATTTTGCCTCATCAACCTACTTACTTGTGACTCAGTAGAGGAGCTGAGAACAATGAACAGTGTTTACTGCTACCAGACTCAATGTGAACAAAGGGCAGACCTAGCCTCGTGTCAGCAATTACATGAAACTCACATGAGCAACATCAGGTTTGGTGATGGCCGAAACTTTGTTCACAAAGTCAGAAGATGTTTTCTTGGTGGAGCAGGTTTCAGCCATGCCATTTACCTCCCTGATGAGCCCACCACAGTGATAAAGCTCTTCGCATCTCCAGACTGGCAGGGAACATCAGCGTCACACGGAATTAGCGTCCTCGGAGAAAAGGCTCCATTAATGATCTGGGGCTGAAACCAGGGGTGACACTTTCAGGGCGAGTTTGACTCTTCTTCCTTGGATTCCTGTTAAGACGTACACTGGGTGTGAGCAAAATGCACATTGGAGTAAGAAAGGCAAAAAAAGGAACAGCAGAGGATTAAAAAAAAGGAAGGGGGGTTGGGGAAGCAAATCAGGAAGGCTGCATTCAAGAGCTGCCCTTTCTAAAACAGAAAAAGTAGTTAAGGTGCCTGCAACTCACGGGTCAGCTGCTCCCTCCCTGTCATTTGAGATTAACAAAGCTGGCTCAAGGCTTACATTCCCTGCTCTGGAGGAAGAGCTCTGAGAGTTTCTAGGGTTTATATTCTCATGGTCTTTTCTGATTCTCCGTTCCTCAACCTGCTGAACAGGCCATTTCACCTGCATCTCTTCCCTTTCTCCTTTATACTCAGAACGGGATCTTGAGACCAGCGGTATTCATACCACCTGGAAGCTTGTTGGAAATGCTCAATCCTGGGCCACATCCCAGATCTACTGAATCAAAATCTGCATTTTTAACAAGATCCCCAGGGATTTCCACGCATATTAAAGTTTAAGAAGCATGCTCTACTCAGTGCAGACAACCACTCTCTGATATCTCCCCGAAATAATGAGATTGACAGACTTTATTACAGGCTTGGGGCAATGGAGGGGTTTTACACAGAAGCAATTCCTACATCTTACAATTGAATTTCTTGTTAGTTGCCATAGAGTCAATTCCAACTCACAGAGCCACCTCTATTCTTAAAAGTTTTTGGACTGTCTGACCTGTTGCTTGACTATCTCCTTTCCTCAAGTCTAGCATCTCAATTCCCCTCATTTTATTATGAACAGAAATTGAGTTCTCCACCCCTAACCTGGTCCTGTGCTCATTTCTGCATATCAAAAAAAAAAAAAAAAAAAAAAACTCATTCATATTCTTAGATAAAACAAAAGGCTATCTACTCTTACTTTCCACTTTCGTCACCCCAGAAGAACTTGCAGACTTTCAAGTTTTGTTCCTTCCTCTATTTCTTCCCTTCTGGCCTCTGAGTGCAAGGAAGTAGTATTGAGATTTATTTTTCCTCTCATATGAAATATGTCACCCACTCCACTTAAAAGACAGAAACTGCTGTAGTCACTTTGGATTTTGAAACTTTTCTTTTTTCATCCTGCTACATGCCGAAATCTGAACTGTTCATGGTAAAGCAAGATAAGAATAGTTGGGGTCATTCAAAGCCACAGAGTCTAAACACCAGATGTGCCATTTCTTTCAAATGTTTTATCAGGATTGCAGGCAGAGAATGAGAATTAGTCTAAGAAGAAGTTCTAATTGGTCTTTCTTTATGTGATCTCCCTCTTTTATCAACATCAGCTCCTATCTCGGGCTCCATACTCATGACTCTGGCCAGGGTAACCTACTCACCGCCTCCATTATCCAGGTCATTGACTCAACCTGTGGCCTCATGGAGATGCCTACCTAGGATTGGCTACTTCCCTAACAGGAAGTTAGTAAGAAATTCCCAGCTGAGGTAGATGTTGCTTCAGTTTTAAAATCTTTTTTCTTGTCAGCAACATGGTGCATCATCAGACTTATTGAAAGTAAGGAGGAGGTAAGGAAGCTCACCTGCCTCAATGTAAGCTGGAAGTGAAAAAATGAGGCAGAGTGGTAGCACAGGGTGGGTCAGTGGTCTGCATGACTGAGGACACATCATATTGATTTGTTTTATAATGCTGGCGGGTAGCAGCCTCTAGTATGTACTAACCAACCATGGTCAATAGAACCCACTGTCATCAAGCAGATTCTGACTCATAGCGACAGTATAGGAGAGAATAGAACTGCCCCCATAGGTTTCCAAGGCTGTAAATCTTTACGGAAGCAGACTGCCACATCTTTCTCCCGCGGAAGGACTAGTGGGTTCAAACTGCCAACCTTTCAGTTAGGAGCCAAGTGCTTTAACCACTGCACCACCAGGGCTCTTTGTTGGTCAATAAAAGAGCTGGTAAAAATAACCTTGAGTTCAACTGGGCATGGCAAACATTCAGATCAACAAACATATTTTTCAGAATCTATGTGCCAGGCCCTGTGGGAAGCCCTGGGAAAACATCCATAAACTCTTTGCTATCAAGACAATTCTGACTCAGAGTGACCCTAAAGGACAGAGTAGAACTGCCCCATAGGGTTTCCAAGGAGAAGCTGGTGGATTCAAATTGCCAACCTTTTGGATAGCAGCTCAGCTCTTAACCACTGTACCTTCAGGGATCTGCACAATGATTACTAAATAGCCCCTGCCTTTAACCCTTTCATGACCCATCATACGTGTGGTATAAACCTGTTGCCATCGAGTCAATGCCGACTCATAGTGACCCTATAGGACAGAGTAGAACTGCCCCAGAGGGTTTCCAAGGAGCAGCTGGTGGATTTAAACTGCTGACCTTTTGGTTAGTAGCCATAGCTCGTAACAACTACACCACCAGAGCTCCACATATGGTATACCAACCACTTTTTCCAGCTCTCAAGTTCTTTGGGAATATACTTTTACCACTGAAAGTACTTGCTGCCCTCCAGTGGGGACTTGTGTAATGGCAAAAAGCAAAAGAAACATTAGTGGAAGCAAAATAAGTGGGTCTGAGGCTTGCAAGTAAGGTAGTACAACCAGGAAGTGTGTTTGGGTAAAAATTTTGTCTTTTTTTTTCTTTTGTACCCCTAGATAAGCCTAGGAAGCATATATATGGTTTTCTGCATGATGTTAGGGAGCCCTGATGGGTTTGGTTTTGTTTTTTTGTGTCATATTTAGAAAACCAGAGATTCCCCATGGAACCTGATGGAAGGTGCCACGAAAAATATCAGCAAGCAAGGTCTGGAGGTAGAGATGGGTGCCCACTAAGTATGAGTTCGAGAACCTTAAAAGTTGTGTAGTAACCATGTAGCACCAGATAATATTTCTCAAAATGCATATTACCAACCAAAAATTTAAACACACTGCATGACTCAGCATGCTTCCATTAATGAAAACACATGGTATTAAAAAAAAAAAAAATCAAAGCAGGTGTAGTGTCAGAGTGACATTAATTTGAATATAATATGATAAATCCTAAAACAGATATAAGCACAGAAGATTTATTAGTTTGGTTTGGGCAATCAGGGCAGGCTTCAGGAGGAGGTAGTTTCTATTCTACTGTTGTGGAGACTGATGTCCTATCTTCCTCATATCCTTTCACCATGAATGTTCTCATGTTAGATTTCCTAACATAAGCAACATAACTCTCCTGGAAGCTTTGCATTAGATTCATTAAAACAGAGGAGCTGAGGGACCATCAGGCTTTAGTATAGAGGTGAAGATCTATGGGAATTGATGTTAGATTGTAAACTTCTGTCATAAAACAACATAGATGGTGATTACAAGACAACAGTTCAAGGTAGGGTGACCTCATAATTTATTGTCCAAACTAGGACACTTCTGAGAGTGAAGGGGAGACACTACTAATAATTTCTAGGACTACAAATATAAAATGAGAATAACGTGGGCAAACAGGTAACAGTGTCACCCTAGTGCAAGGATACATTTCCAGTCACCGGGTAAATAGTAAATGTCCCTGAAAACATACTGTGGAAGACCAAAATTCCTACCTTGTGTTGAGGATGTGAGGGATTCTCAATAATACCCTTCTGAAACTCAGATTAATTTTTGACCTTGAGAATAGGCAAGTTTTTAATAGTGAGCCTAGGATCACATCTGAATGAGTCATTAATTACAGTAGGATGGGAGGGGACTAAAGAATCCAGGAGAGCACTCAGCCCAGCTGTAGAGGACAGGGACTGGGAAGACTGACTCAGCCACAAAGGCCAAGGGAGATTCCTGGTCTATATCATTCTCCAATCTTACTGTTAGCTGCCCTTGAGTCAGCTCCGACTCATGTACAACAGAACAAAAGTTGCCTGATCCTGCACCATCTTCACAATCATTGATACGTTCAAATTCATTGTTGTGGCCACTGTGTATTTTGAGTGCCTTCCAACCTACAGGGCTCATCTTCCATCACTATATTGAACAATATTCTGTTGTGATCCATAGTGTTTTAACTGATTAATTTACACAAGTAGATAACCAGGCCTTCATTCCTAGTCTGTCTTAGTCTGGAAGCTCTGCTGAAACCTGTCCACCATGGATGACCCTGCTGGTATTTGAGATACTGATGCCATAGCTTCCAGCATCACAGCAACTCGCAAGCCACCACAGTTTGGTGAACTGGCAGATAGGTGGTGGTCTGCAGTCTTAGCCCAGGTAAAATCAGGGGGTATCTCAGTAGGTAGACAGAGACCACTGAAAGGGAATCCAGGATGGGTAAGAGTGAGCAAGACGGGCAGGAATCCAATATTCAGATTGTCTGTTGAAAGTTGGTAAAGCCTAACCCCAGCACTTGAGTTAAGGTTCTATCTGGAGAGACTCAAATCACAAATCCAATTAGTGGCCCTAGGGCACTGGTGGGATGGAATAGTATTAAATGCAATGTTGATTTGAAACACATTTATAAATATGTATTTATAACAATGATTCCTTTCAAAGAATAGCCGATAGCGATAGTGAACCAAAAACCTGTTGCCATCAAGTCGATTCCAACTCATGGCAACCCCATGTGTGTCAAAGTAGAACCGTGCTCCGTGAGACTTTCAGTGGCTGATTTTCTGGGAGTAGATCACCAGGCCTTTCTTCTGAGGTACCTCTGGGTGGACTTGAATATCCAACTTTTTGGTTAGCAGCCAAGGATGTTAACCATTTGCACCATGCAGGGAGGATACTGACAGTAGCTAACACTTACTGAGCACAATTACAATGTTTCAATCGCTGTTCTAAATGCTTTACATGTATTAAGTCACTATATTTTCAAAATAATCTTAAATTCTGGATATTATTATCAGCCCCATTTTGCACCTGAGAATCTGAAGTACAGAGATCTGAGCTGTGAAGTCTTGGAGGATACAAGAAGAAATCTATCCACCATCTTTGCAGTTCTATCTCTTCAAAGGTAAATTTGTGCAGACGAGAAATACATCTCTTTAGAGACAATGTCACTTATAAACGTTTGAGAAGAATTTGTGATTATCCTAGAGAGTGTCTCAAGAGTTAATAGAATAAAAAAAATTATTCCAGAAATGGGTGTTGTTGTTGCTAGGTGCCGTGGAGTCAGTTTCAACTCATTGCGGCCCTATGGACAACAGAACAAAACACTGCCAGGTCCTGTGCCATTTTCACAATCACTGCTATGTTTGAGCCCATTGTTGCAGCTACTGTGTCAATCCATCTCATTGAGGGTCTTTCTTTTTCTCTCTGACCCTCTACCTTACCAAGCATGACGTCCTTCTCCAGGGACTAGTCCCGCCTAATAACATGTCCAAAGAAGGTGAGATGAAGTCTTGCTATCCTCCTTTCTAAGGAGCATTCTGGATGTAGCATGTGGGGATTTTAAAGATCTATCTTCTCATTTAGATGATGGTGAGTTTGGTGCATTATTAAATGTGCACATACCTCAATTAATAGAGTGGGACAATGTAGTTTACCGAGAACTAAAGGAAGATGGAGGAAGCAAGGTGACTCTTATTTCTCAAAGAAGGTGTAGGCAGAGAGAGAAGTCAGAAGAGACTTTCTAATCAAAAATCATCTCTGGTAAGAAAAAAGGCTCAGAACTTCGGAAAGAACCTCAGAGTCCAGGACCAAGGGCAAGTTCAGAGAGGGTCAGTAGGCACTGGGATCCTAGACGGAGTTCTACCACCCAGCAACTCAGGTTGGAGTTTGAGAACCTGCTTCTAAGGGACATCAGATTATGGTTAAAACACATTCCAATAAACTAGAGTTCCTACTATTTGCCCCAGGATAAATGTTTTTAATTTTGAATGCTGCTCTGAATTGTTTATCACGAAAATGTTTAATAATGCAATGTGGCTGTAATATAAGAATGCACCATAGAGAGGGCAGAGGCTGAATAATTGACTGGGAAAATAATCTCAGTTCAACACCAGAGGGAGTATCCTGGTCAGTAAAAGATATATTGTAGCAGCAGAGTGGAAGAAAAGAGCCAGAGGAAAACAAAAAGAAGCAAAGACAGTGCCTCAAAGAGGAAGGACCCTGCCGTTCCTCTCATTTAAGTCTCTTATAGAAGGGCACGTGATGTGGGTAGTAGGTTTCTGTATTACCCAGGGGTCCAAACCACAACTAAAGATATATGCTTGCGGCAGTACAGTTGGAAGAGGAGGGTGGATTCAGAAGGACTGCAGATGATGCCCCTGACTGAGGCCAGAAAAGATGACCCAAGCCTTCAGCCACATGGGTGAGGTAAAGAACATCACACTTGGCAACACAAGATACTGTGGCTTCTATAGGGAATTAATGTGTATTGTATGTTGCTTCCAAATGTTAATTAAATTTCTAATTAACTAACTCTTTGATAAGAAATCTTCTTTATTCTGAGCGTGCTCAAAGAAAGGAAATAAACCAACAATGCCCATGGTCAGTGAAATAAATTGCCAGAGAATTTTATGTAAAGGGTCTCTGAATTAGGTCACAGTACATTTATATTAAATGATGTTATGAGAGATTCTCCAGAAAATGTCCTAAAGGGGGAATCTTCTGGAACCAACCACTTGAGGAGTTTTCTTTCTCATGGGACTAAATAGAACTATTAGAGTGTAGTTATTATTTGTTATTAAAGTGTGGCAGGGGCTCTGTGCCCTCCCAAAAGAGAGACTGCACATCTGCAGTAAGAGAGAAAAGCATGATTCCACATTCCTGCTAAGATCCATATCATATAAAAATCACCCTTATTCTCCCCTTTGATATCTGGATTTCTAAAAATAAATTGGAAGAAGCTAAACTTGTAAGGCAAAGAAGACAAAATAAGATTGTGAGTGAATGTCACCATACTATGAGCCCACAGTGTCAGACCAGGATAAAGTAATAAAAGGAATCGGCATTGCTACACCCCTTCACTATAACAGTCGTACATTTTCACCAGGCTGCCTGGTAGAAGAGAAGGAAAGACTGGAGATGGAGATGCTGTCTGTAAAAAGGCTTTGGAAAGAGCATCTCAGCATGATGGTGAGAAACCATGTTGGTTCTCTATGGGAATTAAGCAGATGCACTGTATGAATCTATAATTCCAGGGATGTGACAGCCTTATTGCCACAAAGGGAAGAAGCTTCAGAGGCAAAGTCATTATTCATCCCTATGAGGTTTGCTGCAAAGGGTGTGCAGTCAACAGGAACATCCTCAGGGGCTGCTGGCTTGAATTCTCAGGCCATGCCCACATGACCTGGAGTGTCTTTATACCCTACAGTGACTCCAGAGACTGGTGATGTTTATTTCTTTCATCCTATTCTGTGAAGAGCTGAATCCTGCTCAGCTGATGGTATGCCCAAACACAAGATCTAGGCAAGGACACAGCTAGGGCAGAAGATTTAGGGTTAGGGCTTGAGGATACAGAGGATACAGAGCACTCAGGCCTGGACAGAGTCCTTCAAAATGTGGGATTAAAATAGTGACAAGCTCAGAAGCAAAATAACTAACTACCAAAACTCCAAGGGCAAAATGTGGTAGCTAACATGGTTTAAAGAGTTGCTATAGAGATAAGGACATATTTGGAGTCAGCTCCATGGACGAGGATTTTCAGACCTGAGGGATGCTGGAAGCAGAATAATTTTTCTCATTTCCCCAGGTTTCCTCCTGAACAACAGGCCAAGTAACCAGAATAGGAAAAAACAAGCAAACGTGCAGACTGGACTTCTGTTTTTGACCATGACATTAACTAATACAAGATTAATATTCCCACAGTAATCAACTGTAAATTTGGACAAAATCTATGATGCAAATATTTTCAGATGTTGGACACCAGGCAGTTCATGAAAAAGTGGAAACAAATGAGTTGAACCCCAGAATTTCCCTGACTTTATATATGGAGGTAACTTCTGGACCATAGTTCAGGGAGGTAAGAACATACAGAGCACAATGGTTTTACTTGGCTGGGGAGATGGAGACTGGAGATCGGGACTCCAATTCATGATAGAATTTGTGAAACTTTTTACTAGACAGAAGGGAGATGTGCAGAGAGGGAAAGTAAGGAATCTGCATTGGGATCTCCTTAACACTTTGGACAAAGATTAAGTTGTACATGCACAGGATGAGACTAGATGAGGCATAGCTGAGAATAGTTAGTGGGGATCTGTGCATACAGTGGAGATTGCAGAGGTCATAGAGTGCTGACAGATGTAAGCGTCCCAACCAAACAATGTGAATAAACCTCACTGCACACTCTAAGCATTCAACTGAGGCCTTAGAAAAGCCAAAAAAGAGTTGCCTTATTCAAGCCATAGTATAAAGACTACTATAGATCTATCCTACCAGAAAACCAAACCAAACTCTTTGCCATTGAGTTGATTCTGACTCATAGCGACCCTATAGGACAGAGTAGTACTTCCCTGGAGGGTTTCCAAGAAGCAGATGGTGGATTCGTACTGCTGACCTTTTGGTTAGCAGCCAAGATCTTAGCCACTGCACCACCAGGGCTCCTAGATCTATCCTAACATGACTTAAAAATATACCTTGAGATCATCAAGCTGATCTGCAAGTAAACTAACTGCTTAAGAGAACAAAACTCAACACTCTATAAAAGAAGACAACAAAAATCAGGCTTTAAAAAAAGAAAAAAACATAGCATCTACAATGTCCAGTCCACAATAAAAAAATTGCTGGATATGAGAAGTAAGAAAATATGATGCATAACTAAGAAAAAATAATCAATAGAAATAGACCCAGAGACGACAGAGATGTTGTAATCAGCAAATAAGGACTTTAAATAGCTATTATAAATATGCTTAAGAATTTAAAGAAAAAGATAGACATAATGAAGAAACGATGAAGAATCTCAAGAAATAAGTGGAACCTATATACAAGAAGAAAATATATATTCTAGAACTTCAAACTGATATCTGAAATGAAATAAAAATGCAATATAGGGACACAACAGAATACTGGATACTGCAGAAGAAAAGATGAGTGAATATAAAGGCAGGACAATGAAAACTATTCAGATTGAATCACAGACACAATGAGAGAGCTGAAAAAATTAACAAAACCTCAATGACTATAGGGTATGATCAATCAAGCAGTCTAACAAACACATGATTGGATTTCCAATGAAAGAGGAGAAAGAGATTGCCATAAGAATCATTTTTTAAGAAATAATGACTGTAGGAGGACTTGCACTGCCTGATCTCAGAACCCACTATATAGCTGCAGTAGTCAAAACAGCCTGGTACTGGTACAACAACAGATACATTTACCAATGGAACAAAATTGAGAACCCAGATGTCAATTCATCCACCTACGGTCCCCTGATCTTTGGCAAGGGCCCAAAGTCCATCAAATGGGCAAAAGACAGTCTTTTAAACAAATGGTGCTGGCAAAATTGGATGTCCATCTGCAAAAAAAAGAAACAGGACCCACACCTCACACCATACACAAAAACTAATTCAAAATGGATCAAAGACCTAAATATAAAGTCAAAAACAATAAAGATCATAGAAGAAAAAATAGGATCAATGTGGGATGTCCTAATACACGGCATTAACAGGATACAAACCATAACTAACAACACACAAACTCCAGAAGATAAGCTAGATAACTGGGGTCTTCTAAAAATTAGACACTTATGCTCATCAAAAGACTTCACTATAAGAGTAAAAAGAGAACCTACAGACTGGGGAAAAAAAAATAGCTATTACAAATCCGACAAAAGTCAACTCTCTAAATTCCAACACCTCTACAACAAAAAGACAAATAATCCAATTAAAAAATGGTCAAAGGAAATGAACAGACACTTCACCAAAGAAGACATTGAAGTGGCCAACAGACACATGAGGAAATGCTTGCAATCACTAGCCGTTAGAGAAATGTAAATCAAAACCAAATGAGATACCATCTCACCCCGGTACTACTGGCACGAATCAAAAAAACAGAAAATAATAAATGTTGAAGAGGCTGCGGGGAGATTGGAACTCTTACATACTGCTGGTGGGAATGCAAAATGATACAACCATTTTGGAAAATGATATGGCACTTCCTTAGAAAGCTAGAAATAGAAATACCATATGATCCAGCAAT
>NW_004443962.1:14260745-14301668 GCF_000243295.1 Trichechus manatus latirostris | reverse complement strand
AAAAAAAAAAAAAAAGACCAGACTTACTGGCCTGATAGAGACTAGAGAAACCCTGAGAAGTTTGGCCCCTGGACACGCTTTTAGCTCAGTACTGAAGTTGCACCTGAGGTTCACCCTTCAACCAAAGATTAAACAGGCCCATAAAACAAAGTGAGACTAAAGGGTCACACCAGCCCAGACTTGAAGGCAGGAGGGGACAGGAAAGCTGGTAATAGGGAACCCAAGGTCAAGAAGGGAGAGTGTTGACATGTCCTGGGGTTGTTAACCAATGTCATAAAATAATATGTGTACTAACTGTTTAATGAGAAGCTAGTTTGTTCTGTGAGCCTTCATCTAAAGTACAATTTTTTTTAATTAAATTAAATTTTAAAAAAGAACTAATGACTGAAAATTTTCCAAATTTGATGAAAATATCAACCCACGGATGAAGGAGACTTAACATGCCACAATTAGAATAAAGACACACACATATACACACACATACAATCTAAGCATATTATAGTCAAATTGCTGGAAACAAAAAAAATTAATTTTAAAAGCAGCTAGATAATAAAGACACAAAATGATAAGAATTTCCGTTGACCTTTCAGTAGAAACAGTACAAATCAGAAGATAACAGAATGACTTATTTGAAAATCTGAAAGAAAAAATAAAAACTGTCAATCTGGAATTCTATATACAGTAAAAAATATATAAGTGAAGGCAAAATAAAGACATTTTCGGATAAATAACAACTGAGATAATTTATCGCCAGCAGGTCTGCCTGACAAGAAATTTTTAAGGACATCCTCTGAACTGAAAGAAAATGATGAAAACTCTAAACGTTCATGAAAGATACTAAAGTAGTTACAAACAAATGGAAAGATATACCACATACTTGAATAAAAAGACTCAGCATCATAAATACCTTAATTCTAAGCAAATTCGTAAATTTAATGCAGCTCTAACAAAAATATCAATAGAATGTTTTCCTAGAGTTAGACAAATTAATTATAAAATTTATTTGTAGGAACATACAGAAAAAACAGCTGGAAAAATCCTGGGAAAAAAAGAAAAGCAATGAGGAAGAGGATAGCCTATAAGATATTAAAGCATATTATAATCTTTTAAAATTAAAACAGTATGATGTTCACACATGAATAGACAGACAGAATAAAAAGCCTAAAAATGGATTCAAGTGCATACGACAATTTGATATATGAAAAAATGGCATCTTAAATCATAGGGAAAAAAGGACTTTTTAATAAATGATGTTGAGGCAACTACATAGCAATTTGGAAAAAGATAATATTGAATCCATCCTCACACTATTCACCAAGATAACTTCAAAATAGATCAGAGATTTAAAATATAAAAAATAAAACCATACAAGAACTAAAAGGAAAAGTAGGAAAACTCCTTTATAACTTGAGAAGGAAAAATTTTCCTCCATGACTTAAAGTTCAGAAACAATAGAGAAATTGATATGTTAGAATACAGTAGTCCTCCCTTATCCACGGGGGATATGTTTAAAGATCCCATGTAGATGAAACCAAGGGTAGTACCAAACACTATATATACTATGTTTTAACCTATACATACATACCTATGATAAAGTTTAATTTATAAATTAGGTACATTAAAAGATTAACAACAATAATGAATAATAAAATAGAACAATAATAACAATATACTGTAATAAGTTATATGAATGTGATCTGTCATGGATTGAATTGTGTCCCCCAAAAATATATGTCATCTTGGCTGGGTCATGATTCCCAGTATTGTATGATTGTGTAATCTGATGTGATTTCCTTATGTGTTGTAAACTCTATCACTATGATGTAGTAAGACGGATTAGTGGCAGTTATACTGATGAGGTCTACAAGATTAGATAGTGTCTTAAGCCAATCTCTTTTGAGATGTAAAAGAGAGAAGCAAGCAGAGAGACATGGGAACCTTACACCACCAAGAAAGCAGTGCAGGGAGCAGAGCACGTCCTTTGGACCTGAGGTTCCTGTGCTGAGATGCTCCCAGACCAAGGGAAGACTGATGCATCACAAGGACCTTCCTCCAGAGCCAACGGAGAGGAGGGCCTTCTCCTGGAGCTGATGCCCTGAGTCTGGACTTGTAGCCTACTGGACTGTAAGAGAATAAACTTCTTTTACTAAAACCATCCACTTGTGGTATTTCTGTTATAGTGGCACTAGATGACTAAGACATCATCCCTGGATGGGACTGAGCTGGAAGGCTCAAGATTTCATCACACTACTCATTAAACATTTTTGGACCCTGGTTTACTGCAGGTAACTGAAACTCTGGAAAGCGAAACTGTGGGAAAGGGGCGGGGGGGGGGGCTACTGTACATACAATATTTAAAAAATAATCTTTTGCAATGAGAAATAAGCAAAATTAAAATGAAAAGCTGGGGAAAATACTACAGACTAATCTCTGTAGTATATAAAGTGTTCCTTTAAAAATCTAGAACACAAGACCAATAAGGTAATAAAATAAGGGGCAAAAGACACCAACAAATAAGTTCACAGATAAGGAAATGTTTTGTAAACATATGAAAAGATGCTTACCTCACTCATAAAAAGAGAAACACAAAACAACACTGAGGTACTATTTCTTACTTATCTCCCAGCAAAATCCTTGAGTCTAACCATATACCCTTTTGGTGAGGCTAGCGGAAAACATTAGTTCTTATTCCCAGCTGATGCGGGAGTCTCTGGGTAGTGCAAAAGGTTAAGTGCTTGACTACTAGCTAAAAGGCTGGTGGTTTGAACTTACCCAGCGGCGCCTTGGAAGAAAGGCCTAGCACTCTGCTTCTGAAAGGTCACAACCATGAAAGCATTATGGAGCAGTTCTACTCCACATACATAGAGTTGCCATGAGTTGCGACTGATTCCACAGCAACTGGTTTTTGGTTTTGAGCTGGTGGAAGGCAAAATGGCAACCTCAAATAAAATAACATTTATATGTATCAATGCTATATTCCTTTAACTTTAGTGATATCCTGAATTGAATTTTTATCTGGAAACATTTTAGAGACTACTTTTATAACGAGAATAGAGGTGGAATATTCCACCGTCCCCATATTTGCTAAGTAAAAAACAAACCAGTTGCCATCAAGCCCATTCCAACTCATGGCAATCCGTGTGTTGCAGAATAGAACCACAGATGTTTCAACATTCTAGCTTGGTCTCAAACAGGATGGACATGCTTTGTCACTAGTTTCTAGTATACCAAGTATTATTTTGGTGGCCCTCAATCCTCAGTCTCTTATAGCCCCTTCTCCAAGGAAGTTGAGGGGCATCCCCTTGAGGTTAAGTCAGAGGCACTATGAGAAGGAGCATCAAGTGTTGTACCTGAAAGCAGTTGCCCTGTCCTGCCCCAGACAGTGTTATCCAGAATCTTGGCTATTAATTCCCTAACGATTCTGCACTATTTTCCTCAGAAGGCCCATTTAGCCACCACACAAATAGGACCCCAGTCCATGTCTTAACCTGTTAGGGATTAGGTATCCTTCTTGGGGAGACAGCATAGGTCCCTGTGGAATTCTTACTCCATCGTGATTGCTTTTCTCATTTAAAGGTCGCTTTTTTTTTTCAGGATCTTTTCAGTTTTTATTTTGACCACAACTGCTGCTTCTTTCTTTTCTTTTTTTTTAATTGTACTTTAGGTGAAGGTTTACAGAACAAACTAGTTACTCATTAAACAGTTAGTACACATATTGTTTCATGACATTGGTTAATAACCCCAGGACATGTCAACACTCTCCCTTCTTGACCTTGGGTTCCCTGTTACCAGCTTTCCTGTTCCCTCCTGCCTTCTAGTCTGGGCTGGTGTGACCCTTTAGTCTCACTTTGTTTTATGGGCCTGTTTAATCTTTGGATGAAGGGTGAACCTCAGGTGCAACTTCAGTACTGAGCTAAAAGCGTGTCCGGGGGCCAAACTCTCGGGGTTTCTCCAGTCTCTATCAGGCCAGTAAGTCTGGTCTTTTTTTGTGAGTTAGAATTTTGTTCTACCTTTTTCTCCAGCTCTGTCCGGGACCCTCTACGGTGATCCCTGTCAGAGCCGTCAGTGGTGGTAGCCGGGCTCCATCTAGTTGTACTGGACTCAGTCTGGTGGAGGCCTTGGTAGCTGTGGTCCATTAGTCCTTCGGACTAATCTTTTCCTTGTATCCTTTTCTCTTCATTCTCCCTTACTCCCGAAGGGGTAACACCAGTGGAGTATCTTAGATGGCTGCTCGCAGGCTTTTAAGACCCCAAATGCTACTCACCAAGGTAGAATGTAGAAAATTTTCTTTATAAACTGTGTTATGCCAATTGAGCTAGATGTTCCCCCAGACCATGGTCCCCACAGCCCTCAGCCCAGCAATTCGGTCCCTGAGGGAGTTTGGATGTGTCTATGGAGCTTCCGTGATAAAGGTCCCTTTTTATGTGTCTCCATATTTCTCACTGTATCTTTCCTTCTTTATCTCTTTTTAAAATATCCTTTTGTTATTCTTTCTCTGCCTCACTCTTGAGGTCTACCTTTGTCTCTTACTCCTAAGCATTCCCTTTTCTCCTTCTTTCCTCTCTTTCACCTTTAACATTGAGTCCCATTTTTTTAAAAAAGCCCATTGCCATCAAGTTAATTCGGACTCATAGTGACCCTATAGGACAGAGTAGAACTGTCCCATAGGGTCTCCAAGGCTGTAAATCTTTTACAGAAGCAGACTGCCACATCTTTCTCCCATGGAGCGGCTGGTGGGTTGGAACCGCAGACCTTTCAGCTAGCAGCCAAGTGCTTTAACCACTGTGCCACCAGGGTTCCTCCTTTAACTTTGAATACACATTTTAATTATTTTTAACTGATTGACTACAATTTGTTCTCTAATCTTCATTTGATAAATCGATGAGTCAAATTTTGTATGCCTATTCTTTGTGTGGAAACAAATATGTACATGAAAAAACTAACATAATTTGTCTAATCCTTGACTACTCCATTTGATTGGGTTCCTAGTCCGAGCACTGATAACCAACGTTTGTTGGTACCACAAGGGGGCAGTGCAATCAAATAGAACATCTATTTTAATCCAAGCGGATCTAATAAAAGGAGTGAGAGGCAGCCAGGGGCTTTCTCTGAGAGGAGGGCAGGGGCAGAATACAGCATTTACTTGCTTCTGTCACAAGAGAGCTATGACGGGAAAAGAGCATGAAGAAAGATTCAATAGGCTTTCTGACTAATCGGTCTTCATATATATGAAATGAGGCACTTAGAACCAATTACCCATTGCCGTCAAGTCAATTCCGACCTATAGGGACCCTAAAGGACAGAGTAGAACTGCCTCACAGGGTTTCCAAGGTTGTAATCTTCACAAAAACCGACTGCCCCATCTTTCTCCCGTGGAGCAGCTGCTGAGTTCAAACCGCTGACCTTTTGGTTAACAGACAAGCATTCAACCACTGAGCCACCCGGGCTCTAGAATCAATTTAAAGACTTTAAAAAGTTCATCCTGGCTCAAAAGGCTAAGTGTTTGTTTTGATTGAAAATAAGGAGGTAGTGGAGGGTGTAAAAAATGTAAAATATTTCATTAAAATTTTAACATTTTGATTACATGTTGAAAGTAGAATAATTTTTGGTACGTAAGGAGCCCTGGTGGTACAGTGGTTAAGAGCTCGGCTGCTAACCAAAAGGTCGGCAGTCCGAATCCACCAGGTGAGATCAAGGATGACTTTGAATCTTTGAGTATGACTGAGCACAGGGACGTGGAGATTTGGTTATAAACATGCTGAAAAGAAATATCTAGCTGGCATTTGGAATTTTGTGCCTAGAGTTCAGAGAGAATGAGGAAAAGAAATTTGGGGTATCACATGGAAGCGTCCTCTAAAGAGGAGAAAGAGAACATAAGGCTCTGTGGTCTCCGTCCTGACGGTTTATGCAGGGCTCTGCTTCCCACTGCTATGTCTTCCTAACCCACCAGACTAGGATCAAGTATGTGCCATCCTCTGTCATTTGCAAGTGACAAAAACTCACTTCGAATTACATTCAGTAAAAAGGGAACTTCTTGGCTCCTGTAACGAACAGTCTAGAGTAGTATCGACCAATAAAAACACAATGTGAGATCATATACAATTTAAAAATTATTAGTAAATTCAAAAAACCAAACCAGTTGCCATTGAGTCAATTCTGACTCATAGCGACCCTGTAGGATATGGCAGAACTACATAGGGTTTCCAAGGTTGTGATCTTTATGGGAGCAGACTGCCACATCTTTCTCCTGCATAGCGGCTGGTTGGTTCAAACCAGTTAGGAGCTGAGTGCTTAACCACTGCTCCACTCTGATCTCCTAAATTGTTAATTGTTGTTGTGTGCCGCTGATTCTATTCTGACTCATAGCGACCCTACAGGACAGAGTAGAACTGCCCCATAGGGTTTCCAAGGAGCGCTGGTGGATTCGAACTGCCAACCTTTTGGTTAGCAGCCGAGCTCTTAACCACTGTACCACCAAGGCTCCTTACATACCAAAAATTATTCTACTTTCAACATGCAATCAAAATGTTAAAATTTTAATGAAATATTTTACATTTTTTACACCTTCTTTAAATCTAGTGTGTATTTTATACTTCTAGCACATCTCCTTTTGGACTAGCCACATTTCAAGTGCTCACTAGCCACATGTGAAAGTGGCTGCCATATTGGACACTGCAGGTCTAGGACCAGACCCTTCAGATACGACTGGATCCAGGGACTCAAATAGTGTGCCTTTGGCTGTTTCTCAGTTTTGCTTTTCTTTGCATATTGGACTCATCCTCTTCAAAATCTTTCTTGGGGAGATAGCATAGATCCCTGTGTTACCTTCATTTGGCCAGGGAAAATGGCACAAAAGTGGTTCCAATTATATCATCCTTATTGCTTACAATCACAGAGGAAAGGACATCTTTGATTGGCCCTGCTGATGTCATATGATCATTCATGAACCAATCTCTGAGGCCAGGGGAATGGAGTTAATTCCAACCTTCATTGTCTTCAACAGTGCTGGCAAAAAAATGGTCTGGTTGCCCAGGCTTGGGTCACACATTCTTCTCTGGACCTGGGGGTGGAGTGAGGGGTCTGGTCAGCCCCACTTGAACCACTTACAATCAAAGAAGGCAGGTCCCCAAAGGAAGGTAAGTGACACAAATCACATATATCCACTTAACTTCCACTTTTGGGTTTAAGCTGCCCCAGATCCACTGCCAAGGCAAGGGGGATTAGGAAGGCCTGTATTAATAGCTGCCCACCCAGTCAGACCTTGACAACCAATTCCTCTTTTTTGACTTACACCATGATCACTGTGTCATGGAGCTGAATTCCCACTGGATTCCCACTCCTAAATCTGTAGGTCCCTTTCACTGGCTTCTTCATGTCTGTAGCTGGATCTCTCCCATGCTTGCCATTTGCCTATGTGGGACTCTGCTGAGGGCCTAACCCCTGTTTCTCCATCAAGCCCCTGGGACCTTGGCTTTAATCTTGACCATTCCCTGTCTTTTCTTCCTTGTGGGTTGGTGTCCAGTCAGGAGCTGACATTTGGTCTGATGCTCAGGGACAGTATTCCCAGGCCAGCTCTTTTATTCAACTCTAGCTGCCGCTGAGTGGCAACTTCAGCTCTCTTCTGAAAATGACTCCAATAACAATAGTAACGATAATAACCAGAAAACTATATAGTGTAGAGAATAAAAGCATAGACCCTAGAACCAAACTAAGGCTGGGATTCAAATCCCAGCTCTGACACTTATTGGTTCTGTGATGTTGGGCAAGTTACTTAGCCTTTCTGTACCTCAATTTCTTCATATTCACAAGATGTGAATAAAATAGCACCTGTTTAACATGTTTGTGGTGTGAATTAGGTAAGTATATGTGGAATATTTAAAAGAGTATAAGTGTATATCAGGGAAGGTTTGATCAAGGAAATAGAACCACTATGAAATATATGGAATGAGAGTTTAATTATAGGGAGTAGAATTTACATAATTGTGGGGGATAGCTGAGTAAGCGATGATCTGAAAGGAGAAAATTGGAGAGTCAGAAAAAAGGCACTAACCAGGGCCCACGAAGGGGCACTGATGAAGACTGAAACCTCTGCATCTGCTGTGGCCTGAAGTGCTGGTCCGAAGAGGAAAAGCTGGACCAAAGCAGAGAAAAGCAAGGAAAACCGGGGCCCACAAGGATACACTGTAACCCAAGACTGCCTCTCTTGGCGTTTAACCCACACATTGCAGGTGACCCCAAAAAGAAGCGGGTGTCCTCGCCACAGAGCTACATGTGGCCTGGAACTTGGAGAAGCTGAAGAAGATGGTGGGAACTGGCCGAGCTGCAGGCCCAGTGGCTGCCAACTCCAACAACGTCAGCCAGAGAATCAGTGACCGGGGCCCATCACCAACTTCCTGACCACCGTGGGCTGCTGCTTCACTTCTGCCTTCTAGATCTCAAGTAAATTTCTCTTGTCGCTGATTCTAATTCAGAACCATAAAAGGAGGGAAATCCTCAGAAATATACTGCCAGTTTAGCTAAGTAGTCACAGTATAAAACCACCACCAAGTGTTAGCTATTATTATTATTACCAATATTGTGTATGGGTCTTACTTATTGGTTATATTACACTCTACTAGAGTGTAAGCCCCCTGAGGCTATCTTAGTAATACCACTACATATGTGAGTTTACAAAGTAATACCACTACATATGCGAGTTTACAAAGTGTTGTCAAATGCGTGATGTTACTTAACTCACACAGCAATCCAGTTAAGCAGGCAAGGTAGGTTTTATGATCCACAGAAAGACTACAGAGCTGGTGAGGGGCAGGGCTGCAGTTCAATCGCAGGTCTCCTGGTTCATTCCCAGTCCAGCACACCCCAAACACTCCATCGCCTCTTACAGCACCCAAGAACCCGATGTATGGGGGGGGCACTACACCACATTTATTAACTGGGATCTCAAGCTCCAGATACACATGAATTAAACAATGAAGTATCTCATGGCACAGTGAAACTGGTCTTCATGGGAGGTTTGTGAGATCAGTGTCATTACCAACCCGTTACACCTCCTATGCCTGCCGAAACCCGAATATTGAATTTCTAAGTAATGCAGTTCCCACAATTTGCAGCAAGTGTCACCCCAGAGCTACTGAGAAACCAATGCCTGACACCTAAATGTATCAAGAAGGAGGATCGATGTAATGCACATCACCTAAGGCAGGACATTTGCCTCAATTTTAACCTGGACAAAACGGTATAAAACAAAAAGAAAAACGACTGCACCATGTCCTGTTACACTGCAGACAGCAGCTGTTCAGCAGAGCATTAATCCCCTTGGAAGTGTGTATGGGACAACAGCTACATGCTGAGTGCTGGGAAGGGTATTAAGGTAGAATTTTGAAAAAGAAGTTCTTGTTCTATTACTACTGACATTCTCCAATTCTTTATGACTATCACTCAGAGGTAGGATCTTCTCCAAACAATTCTGCCCCTAACAACACATTACCCTGTCTCTGCCTCCCTTGCCCCTTCCCAGAATCAACTGTTGTAATGAACCTGATTGTCCTGGAGCCTGGATGAGCCCGTTCATGCCATTAAAAGATCGTGGTGGGGAGAAAGGAGAGAAGAAGTAATAATACTAATATATTAGTATTATATATTACTTATATAAAAAAACTACTTTCCAAAGTAGTTTTTCATATCTTTAATCTCATTCAAAACTTCTAACTACCTTGTACGATGAGTAGGGAAGACATTATTGTGCTCATTTTAGTAAAGAGCAAACTAGGCTAGAGAGGCTAAGTCAGCTTGCCAAGGTTACATAGCTGTTTGGCTGAAGTACTGTACCTCCTGAATCCAAGTCCAGAACATACTCTGCTATCGTTAAGGAGGGACAAGAGTCGTGTGTCATTACTAATATGATTTATGCATGTTCCATCTTAGGTTGATTTTCACTGAAAAAGGAAAATAAGCGTCAATAGTCACAATAGCCATAAAACCATAATCTCTAGTTTATCTAGAATGGTAAAGAATGGAACTTCCTGATTAATGGAACATTTGGTTTGAGAGTGCCATACTATCTGTGACGTCATACAACTAGAGTGGCTTTCCTAATTGTATATTTAAACTAGAATTTCTAGAATGTAAGTCCTTTGAGGGGAGAAATCTTGTTTTGTTTACTGATGCACCTTCATCACCCAGAAAAGTCTCTAGCACATAGTATTCAAAAAAACCTGTTGCCGTCGAGTCGATTCTGACTCATAGCAAGCCTACAGTATGCGCTTAATAAGTATCTAATGAAAAGAAATTAACTCTTGAAAAAAACAAAGCGAAAAGAAACAAGGGTGAAAATGTGTGCTTTGTGCCACTGCACAATTTAGCTTTCTAGGTGTTCCTCATCCATTTAATATACAGAAGTAAATATTTTCCATTTTATATCTTCGTCTATTCAGTAGACAGACTATAGAACAAGAAAATGAGCGGAACATTTAGAAGTAGGCAATCCTATCTTTTCCTTGAGCCCTTGTTATATTTTCCTAGAATTCATAAATGCCATATTCAAACACTAAAGTTGTTCACTATCCTTCTCTAAATCAGAACTTTGGTATCCAAAGTCAATGTTGTTTACCCCTTCCCCTACAAGAGTATTAGTTTCCAAGTTTAGTCCATTAGAAATGGCTTCCTGAGTTTTGATAAAGGTCTAATGTGATAAAGAAACAACTATGCTTCTCAGTGGTCCTATACTTTCTTTGTGTCCTATCCTATCTCAACTTATCTTATCCCATCATCAAATTCTTCAGCCAAACCCAGGCCATCAGGACGTTTAAGGCACTGAGGCAGGGCCAGAGTCTGGGGACACTCTAGGGTCTCATGGAAAATCTCTGGTAGGTTGTCTGGGTGACTTCCCCAAAATCCAGTCCCATGCTACCTGCCTGGGTAAGCTTGGGTTATACCATTGCCACCTACTTTCCTTGAACAAACTGGGTTCCCATTTCTGTCACTGACTACTTATAAACCATCTAACTATAAGCCTCCAAACCATCTTTGATTCCTTCCTTCCTTATCCCAACCCAAACAGCCACCAAGTCTTTCACAGCCTATGTAAGAGATCTCTCAGATTGGTACTCTCTTTTCTATCCTCACTGCCCTGACTCCGGAACAGTTTCTCAGCGTTTCTTACATGAATTATTGAAATAGCCTCTTAATTTGCTTCCAAAGCTTAGTTTTTCTATTTTGTTTTTCTGTAATATAGGTCTCATTTCATCACATCACTTTTTCCTTTAGAATCCTATGGTGCTCCAACTCCCAAAGAATAAAGACCAAAAACTTAGCAGTTCATGAAAAGCCCTTGAACCCTGGCCCGAAGCTACTTTACCCTATTGTTGATTCTTCAACAACCACCCATGCACAAAACTATTTACTATTCCTCAAAATTAATAGGCACTTCCAGCACCTCCCCCTTCCCAATTCCTTTGATCATTCTGCTTTCTCTGCCTGAAAGGTGTTTTCCTTCCCCCTTTAATGCCCGAGAACACCCAGCAGTCAGGGCCTTGTTCTAAAACACACCCTGAGTACATCCTTATGGTGGTGGTGGTGTAAGTTGCTATAATCTCTCTAGAAAATGATTTGGCAACAATATCAAGGGGCTTAAAAATTCATATTCTTTGACCTGATTATTTGCCATTTCTCTCTTTTCTAGGGAAATAAATCCAAGGATTCATCCACAGAGAAATCCATTACAATGTTATTCATAATAGTAAAAATTAAAAATAACCTAAATGTCCATCTATTGGAAAATGTTTAAAACATTTTGAAATTTTTTGACTATGAGCCTCAGTAAGAAATATAAAGTGTATTATAACCCAGTTATACCCATTTATGTATATTCACACACCCAAACATACATTTGCTTTTACAGTGAAGCCTGTGACAGCAGGAACTCAACGGGACTGCCTTGTTTTTCCAGGTCTTGCAAGTATTCTGCCTTTGACAGGGTGCAGTCTTACCATTTTTTTATTGCTTTCTATAAATGGAAAATATTTGAGTTTTCCTTCTCTGACAGGTTTTCGCCTTGTATAGGTTCTGGCTTTTGTAGGTTTTACATATCATCTGAAACAAAAGTTTCATGATACAATATGTATCTTTGCTACATACATGCATTTGATTTCATATTTTCAAAGTGTTGATTAGGGTCACTCTGAGTCAGAATCAACTCAACAGCACACAACATCAAAAACCTACCTATTAATGTGATCCACAGTTTGAAAAACATTAGATTAAAAATATGATATCAATTTAATAGAATAGTATTTAGCTATGTAAATATTAAAATAATGCTTAATCCCATAAGAATATATTAATAAAACATTGATAAAAATCCAGGTTCCAGTTGTCTATACAGCCTGATGTGCATTTTTCTTAATTATGTATGCATTCGGATGGTTCTCTTAGGAGATAGGGTGCCTCAGTGTGTCCACACTGAGTGTTTATTGCTAAATATTTCTGTGTCACAGACACATGCAGGGAGCAGGAGTATGGGCTTCAGACAGACCAGGATTCAAACCCTGTGTGACCTTGGGCTAACTGTAAAATGTATGCATTTTATTCAATAAACTAGCAACAAACATGTCCTTACTACTGAAACTGCAAAGGTGCTTCAAATCTATCATTGGAAAGTAGACATTTAAACAAATAAATGCACTTGGCATTTGCAGATGATGGACGTAAGATGTACAATGGGTGCCCAAGAGGAGAGAGTGATCATTTCTACTGGGAAGTGATGCCCCAGCTGAGGCTAAAGATAAATTCACACCAGGAAGTAAGGAAGAAGAGAAGAGCAATCCCAGCAGAAGGCCAGGCAGTGATATGCACAGACAGGGAGGGGTGAAACTGCATTGTGCTTTCAGGGGACATCAAGCATATGGGTCTGACTGGAGCATAGGATAAGGTAAGGATGGAGCTGAGAGGTGAGGCTGGAAAGCTGAGCAGGAGCAAGATCATGGAGGGCCTACGTGCCATGCCAAGGAGCCTGGACATGCTGGGCCACTGATTCTTACCCATCGCCTGTGGAGCTACAAAGACCACAGGTGTCAGGCCTACCCTTAGTAAGACTGATAGGTTGGCCCTTGGCCAAAAATAGTCCAGCATTTTTTATTTTTTATTCAACCTCTTTCTTTAGACAATGGGGAGCTACTTAATGAGTACAATAAATGAGGAGGAGAGTAATACCACTTTTCTAATCAGCAATAGTGAAGAATAGATTGAAAGCAAGAAAGATTAAAGACAGGAAGTCTAGCTAAGGAGACCATCATAACAGTCCGGGTGAAGAAGAAGGGTAAAATACAGGGTAAGGGAAAAGCAGTTGGGATGGAGAGGAAGGATGGATATTAAAATGTCAAGATAAGACCACAATCTGGACTTAATATGGAGGTAGCGATGGTGCCAATAGAGTCCTGGGTGGTTCACATGGCTACTAAGTTCAGTGGCTAACAAAAAGGTTGGAGGTTCAAGTCTACCCAGAGGCATCTCATAAGAAAGGCCTGGTGATCTATTTCTGAAAAATCAACCTTTGAGAACCCTATGGAGCACAATTCTACTCCGACACAGACGGGGTTGTCAAGAGTCAGAACTGACTCGATGGTAACTTGTACCTGGTGGTGCCAAGGAATCGGCTGGGGTGGAGGGAGGTTTAGAACCCAAAACCAAACCCCCTGCCGTCGAGTTGATTCTGACCCATAGTGACCCTATAGGACAGAGAACTGCCCCATAGGGTTTCCAAGAAGCAGCTGGTGGATTCAAACTCCCAACCTTTTAGTTAGTAGCCATACCACTTAACCACTGCTTCCATAATCGCCTGCAGCCCTCCTAAATAAACATGCAAAGTAAAAACAGGTATCTGCTCTGCTAAAAGAATGAGAAGAAACATCCTCCACTCTCCCTTCCTCCACCCTGCCCACTTTCCAATTAGATTGCCACCTCTATGCAGCTCTTCTTTCTGGGGGCAGGGGTGGGGATACAAACGAATTTAGGATGACTGCCTTTCCAACACCTCGGAGAAAATAATACTGATCTCATGGGGTTGAAGTGAGAATAAGAGATAATGTATGTACTGTGTCTGGCACATGGTAGGCTCCCGATAAATCACTCCCTTTCCCTGGAGTGACTGAAGTCCATCCCCTCCTCTTGTCTGGCCAAAGTGTCTACCCAGCTCTGTTTCCTCTCTTAGACACATTTATAATTCTTCTAGCGCAAGACTAAAATGACAGGATTTCATTTTCTTTCTCAGATGAGACGGAGTTTTTTCAACATATGGAATAATTAAGCCCGTAGCTAGGTGAAAGATTTTCCCCCTTTTGGCTGTGTTCCACCAGCTGAGAAGAGACTTTCCTGATATTCCTCCCTGAAATTTAACATTCTCTTTACCCTTATACCCAGCGGGGGGGAAAAAAAAAAACGCTAGCAGCAACACATCTTAAACACTTCTGAAGATGCCTTGTATCCATCTAAGAGTTAATTCTTCAGCGCTTTGCAAGTAACCAAAAGCACTACATTAAAAAAAAAGCTGCAGAAGGCTCCATTAAAGCCGTTCTCTTTATAAAAACGCAGTCACAAATCAATGCATTGTTAATGTGGTGTCTTCCCCTACAGGTCTCTAGAGTGATGTGGGGACTTGCTCGTGACCTTTCACCAAGGGGGGTAGGGGTGGGAGTTTACACAATGGGGCTTTCAGCTCTCTTCAAAAGGACCTTGCCAAAGCCAGATGAGACAACCACCAGCCTTCTTTCCATCCTTTGCAAACAGAAGCCCAGATTGTTCTGAAGTGAACTAGGGGAGGGGGTATACTGACCTAAATTATTCGGCCCTTCCTCTAAATTTAAAATTTTTCAGGAATGCACTTTTTTTACTTTTCTAGAAGTATGAACAGCAGAAAACACTATATGGCAATTAAGAGCCGGGCTGCCTACGTTTGCATCCTGGCCCCAGCTCTGTCCGTATTACAAAATCTTGGACTGGCTACTAAACCACTTGTGCTTCCGTTTCCTCGTCCGTCAAATGGGATAGTAATAGTGCCTACCTCAGAGTTGTTACGAGGATTGGAATGAGCTAATAGCTGTCAAGAGCTTAGAACAGTGCCTGGCACATAGCTTCATGTCTCCAGACACTATTCTGCAGAGTCGTAAACTGGGTCAATCCACGGAGCAGCTAGAAATGGGTCTGTTCCGCAACAGAGACTGTAAAATACTGGGCCACAGGCCAAGAGAGGCCCACTGACATGGACAGTTAACCTGGACGGGGCTTTACTGTCTAAACTGGTTGCCAACATGCATAATTGAGGAGATACACAAATCAGGATTTCTGGCTTCTCTTAAAAATTCAAGAGATCTGGCCATCCTGGGCCTAGAATCTTACCAACAATTCTTGGGGTAGGTGAATACCTGCTTCACTCTTTGGGCAGAGCCTAAGTCCAGGTCATCACTCTCCTTACATGGCTCAGTTCTCTCAATGAGCTCTAGGCATTTGTAAATGGGATTGAAAGGATCCAGAATAATGTAGTTCATCCTCCTTGTCAGCAGTTAACTCCATCGTCACTTGTGACTTCAGAGAGCTCCCCGTCCCCCTCAAAACTTCTGGCCTAAGAGGATTTCCTCTAAGTCTCCCCCCTCTCAAAACAGCTGAGTTAAAGGTGGTGAGGGAGCTAGTATTTCATGCAAAATGCAAACACCCTAGGAAATTTATGAGAAAGGATTAAAGGCTGTGAAGAACCCCCTAGTGTGTAGGAATTAAAAAGACTCTGAAAGAAGAGCTTGACTGTGTCAAGGAAATTATTCTAATGGTCTAGAAGTCACAGATGGAAAATTTTTTTCCAATCATTTAAAAATAAATTGGGCAAAGAATGACTGGTACAAATCAAGAGTTCTGGTCATGCCATGCCAAATTCGAGTCAGTGCCAAGACTTTTAATACTTATTTATTTAGCGATCTTAATGGAGGAGCTGTGTATGGCAATAGATAAACAATACTCTTAGCTCTATAACTTACTAGCTATGTGACCTTGGGCAAGTTACTTCACCTATCTAAGCCTGAATTTCCTCATCTGTAAATCAGCACAATACTTTGGAAGTGTGTTGTAAGGATGAAGTGCAATGCACGGAAAGTTATTAGCATTCTGTCTGGCATATAGTAAGTGTTCGATAAATGTTTATGTTTTCCCACCTTCTGAATTCTTCTTAGCGATTCAAAATCGATGGTAATCAGAACATAAATGTTCTATTTTGGAATAAAACGTGGGGAAAAAAGAAACAAGGACTATTTAGGTAGACAGACAATAATAACTGAGTCTTCTCCTTTCTCTTAAACAAGAGCCCTAAAGTGCTATTTTATATGCAGCAGTACTTAATACTACCTCTGGCAAGAAGAGTTGGAACACTGAGGATGTGTAAATGACTTAGCCATAGCATAGAAATACAAGCACTCTGAATCACTACTAACGACTGAGTATTTACTATAATCAGACACCATGCTATTCACTTTATGTACCTCAAATGTAGGCGCTGTCTCCTTTTTAAGATGAAATTGAGATTTAGAGAATTTTGTCATTTGTCCAAAGTCCAAGCCCAAAGTGAAAAATTCTGGAACCTGATGAACTTGAAGAGCATTAGGCTTATACATAAACTTGAAGGAGTGTTGGTAGCACAATGGTTAAGAGCTTGGCTGCTAACGAAAATGTTGGAGGTTTGAACCCACCCAAAGGCCCCTTGAGAGAAAGACTTGGCCATCTACTCCCATAAAGACTGCAGCCTAGAAAACCTTATGGGGCAGTTCTTCTGTGTCACATGGGATTGCAAGGAGTTGAAACAGACTTGGAGGCACCTAAAAATAATATAAATCTGCCTTTAATGTGAATTATTTTTGCCTAAATTATCTAATTTAGCCATCTGACTTGCCAGAATTAAGCAGACATTAACTAAATTCACAGTGTAAAATACAGAGTAGGCACTTACTTTTATTGCTTATCTATCTAATGATGTTTGTCTCTATCATTAATATCTTGTGATTAAGTCAGAATTTTGTACCCTGCCTTGACCAAAAATAGGGAAATAATATTTTCTTCACAAAGAAGCTGTGAGGAAAAGCTATAAATACCTTCATAAACAGAGAATTTACAAGTCACCTTTTCTCTGGATTGTATTTATCTTCTCAACATTTCTTCTGTGAAGTTGAGTATTATTTTACTTGACACAAGTTAAGGATATGTCCAAAGGAGGACTGCGAGAAGGCAGCAGAAACAACCAGGACCCCAGAGCTCCCTTTCCAGACACTGGTTCACTCAGACAGGAGCACCTACTAAGAAAAACAACTGGTAGATTACTTACTAGTTTGGGCAAATCGCTTAATCTCTCTTAGCCTGTTTCTGCACTCGTAAACTATTAAGTGATAATATCTTCCACATAGGGTTGTGGTGAGGATTAGATGAGCTAATGCTCGAAATGCATTTAACAAAGCAGCATGCAGTAAGCACAAAACAAGTGGAAACTATTAGTAGTATTTTACGTAAACACTTCATAGCTGCCTAACACGGGATGCTTCCAAACCACTGTTTAGAACACTGGATTTTCTAAAGAACACTGGATCTTTAATACAACACCAAATGCTACCCACGGACTAGCACAGTCACTTACCCCCTGGGTGAATGACCCTGATGCAGCCTTGCTTTGAGAATTTTCTGACATTTGACTACTATCTTTAACACTGAGTTTAAGAGACCTATCATACAATTTCATCAATTCAGCACATCCTTTGGGCACCTTGTTTGAGTGAAGTAATGTGCTCAGTGTTGTGACCACAACCAAGAAGAGACTGTCCTTCCCTTTAACCTATATAAACATCCACTTGCATACTCATAATTCTAATTGTTATTACCTGTTTACAGGCCCCCATTCCCCCTCTCCTGTAATACGAGCCCCTTGAGGACAGGGTTGTGACTAATTCTCCCTTTTTATCTCCAACACCTAGAACAGTGTTTAGCAGATATCAAGGAATCAAAAATGCTTGTGGAATGACTCAGTTTACAGTTCAAAAGGTAAGACCAATCATACACACGAATACAGGAATATAATAAAGACTGACAATTTCCTTATAGATAGTAAATGCTAGCTTGTCAGAGGGAGCGACTGAACAAGAAAGGCTTTATGAAGGGCAGAGTTCTTGGAATGGACTTGCAGTATCAAAAGATTTCGGTTGAGATGATATGTGGAAGGTGTAGAAAAAAAAGGAGAAAAGAAAAAAAGTCAGTTCAAGGGAAGGTGAACAGTCTTGGAGCAAATTTTGCATGTAGAATATTGGAAGTTGAAAATGGAAAAATAGTGGACAATTTGTGAAAGGAACTGACTGAGTCAAGGAGTGAAGAATTTTATTTAATACACAATTCAGAATCCTTGAAAGCTTCTAAATAGGAGTGTAGTATAAGAAATTTTAAAAAGCTGATTATAATAATCCGGGATGTCTGGTTCTAACCAAAACGTAGTAGCCCCACTTCAAGCTCCATTTTAAGAGGGTTCTCCTTCTCACAACTTAGAAAACTCTAGACATAGCACAACAAACAAGTATAAAAGGACACTGAATGGTGGAAAGAAGAAATGGATATCCTAGTGACCCGGGGACTTAAGGAATAACATGGTTGTAAGTTCTCTAGGTTTCCTTGTTACTTCTCATATATCCCAGACAGAACGCTGCCGAAACCTCCAACCTGAAATTGTCAATGGCACAGATAAACAAACAAAATCCAATAAAAGCTTGTCCTCCCCAGCCAAAGGAGAAAAGGGGAAAGGAGAGCTTAACAATAGATGACTTTTGGCAATACTCACACTACTCCAGCCAAACACAAACAGAAAAGCTGCACCACCACCCTAGCCCAACCCCACTTGCAGTTTCAGTATGGCTGCGTGAAAAAATGATTTTCCACCTACCCCTGCCCTGCAGGGTGGCAGTGCTTCAAATCCTGTCCAGTAGTGCCAGCAGGAACAAGTGGAGAGCTAATTATTCCATCTCCTGACAGGCAGGAGCAGGCAACACTATCTTGTCAGGTGGTGGTGGTGGAGCTGAGTGGGGAACTGATCTTCTATCCCCTGCCTGGAGGAAGAAGGCAAAACTTCAGTTCCCCTGCCAGGGTAGTGTCAACAAGGTCCAGGATGAGCTGAGTCTGCACCCCACTCAGCAGCCACAAGACTTATAGAAACCATTGTGATAAGCTAAGAAAAAGAAATAAAACTGTCCCTATTTGCAGATGGCATGATGATGTACACAGAAAACCTCAAGGAATCAAAAAACAAACAAAAAACTTCTGGAGTAAGTGAGTTCATCAAGATTGCAGGATACAAGATCAACATGCAAAATTCAATTACATTTATATTTACTAACAACAAACATGTAGAAGCCAAGATTAAAAACAGGGTACCATTTACAATTATACAAAAAGATAAATTAAATACTGAGGTATAAATCTAACAAAATATGTACAGGATCTGTCTCCTAAAAATTACAAAATGCCGATCAAAGAAATCAAAGAAGACCTAAATAATGGAGAGACATACCATGTTCATGGATTGAAAGACTCAAAATTGTAAAGATGTCAATTCTTCCAAAATTGAATTTATAGGTTTAATGCAATCACTATCAAACCAATAAGGTGTTTTGTAGACATAGAAAAACTTATTCTAAAACATATGGAAAGGCACAGCACTAAGAATGGCTAAAACAATTTTGTAAAAATAAATAAAGTGACAGGAATCATTCTACTCAATATTGAGTAGCTATTATATAGCTACAGTTATTAAGACTGCATGATAGACACATAGATCAGTGGAAAATCTAGAGATTCATAAACAAACTCACAAAAATATGGTAGAAAAACAATTCACTGGAGGAAGGACAGACTTTTCAACAAATGGTGCTGGAATATCTGGACATCCATAGGTGAAAAAAAATGAATCTCAAGCTAAACCTTACCTATTATACAAAAATTAACCCAAAATGTGTGACAGACTTAAATGTAAAGTGTAAAACTATAAAACTTTTAGAAAAAGCAAGCACACAAACAGGAGAAAATCTTTAGGACCTAGGGCTAAATCAAGAGTTTAGACTTGATGCCAAAAGCACAATCCACAAAAGGAAAAATTTATAAATTGGACCTCATCAAAATTAAAAACTTTTGCTTTGCAGAAGACCTTGTGAGGATGATGAAAACACAAGCTACAAACAGGGAGAAGGTATCTGCAAACAAACATTCAACAAAGAACTTGTATATAAACTTTCTAAAGAACTCTAAACTCAACAGTAAAAAAAAAATCATCTAGAAAATGGGCAAAAGACATGAACAATTATTTCACTGAAAAGGATATACAGAGGTCAAATAAGTGAATGGAAAGATGCTCACTATCATTAGTTATCAGGGAACAACAAATTAAAACCACAATGAGAAATCATTATAGATGTATAAGAATGGCTAAAATAAAAAATACTGATAACACAAATCCTGGCAAGGATGCAGAGAAACTGGATCATTCATACATTGCTGATGGAAATGGAAATGGTACAGCCACTTTGGAAAAGAGTGTATCAATTTCTCACAAAACTAAACATGCACTTACCGTATGCCCCAGTAACTGCATTCTTTCATGCTTTTCCCAGATCAATACTTACGTTCATGCAAAAACCCGTACACAAATGTTCATAGCAGCTTTATTCATAATAGCCAAAAACTGAAAACAGCCCTAATGTCCTTTAATGGGTTAATGGTTAAACAAACTGTGATACATCCATACCATGGACTACTAATACTCAGCAATACAACGGAATGAACTACTGATCATGCAAAAATATGGATGGATCTCAAGAGAAATTATGCTAAGTAAAAAAAAAAAAAAAAACCCAACCCTGAAAGGTTATATACTGCATGATTCCATTTATACAGTATCCTTGAAATTAGAAAGTTATACAGATGGATTAGTTATTGTCAGGTGTTAGGGACTAAGGGAGGGAGGAAAGCAGTTGTGGCTATAAAAAGGTAGCACAAGGGATGCTGTTATGTTGACTGTGGCAGTGGTCACAAACATCTACACAAGTGATAAAACTGCAAGAACTAAATACACACTCACTAGTGCATGTATAACTGGTGAAATCTGACTAAGGTCACTGGATTGCATCTATGTCAATTTGTAACATTGTACGGTGGTTATGCAAGATGTTACATTGGGGGAATCTGCAGGAAGGGTGTATCAGATCTCTGTATTATTTCTTGCAACTGTATGTGAATATACAATTATCTCTAAATAAAGGTAAAAAAAAAAAATAATGACCCAATATGTATCAAGAGCTACAATCATGCTCAAAACTTGATTTGCTAATTTCAGCTCAGGACTTATCAGTCATTTATCTATTCAACACCCATACCAGGCACTGTGCTAGGCGACGGAGAGGCAGTAGTGAAAAAAGCAGACAGGGACCCCGCCTTTATGAACTCTCAGGCTAGGAAATACGAAAATAGCTTAACATATGGGGAGCATCATCACATTTTCAGCAAAACATTTGAGTATTAGAATCAACTTAAAATTCTAACAATAAGAGAAAGATGAATTTTGGAATACTATACAGTCATTAAAAATATTATGAATACTATTTAACAGCATGAAAAATTCTTATAAAATTAAGAGAAACTGCAAAATCATATATTCACTAGTATTATGATAATTAATGACAACTGTTTTTATATGAATAAACTTTTATTGAATTTTAGATAATTAGAAAGAATAAAGAAATATAAGATAAATGCTGTCTAAACAACATCGGATAGTACCGTCTTTTCTGGGCCATGGTATTTTCATATTTCTTTATAAAAAAGTATAGACATTCATTTATTTAAACTTTTACAAAGTCAAGAACCATCAAATGGAAAAAAAAATAAGTAATGCTAAAGAAAATTGAGCATTTAGCGATAATGGAATGGTTGCAATGGTTAGGTTCTGAACTTGGCCCTCTAAGAA
This sequence comes from Trichechus manatus latirostris, assembly GCF_000243295.1. Classification (NCBI taxonomy): domain Eukaryota; kingdom Metazoa; phylum Chordata; class Mammalia; order Sirenia; family Trichechidae; genus Trichechus; species Trichechus manatus. The sequence goes on along the minus strand of NW_004443962.1, from coordinate 14,279,650 downwards.
AAACAGTGTATGCAGCAGCTGTTGGTTTCCATTTATTCATGTAAGTCTGAAAATCCACAGGCCGCTCCCTACGATGACTATGCTTGCAAGAAAAGAGGGCAAATAGCATGGAGTGAGACAGAGGGAGAGAACACATCCAGGAAAGAAAAGATGCTCTTCATGAATCACAGGGTTGGTATTATAAATAACATAGGAAACAAATCCGGGAAGAAACCATTTGTGGGTTGCTCTAACTGTGATTAAGGCGAAACAGTCACCACCACAAATATGGCCAGATTTACACAGCACAAAACCTAGTGGGGAGCTGGTAAATTATGGGATGAACTGCCAGGCAAGCCAAGCCAAGCCACGTAACTAATCACAAAAGGAGCCTCTTTAAAGCGGTGTGAAATGCATTTGGGGAAAACTCTGTGCAAAACTGCAACCCTGAGATGTCACAGACATAGGGAAGACCCTCCCAGAAGCACGCCTGAAGACACCTCTTTTGTCTTGGTCTTAATGCTTTTAGAAGAATAATGAGTTTGAAAAAACAAAAACCAAACAACTCCTGCCCTCTCTGTAACAACCTACTCACCTACTAAACAAAGGGCAAATTATCATCGACCTCAGCAGAGAGGCATCGGGGTTGCGCTCATTACGAGTTACCTAGTGTGATAACAAGGAGCTCTGGGCAACCCTGTTCAGAGAGGCTGTCCTGAGACCTGCCTTCCTGGTCTGTGCTGCCCACACAAACCACAACCTCCTTCTTCCGTGATGAGCCTCCTACAGAGGTCACTGAACACAGGTTAAATAGCAGTCTGTCCTTCCCTAGCCCAATACCCCTCATGTATTTAAAAACAAAAGTTGTCTTTTAAAAAAATATTCTTCCAGGAAATAATGAACAGTAATTGCCATGGACCTGTAACTGATCCTAGAAAAGAGAAGACAGGCAAGAATCTGTCGATACAGCAATATTCCAAATATGAAATTCATGGTTCAGGAAGAGATAAATAAATAAATACGAAGGGACATCCCAAAGAAGTTTCCTTTGCTTTTCTCCATTTCTTACAGCATTTTTTTATGTAAAATGTTTTGATTCTTTGATACAAGAGCCAGCCTTGTGGGGACCAGTACTGACCATTTCTGCCATCACGCCCCCTGCGTGAGGAAATGGGAGACACAGAACATATTACAGGCTTGCTCGTGAGTTTTTCTAAAGATCCCTTTCTTTTTAAATAATTTCATTATTTAAACTTCATCTGGCACTTTTAGTCTCTTGGGAAAAAAAAAAAAGCTATCAAGTTAGGCAAGGATTAAAGAACAAGCCCATACGGACTGCAACTTGGGCTTGAAGTGCTATTCTGCATTTTCCTTAGCTTGGCACGTCTTTGAGGTCCAGCTTTTGAACAGAATCCCAGGAAATCTCTGGTGGGTAAAGAAGTCTTCATGGTGGAGCATTCTAGTCCCTTTTACAAACCTTAGTGGCCAGGTAACAACATTGCTTCTTCTGGTGCTTTTTACTAATAAAATGATAAGGAAAGTGTTTCTTTCCCAGTGCTCGCCCCACCCTACCACCCGTGTATGATGCACTCCATTATTCTTTTCTGAATACCATATCTCCTCTTGTCCTATACCAGGGACCCAGCCCGACTCTGGGCGGGCACCATAACGGGCACAGCACCAATTCGCTCCAGTGCTGCTTGGCTGATGGTGTAGGAGTGTGCATGCTGAGGCCGAGGCTTCCTGCTGACAGAGCCATTGTTCCTGGACACAACCTGTGGTGAGGACCCTGTGTTGGCTGTCACTACCAGAGTCTTATGTGGAGCCGGGACCAGATGGTTCCCATTAGCATAGATGGATGGTATATTGGCATTGCCTGAGTGGAGGGAGAAAGACTGGCGCAAGTCACTGAAGTGAGTGAATGGCTCCGTGTTTCTATGAACTTTTGCATTGTTGCTCCAATATCGACTGTTGTAGGTGTTGGAAGAGGTCAATGTGTTGTTTTCTGAGGAAGATATCTCTGTGTGAAATGCTTTGGCAGAAGAACACTTAGGTGGAAGATCATCCTCTCTGAGAAGAAATTAAAAAAAAAAAAAAAAGAAAAATTGTCATTAGGATTTATATGAGGTTTATCCCACCCTCCTGCCCAGCACTCCTTCTTCTCCTGCTAAGGTTAATACGCCTGTGAAACACAAATTCTTCTGGAGAAACCACTTTATTATGAAAGCAAACACAGTAGCCCTGGACGGCACTCACTCTCTGAGACAATGGTCAAGAAAATTTTTCCTCAACTTCTCAGTCTCCAAGAGTAGAAAAGGAATTATCAAATTTCTCACAGACAGCCTCTTCCAACGTAAGTAAAAAAATGAGTTTTTTCTTTCCTTTTTTGCTGTAAATAGGAAAACAGCCCATGAAGAAATCCACTGAGATAGCTGCTGTAAAATAGCTCATAAAACAAGCTATAGTTTGTGGGAAACAGTGACTTCTTCAAGAAATGATTTCAGTTGGCCTGATTTTACTGTCCTTTGGGGTTGAAGAAATTGCTGTAGTGGGCCACTGGGAGGTTTTCCGCAGTAATCTTATGTTAGGATAGAATCTACCCCTACCCACAGCCCAAACCCTTAAGAATAACAAGAGGCTAAGAGAAGTGATTCATTTACTTTAAGATTAAGACATTAACTAATTTATTTGACATTTATTTATTAAGTACCAGGCATCCTACTAGATGTTTCAAATATAGATAGAAGTGACAAACCCAAGAAGCTTACAGACAAACGGGGTGGTAGTAAATGCAAGAATATTTGCAAATCTGAAAGGCTGGGCAAGGGGGACAAAGCAACCTATGTGAGTTGTTGCCTAGACTAGTCCCGACTGGGATCGAGGCATTTAGTGAAGAGAGGAATGAAGGGGGAAGGAGTAGAGGCAAAGGGCAGAGGTGTGAGCAATGGCCCTGAGACACAGGAGAATGCTGAAGAGTGACTGGAACATAGTGAGCTAGGAAGTGCTGAGAGTAAAGACCAGGAAAGTAGATGCAGTCCTGAGGGCCATGTATGTCATGCTAAGGAGACTAGCATCATTAAAGTGCTTTAACCAAAGATATGACAGGAAAAAATCGAAGACTGCACCTGAAACCCCTCAATCTCCACAATACGCCAAGTCACTTTCCTCTAAAGATCATTTTGACACTGTACTCATAAGACTTGCATACCCCTGGCTGAACTGTCTTTCATGCCAACCCACACTGCTCCAGCCTATCTGTGAGCAGGTACTGCTGCCTTCCCCTGGTGTTCCTTCTTGTCTTATGTTCTCCTCTTTTCTCACTATCATGAAAAGACTACTTGGAGATGAATTTTTTCCCTAAAACCCAAGGTATTTTCCTCAGTTCAATGCATTTGAATGCAAAAAGGCTATAAGCATAGACTCTAGGTCCAGAGTGCTTGGGTTTTAATCTCACCTGTGCCAATCACCAGCTATATGACTTTGGATAAGTTACTTAACTTCTCCATGGCTCAGTTTCCTCATCTGTAAAACGGGCATAAAATAGTGCCTAGCTCATAGGGTCATTAGGAAGATTTAATATGAAAGAGCTTGTCCAAAAAATAAAACAAACATATAAAGATATGTATACATATATATATATGTGTAGATATATATACACCATAATAATGAGAGCAATCTAAAATCAGTCTAGCAAATGGCCAGTCTCTGGGAGACTGCAAACCTAATACTTAGAAAAACAAAGTGAAGACAAGATGTGAAGTAATTATCTCAAGAATTCAAATTTTTAGAAAGCTGTCACTAAGGGGGAAAATGTGGGTTGTGGCTTAAAGGATTAAGATCTATTAAATCTGAAGTGAGTTCAGTTTATTTGTACTTAAATGTTTCCATAAAAAGCTGTGGTTATTGAAAAAAATCTGCGTATGAATTTACCTTACACTCCACAGGCTTTTTACTATTGCAAGAGACCACAAGAAAAAGTGTGGTTTCAAAATGTTAAAATAATATCCAAGGATCTTAACACTCATGTTAAGAACACCATTTTCTCGATTTAGATTTAGACTGTGACAAATTTTCCCTTTAAGAAAACGAACACAAATGAGAAATTCATTCCTAACCCCATCTCATTCAAGAAGCACACTGGCAGAAGTGTGTCCTTCTTAACTGCCATTGCCCTGGAAGCTCCCTCTAACCTCGCACGGCTTTTCTTTCTTTCTTCACCGTAACCAGATCCACGCAACAGGAGACTGGTTTTCTAGTAGTATATACCCCAAATATCTAAAGATCATTAATATTATTTACAAAGATGTAGATTCTCTGTGAATCTAATAATAGGTTGATCTCAGTAGGGCCAAGAGTCTTAATGCCAACAAGAGGGTTACCATGTGGAAACAGCCACACTTCATTCATGTATGTCTAGTCATATAACACACACACACACACAGAGTTTTATTTTTCCATATGCATAACTTTTCTTCATAGTGACTGCTGCTACCACAATTCATCTTAGTTATCTGGGAGATGATAACACTCATATAAAAAAATCAAAACCCGTTGCCATCCAGTCGATTCCGACTCATAGCAACCCTATAGGACAGAGCAGAACTGCTCCACAGGGTTCCAAGGAGAACCTGGTGGATTCGAACTGCCAACCTTTTGGTTAGCAGCCATAGCTCTTAACCACTCTGCTACCAGGGTTTCCAACAATCATATAGTTACCATTTACTGACTGACTACTACATGCTAGGGCCTATGCCAAGCAAGCCTTTTACATAATCATCACATTTCATTTTTACATAAGTAACCAAGGCTTTGGAGCGGTGTGCTCACTGCCTCAGTGTCTCCTGGAAAGTGACACAGTCAGGATTTGGTCTGACTTTAAAACCCACACTGCTCCTGACACACCTTCCAACCTCCCAGCAGGCCCCATCGTACAGCCCTGAGAGAGAGCATATGCTGGGCTCAGGAATAACAACTCACTCCTATGCACACAAATCTGAAGCTACCTGATCTGTGAAAGTCAAGCTCAGGTGTGAGTGGCTGGAGAAAACGGTGCTGGGCATGTTGCTCCTGGACACGGAACCTCCCAAAGGCTGCCCAGTGACGGAGGAGCAACAAAGAGAACAGAGTAGATAACTGATATGCTCAGAATATCCAAAGGAAGAGTCGGGCCGAGGTGTGAGGTCCTCTGATACCTTAGTTACCGCACAGCTTCAGTATAAGCGCAAGATGCCAACACAGCTAAAACCTGATTGTTATACTTTGTTTCAAAAGCTGAGGCTAACTACAGAGTTCATCCTTTCTGGATACTGGCAGTCTACATGGAACAAACAAAAAATTCTGTGGGCTTCTGCTTTCTTTGAAACAAAGAAGATATGCTTCTTAAGAAAGAAGGCAGAGTTGGGCAGAGTAGGCTTGACCCTTCAAGTGCAAATCCCAGGATCTTTCTTGCACAGAGTGACACTGTGTAACTCTATGTGCCCTGAGAAAGAACGGTGAATGTCCAAAGTGACATTTCCCAGAGACAAAAGAAACTAACAGTGTTGGGGCAGTACTTGTGAAAGGAAAAGAGACATTCCTTTTTTTTTTACAATCACACCTGCACACTTGTCAGCGGGTATGCACACATGCGCTCACAGACACAAAATTCATCTCAGAAACCACCCTGTTAGTCGTGTCAGAGAGCCAGAAAAATAAGAAGTAAAATACGGGAGAGTTTTCAAAAGAACAACAGCCACACCTTGCTTTGTTAGATCAGAAAAAGCACGACACATGTTGAAGAAGGAAAGGCTGATGGCAAATACATCAAGTGATGGATCTAATCATTTAATTTTACTTTCATCAAAAAAGACTAGGGAGTTACTATCATTAGCAGGACGCACCTGAAACCCAGGACACGCTAACTAGCAACGTACATGATCTCAGTGACACCTTCCCAAGAATGGAGCTTGTCTCCTCAGTCAGCGAGAGTCTGTTCCTAACAGTGCGCTTCTTCTCTTCTCTTCCTTTGAATGCAGCTGGGCAGGTAGCTCCCACCTGTCAGACCTGGCATCTCTCTCTGTCCTCACTAAGCTCACTGATCACGGCAGCAGGCTCCCAGTCCATGTCCAGTATGCCTTCACCCAGCTTTTATCATGCTATGTGCTGACAGCTGCTAGACACTAACTCAGTTATAATGAAGCTGTGCTTGGACTCCCATTTGACTAATGATTCCTGTACACAGCACCCTTGTAAACTTCATCTGGGGGAATGATCAGGGCGTAGGATGAGGGTGACTGGAGGAGAGCTAAACTCAGATATTCCTGACTCTAGGGCCACAATACCATCAACCCTTGCAATAATTTCTAACACATACACACAAAGAAGTGATATTTTTATTTCTGACCTAGGGTCATAATCATATTTGAGACAAAACCCCCAAAATGATGTCTGGACCCTGGCCACTTCAATTATCTTGGCCATCACAGTCGTGAGATTAGCAAAAAAATCTTCACTGCCAAAATGAACAGAAATACAGACACTGGCTATGCAAGACAGTTATTTGACACACAAACCTTATTTCATTAGGAATTTCTTCTTCTTCTTCCTCTTTATTTTTACTTCTCCAGTAAAAGAATGCCCCAAAAATTAGTACAACGCAAAAAATGATAATAACTGCACCAGTGCCAATGGCTCCAGCTATTAGTCCAATGCTCCTGGGATGGGCTGCAAAACATATTTAACGTATATTTAAAGAACAAAAAAAGAAGAATAGCATATACCCATGCAACTGTGCTTGGACTAAACACAAGATTGTTTACTAAACATTCTTTTTAATATGTGCAAAATTGTCTAAAGTATTGCACCCATATAAAGTTAAACCTTAATTCATTTTCTATTTCCCCACTGGCTAGGACTAGCACATCATAGGCTCTCAAACATTTGTTGAGTGAATGAACAAACAACCCACACAGCACACAGAGCAGAGTGGGAATACGATGCTGCCTGTCTAATGGCCTGAGCTGCCTGTGAGCCCTGGCACTCAGTGTGCCACGTCATCATCACATCACAGCCAGATCACTCTCTTGCAAGTGAATCCCAACAGCTCAGAGTTCTCCGCTAAAGAGAATGCCTCTTTATGACCTGGGGACCTAACAACTGAGCAGATAAAAGGAATTAGGGAAAAACACAAGAAGGTCTTGTCATAGCCATAAGATCATTACAAATTTCTGTAATGTCTCTAAAAAAAAAAAAAAAACACTGCCGTTGAGTCAATTCCGACTCACAGTGATCCTACAGGACAGAGTAGAACTGTCCGTAGGGTTTCCAAGGCTGTACATCTTTACGGAAGCAGACTGCCACCTCTTTCTCCTGTGGAGCAGCTGGTGGGTTCAAACTGCTGACCTTTTGGTTGGCAGCCAAGCACTTTAACTTGCATCACTAGGGCTCTTCGTTATGTCTGTAACACCAAAAAAACCAAACCCGTTGCCATCGAATCGGTTCTGACTCATAGTGACCCTGCAGGACAGAGTAGAACTGCCCCATAGAGTTTCCAAGGAGCGGCTGTTGGATTCGAACTGCCGACCTTTCGGTTAGCAACCGAGCTCTTAACCACTGTGCCACCAGGGCTCCGTAATGTCTACAGTACTATATGTTACCTTATACAGTATATGCTAAATGATTCTAATATAATAAGTATATACTAATATAATATTCTAATGTAATAGCATATAGTAAATCTATTCTAATGATTCTAATGATCCTGAGGAGGAAGATATTTTGCCATAAAGAAAATATCCTATTGTTGAGGATGAGAAGCATACCAACACATTTTTATAGTACTTTCAATAATGACTAAAACCGAAAGAATTTCTGTTTAGTACTTTTCAGACAACCTGAAAACAATTTAGCAGAACCATTTCTTCCCTGGTGACGTCAGAATTCTATACACCTACGTGGAATAACCTGGAGATCCAGAAGGCAGGTGCTGGTCCCAATGGCGTTAGAGGCCACACACCGGTACAGACCTGAAGACAGAGTGCTGATGTTCCGGATGGTGACTGTCCCCTGGACCTGGTCTGTCACAAGAATAATAATCATGTGAGGATTCAGGAGAAAGGGTTAGAAAACCAAAGAAATTCGCAGAAGACTAAAAATAAACACTGAAGAGCTATCAATAATTTCTCTCTCTTTTGTTTATTGAGAAATTTTTGGTTCATGAATGTTGTAGGCTAAAATCATTACATCCCACTAAAGGTCTGGCACCATTCGGGACTATCCTAAATGAGGTCAACCTTACAACAACGTGCAGATTAACTTGTTAAGTCCGAAATGTTAGCAGTCTCCCCTATGGAAATGGTAGCTAATGCTTATCCTAGAGAACTGATGATAATTCACACCAAACCGTAATCCTGAGGTAAAGCAATAACATAAAGAACAAGTTAAACTCATTACAATGATGTTCACTTCACAGTTGATGGAACGAATACAAACTCCACACTCTAGGGTCCAGGATGTTACTCCCTTCCAACAACTATTCTAATTGTTCGTGCTAGCTCAAGACCTCCAAGAAGCAGACACCAAGACATGCACGAGGTTTACTGAAGGAAAACACCAGAAAAGGACAAGGAGAGGAGGCTGGAGAAGGCTGGGACAGCCTTCAGATGGTGATGCACGTCTGACCCCTGTGAAGGGCAGAGGGAAGGCAGGAGGACCAGGGAGAAAGATTATTAGACTGCAGCTGAGTTTTAAGGAAGTTTCAGCCAAGCTGATGAGGAGTTCTTGAGCCAAAGTCACCCATGAAAGGAGTCCCATGCCTGGTGAGAATCAGCCTGTATTAGCAGCCCCACTGTGTCCAGTTCCTGGCTGGGAGCAGCCCAGAGGAAGTGTAGCCTTGATGCAAATGCTGTGGTGGACCCAGAGGGGCGGCAGCTGGGGCTGTCAGTCCATTATACTCCCAGGAGAGGTGGGTAGGGCATTTTCAAGGCCACCACATCAGTGTTACCAAGAAAGGTTTCAATAGTTCACATTTTAGTAATTCATCAGAATTGACATAGCTTGATTATTTATTCCATGTAAATAAAATGTAAATGACTTACAGTAATAATATAAAGTTAATGGTTATCGCTATGTGCCAAGCATTAGCTAAGCATTTATATGTGTCATCTCAATCTTTACGACTCCATGAGGTAAATAATATTACTATTAATGCCACTGCACAGATAAGGAGCCTAAGGCTTTAGATGGGTAATAAGATTAGAGAGCCACTCATGAGGAACTGAATTGGATGGAGGCCTGTCTGACCTCAAAGCTCTACGCTTCAACGCCTCCCTTAGCCAGGACATAACACATGCAGCCATTTCAACCATTCAAAATAGCTGGCAATTTAGAAGTAAGTGGAAAAGCCTCCTAATCACACAAGTTAAAAAACAAAATTCTGACACAAAGCCCAAGTATTCCTGAGGCAAGACTTGGAGCTATTCCCTCCTCCTTTTCAACATGGAGCAGTCCCCGCGTGGTGCATATGGTTAATGCTGCTAATCAAAACACTGGAGGTTCGAGTCCACCCAGGGGCACCTTGGAAGAAAGGACTGGTGGTCTACTTCCAAAAAATCAGCCACTGAAAACCTTATGGAGCACAGTCTTACTCTGACACAAACAGGGTCACCGTGGGTCAGACTCCACAGCAACTGGTTTAGCATGGAACTGTGATTTAATTATCTGGTGTCTGCTGGGAACCTTCATTTCTGTCTACATCAAAGGCAGAAGCAGAGAAAAGGGGCAGCAAAAAGCAGATCAGACTATACAACATGCATGGATTTCTTCATTAATTCACTTAATAAACCCACTGCCGTTGAGTCAATTCTGACTCATAGTGACCCTATAGGACACAGCAGAATTGCCCCATAGGATTTCCAAGGAGTGGGTGGTGGATTTGAACTGTCGACCTTTTGGTTAGCAGCCTGAGTTCTTAACTACTGTGCCACCAGGGCTCCCAATTCACTTAATAAGTATGTATTTATTGAGCACCTTTCCGGGTGTTGGGTGATTTCTGAGGATGGTAATACAATGATAAACCAGGCGAACCCAGTCCCTTACCTTAATGAGACCAGTGGGTAGGCAATTACAGTAAACGTGATACGTGCCGGGACTGGAGAACACAGAGCACTAGGGAAGCACATACGAGGGGATCTAACAGAACACAGGAGTGCAGAAAATATGTGCCACCAGACTTGCCCAAGTATCTCAGAGAATTCACTGAAAGGCCCACACCCATCAACAGTCAGTCATCAGGGTTACCCCTCTGTCCTGTAACATAATATAATGGGTGGTGTTAACAAATGACTGAATCATCAAAGACACACCTGAATGAACTCCAATATACAGGGCAGGAGAGGAGAGTTTTGTTTTTAAAATGAGAGTACTTAAAGGATTAGGCAGATATTATGTGGATATCTTACTTACCCAGAACATAATACTTAATAAACTTACACACTTGAATTGTACTGTATACACTTAAGCCTACACACTTAGGGGTTTCTGGATTCTCACCTATGTACTATTTCCTTTCTTTAAAAATAGGGCTATCTTTTCTTTAGATTTTATTGTGTACCACATGCACTGTATGTAGTTTTAAATATCTCTCATTTAATCTTCATATAGCCTAGGGTTTATATTTCCTACTTTTTAAAGATGAGAAATCTCAGAGAAGCTATGCATTTGCCCGAGATCACACAGCACACACAGATAACAAAAAACCCAAACCCACTGTCTTAAGAGTCAATTTCGAGCTCATAATGATCATCCATACACTTGATTTTCCAGTAAGGGATTCAAAAACCGCACTATTCTATAGGGTCCATTTACAAGATATTTCTTAGCCATGAAATGCACCGATACTAGTAGTATTAAACTAAGCCACCTGCCTAGCTCTGTCTTCAACACGTCTTAATGTCACCATGCAAGAAAACCATCACGTTTGGGTGAGCAACCTTACAATTCCACACACTGCAGTTTTGTTTTGTCCCCAAGCCCTGAAATTCTAGGAATTTGATTAGCTCACACTGAAACAATATAATGACCTTGTTGGCATTTCCACAGACATAATTTGAGACATTTTTAACAGCTGACCTAAGCAGCATTCTGGCATGAGGAAAGAATTAAAGTTTAAAGATTATGTCTTTAAGAAGTTAATATTAAAAAGTGAAGTCCCTGCTCTTCCCTTCGTCTCTACAGACACAGACAAGAGCAGACTGCTGTAAGAAATTATTCTTAAATGAGGCTGACGTACCATACTAGAGCTAACTCAGAATGTAATCAGGGAATGAGACAGACACATTGATAAGAGAGGATTAAGCAGAGGCAAAACAGGGCTGTTGATGCAGACAAGGCAAAGCAGAGATGGGAGCATGGCTTCAGCAAACGCTAGACTGTTTCCAGCCAGAAAGCACATAGCCCTTCCTGAAACTAGTAGGGCTAATTCTTTAATCTGTCACTTCACTTGGTCTGCTCTGGCACAAAAGTAACTTGTTGAAATGAATTTAGAGAATAAACGTTCTTTTGATCTTTGTTTTAAAGAGAAAGTTCAACGGTATGGAACTGCATAGCATGGAAAGCACCGACAAAATCAAATCCCACTCTGCTGTAGTTCCCAGCAACGCTGCATCCCACACAAGCTGCGCACCAGGACTAAAGCGCCCGAGAGAGAAACACATCTAAGTGTACGTTTCCAGTTCAATCCTGTCTCCTGAGTTCCAGACCCACGTCTCCAACTGCCTAGTTGATGGTGCAGAGGTTAAGAGCTTGCATTCTGGACTCAGCCTGGGTTTGAATCCAGTTCTACCACTTACTAGCTATGAGGTCTTGAGAGTGTTACTTCCTCTTCCTCTATGTTTAACTTTCCTCATCTATAATATGGAGCTACCGAAGTGCCTATATACCATAGGGTTGTTATAAGGACTGAGATAATGCATGCAACGAGATTAGCATAGTGCCTGGTAGTGCTTCCTTGTGGGAATTCCTTCCTCGCATTTCTTGGGAAAGTTATGTATTTTTCTGAATCCTGAGAAAAATCAGTCAGGAAATTTAGAAAACAGTAACAAATATCGTGAGTCCTAATGTCTCCAAATTCCCAACAGATATTAATCTTCAGGATTTGAAGACGAGAAAGGGGAATTCTTGAAATAGAAATTATTCTGTATTTCTCCTAATATGATTTATGTATTTTTAGATAATAATGAGGTCATAACAATAAACAGTGAATCATTTCTCATATAATAGTTTTAGAAGTATTCTATAAAGAAAAATATAATAATAAATGCATGGTTTATTAGTCAAACTGATATAATAAGATTATGTATTTCAATAATATGTAAAAGCGATCTCAGCCTAATCAAGACATCTGATAAAACAGTAAAACGGAACATTAAAACAAAATAAATGCCAAAAAAAATCAATTTAAAAATTAAAAGATAATACCACAAACATTTACTATTTAAAAGCTGTCATTCTTAAGGTGAAATTTTCAAACACTATAAAGCATTACGTGCACTGTCCAACAGTCTTGATCTCTGTTTCATGCCAAACAGTCTAGAAAAGCTTATTGTATTTTTGTTCTAAGGTTCACTGAATTAAGAGTATCTTCAAAAGCACCCTCAAGAAGGATGTTAGGGTACATGTTGCTTCATATTAGTTCATTTCCTTTATTCAAAGATGAAAATATTTTGTCTTGCTTTGGTTTTGCCACTGAAATCTATATTGTTTTTTGCCAATTCAGACTTTAAATCCATTTCCCATTTTATGTCAGTGTATTCTACAGCAGCATTCTCTTCTTCTCTTTTTATTTCTGCTTTTAAAGTATTTAAAAAAGAACTGTAGCCAACAGCAAATATTCAAACACTGGAAAACACCAATGAACTTTATTGGGAAATGTTTAAATAATGTACTGTTTGGATCTCCTGGTATGAACAACATTCCACAGAATCACACATCAAAACTTGTATTGCTTCCAAAACTTATTTCTTGGAATACCACTCACAGCATTTGTTTAAAATACGCTCTGTGTATTAACCTATTAATAGTCATTTGCAAGAATGACTCACCATTAGCAACAGACAGGTCCACGAACACACACTTAAACACTTAGAATACGGCAGCAGTTGATTAAATCGTGACCTCTTCTCTCCTACATGCTTTTGTCCAGGTTCCCAGAAATGTCAACATTTCTGGCTCTTGCTTGACATCAGTATCTCTATGCTGATTATTAAGGTTTAATTCTCACAGGACAATGGCAGTTGGTGCTCAAGAAATGTTAGCTATTATCATTATTTAAATCCCCATTTAGAGATCCCAGGGGACCACTAAATCACCTTTGCCAAGCAATCCTCTAAGTCCCTCTCTCAGACAATGCAGTTACTATTCATATGTGGCTCAAGACAGAAATTGGCGTTAACTTTGACTTTTCTGTCTTTGTGAGTCCCAACATCCAACCAAATTCCAAGTGTTGTTGATTTTTGCCTGGCATCTCTCTTGAATCCCAGCCTTCCCCCTGTCCCTTTTCCATCTCAATCACCAGGGCCTTACTTCAGGCCCTCTTCCTTTCTTCATGAAACTATTATCAAACCCTCCTATACATGAGCTGGTTGCCAATCTTTCACATGACTGCTATAGCTATTTTTCTTAAGTGCACATATGGCTATCTTCCCTTGCTTTACAAATTGCAGTGAATACTCACAGTCTCAAAGATAACATACAAACTCCTTGGTATGTTGTATAACACCTTTGGCAATCTGGACGAGAACCTGACAATCTCCTCTCCTGCCAAACTCCCGTGAACCTTTTATGTCGGCTTCATAGGTCTTCTCACGTAAAAATGTCAAACTTTTATACTTGCGAGATTCTATATGCATGGTTCCCTCTAATACTTTCACCTGGTAAACTACCACATATCCGTCAATTTGTAGTACTGTGGTGGCTTGTGTGTTACTGTGATTGTGGAAGCTATGACACCATTATTTCAAATGCAAGCAGGGTCACCCATAGTGGACAGGCTTCAGAAGAGCTTCCAGACTAAGACAGACTAGGGAGAAGAACCTGGTGGTCTGCGTCTGAAAAAACCAGCCAGTAAAAACCTTATGAATGAACCCCTCAGGTTGGAAAGAACTCAAAATATGACTAGGGAAGAGCTGCCTCCTCAAAGTAGAGTTGGCCTTAGTGACATGGGTGGAGTAACACTTTCGGGACCTTCATTTGCTGATGTGGCATGATTCAAAATCAGAAGAAAGAGCTGCAAACATCCATTAATAACTGGAGCCTGGAACGTACAAAGTATGAATCTAGAAGAATTGGAGGGAAGTCATCAAAAATGAAATGGAACACATAAATATGGATATCCTAGGCATTAGTGAGCTGAAATGGACTGGTACTGACCATTTTGCTGGGAATGTGGTGTCGCATTCATTGTCAAAAAGAACATTTTGAGATCTATCCTGAAGTACGACACTGTCAGTGATAGGGCAATATCCATACCCTTACAAGGAAGACCAGTTAATACGACTATTATTCGAATTTCCAGACCAACCACTAATGACAAAGATGAGGAAATTGAAGATTTTTACCAACTTCTGCAGTTTGCAATTGATCAAACATGCAATCAAGATGCACTGACAATTACTGGAGATAGGAATTCAAAAGTTGGAAACAGAAGAAGGATCTACAGTTGGAAAATATGGCCATGGTGATAGAAACGACTCCTGAGATTGCATGATAGAATTTTTGAAGACCAAAGACTTATTCACTGGAAATATCTTTTTTCAACAACATAAATGGCAACTATACACATGCACCTTACCGAATGGAAAAGAGAGGAATCAAACAAACTAATCTGTGGAAAGAGACAATAGAAAAGCCCAATATCAACAGTGAGAACAAGGCCAGGGGCCGACTGTGGAACACAGCACCAACTGCTCTTACGCATATTTAAGTTGAAGCTGAAGAAAACTAAAACAAGTCCATGAGAACCAAAATATGACCTTGAGTATATCCCACCTGAATTTAGAGACCATCTAAAGAACAGATTTGACACAGTGAACACTAATGACCGAAGACCAGATGAGTTGTGAGATGACATCAAGAAAATCATACATGAAGAAAGCAAAAAAAGACTAAAATAGATGTCAGAAGAGACTCTGAAACTTGCTCTTGAATGTAGAGTAGCTAAAGCAAGTGGAATAAATGATGAAATAAAAGAGCTGAACAGAAGATTTCAAAGGGCAGCTTGAGAAGACAAAGAATTACAATGAAATGTACAGTGACCTGGAGTTAGAAAACCAAAAGGGAAGAACATGCTCAGCATTTTTCAAGCTGAAAGAACTAAAGAAAAAAATCAAGCCTCCAGTTGCAGTTTTGAAGGATACTATGTGCAAAATATTGAACAACACAGGAAGCATCAAAAGAAGGCGGGAGAAATACACAGAGTCACTGTACCAAAAAAGAACTCGTTGACATTCAATCACATCAGGAGGTAGCATATGATCAAGAACCGATGGTAGAGAAGGAAGAAGTCCTTGGCATTGGCAAGAAAACCAGGCTCTAGGAGTTGACAGAATACTAATTGAGATGTTTCAACAAACAGATGCAACACCTCAAGTGCTCACGTGTGTCTGCCAAGAAATTTGGAAGACAGCTACCTGGCCAACCAACTGGAAGAGATCCATATTTGTGCCCATTCCAAAGAAAGGTGTTCCAACCGAATGCGGAAATTATCAAACAACGTCATTAGTATCACAGGCAAGTAAAATTTTGCTGAAGATCATTCAAACACGATTGCAGACATACATCAACAGGGAGCTGCCAGAAATTCAACCTGTGATGTGTAGAAAGCACAATCTTGCTTGCTGAAAGTGAAGACTTGAAGTACTAACTGATGAAGATCAAAGACTACAGCTTTCAGTATGGATTACACTTCAACATAAAGAAAACAAAAATCCTCACAATCTGACCAATAAGCAACATCATGATAAATGGAGAAAAGACTGAAGTTGTCAAGGATTTTTTTTTACTTGGGTCCACAATCAACACCCAAAGAAGCAGCAGTCAAGAAATCAAAGGACCCACTGCACTGGGCAAAACTGCTGCAAAAGACCTCTTTAAAGTCTTGAAAAGCAAAGATGTCACTTTGAGCAGTAAGGTGCGCCTGACCCAAGCCATGGTATTTTTAATTGCCTCATACGCATGGGAAAACTGGACAATGAATAAGGATGACCGAAGAAGAACTGATGCCTTTGAATTATGGTGTTGGCAAAGAATACTGTATATACCATGGACTTCCAGAAGAATGAACAAGTCTGTCTTGGAAGAAGCACAGCCAGAGTGCTCCTTGGAAGTGAGGATGGCAAGACTTTGTCTCACGCACTTTGGACATGTTATCAGGAGGGAGAAGCCCCTGGAGAAGGACATCATGCTTGGTAGCGGGTCAGTGAAAAAGAGAAAGACCCTCAATGAGATGGACTGACCCAGTGGCTGCAACAATGGGCTCAAACATAGCAACAACTGTGAGGATGGCACAGGACCGGGCAGTGTTTTGTTATATGTTGTGAATGGGGTTGTATGAGTTGGAACTGACTTGACTGCACCTAACAACGACGACGACCACAAACCTGGTAAAACTTCTATTAATCCTTTAAGATCCTTTCCTGCTCGGTAATCTTTCCCTATAGTGCTCTTCCCCTACTCCTAGGGCAGAATTAGTACTTCTATCTTTTAAATCACTGTGTATCTTTTTTATGAGGAGCCCTGGTTGCACAGTAGTTGGAGTACTCAGATGCTAAACAAAAGGTCAGTGGGTCAAACTCACCAGCCGCTCCATGGGAGAAAGATGTGGCTGTCTGCTTCCGTAAAGATTTACTGCTCTGGAAACCCTGTGGGGCAGTTTTACTCTGTCCTATAGGGTAGCTATGAGTTGGAGTCGACTTGACGGCAGTGGGTTTGGTTTGTTTTAAATCTTTCTATAGCATTAAACATGTAGCACTATAACTGTTTGTATCTATCGCCTCCATTAGATAGTGAGCTCTAGAATGGAGCTATGTCCCTCTGTATTTCCTTACCTTCCCCCACACCCTACCCTGCAGTAGTGGCATAGAGTAAGGGTTGTGCCGGCACATGTGTGTGTGCCTACACACAAACATACACATGTATAAAGAATGAACAAATGTATAAACAAATAAATACAGTTGTGATAATCACTGGCACTTGATTGTTTTTGTAAAGGAGGAGGAGCCCTGAACTTCCCATGTGACTTGCTTCTTTTCTTCCCTTTATGTCAGAGGGCAAAAAGGAACAGGAAAATACATCAGCCAGAATAACCTCTTGATGAAGAGGAGAAATATGTGCCTAATTTTATGTAGCAACTAAGTGGATGAAAACATTACTGCTCCTCATGAGAAGCTTATGGCAACATTATCACTGAGAAGGGAAACAGAAGTGGCAATTCAAGGAGGAGAATCAAGATTCCTGAGGCTTCCAAGCATGGCAGAATAATGGGAGTTGGGAGATCCAGGTTCTTTCTATCAGGAGATGCTGGGCAAACACTCTCAGTCTTCTCCTTTGTAACATGATGGTGTTGGACTACAGTGGTGTTTAAGATACACTTCTGCTCCAGCTACAATCCCCACACAAAGTTGTGCACAGAGTTCGAGTTAAGCATCTCCCTTTACTTTACTAAATTGTGAAAGGATGAGGACAACACAGGATTTGTCCGGAACTATGAGGAACACTGTATAATTTAGTTTTATAAACTGTTAAACATTAATAATGAAAATAAATGTAATGATATAATTTATAGTCACCAAGGTAAAACAATACTTAAGAAATTAATTCCCTTTATTTGTACTAATTTTAAGAAAAAAACAAATTTTAAGGTTCTCTGTGGTTCTTCAAAGTACGTTTTTAAGTTAGAAAGGATTTTGTTTTAATTATAGTACTCAGCTTTTCTTGCAGGGCTCAAATTTTACTGGGCAACAAAGAAAAAAAAAAATCCATTGTAAGGAGCAACTGTACTTACTTTGATCCTTGGTTGCCAAGAGGCTGCATGATTTGGAGAGTGGGTGTCATCTCAGAAAGGAATAAACCTCCATGACCTAATATTTATCCTTCTTGATGTGTTAATGTGTTATCTAAGTGATTTTCAGCACTGGCTGCACGTTAGAAACACTTTTTTGAAAAAAACACTAATTCTGGACTCTTTCTCAGGCCAATTAAATTAAAATGTCTAGAGGAGGCACCTGAAAATGGACATTTTCAAAGGTCCTCCAGGTGATTTTGATGCACAATGAGGGTTAAGGACTGCAGAGTTAGAATATAAAATATGTTACTGCAGGTTTTGCTCTCTGGCAAGGTCTACATACACACACACACACAGACAACTATTTCAAAAATAGACTCATTTATAATGGGTTAAAAAAATCTAGACCAACTACTAAAAAATAAATATAAAAAACCTCTTACCATTTATAGAAGCTACAAAACAGTCTCTGAAACACATTAGATTAAAAATTAAATCAAAGTTACAATTTCAAAGCAATTTAAATATCCAACAATAGGAGTCTAAACAAACTATAATATATTCTTACAATGGCGCTATAGAATCAATTTTTATGATGTAGGAAATGTTCTCTAATAAGTTAAAGGAATCAGGTTACAAAACAGTAATGAAATGTGGACCATTAAAAGAAAAAAAATGTATATTGATACACAAACAAAAGACTGGAGACAACACAGCAAAAATGTTGGTATTATCTATCTTGTGATGGGTAGCCTTGTAAAAGTGTAAAATCCCTGTTTTCTATTACCAAGAAGCAACCCATAGGACATTACTCACTGCATTTCTTAATCTATATTCTGATTAAGATAACTTTTCTCATCCAACTTTAATTCTGCAGCATTTCAGTTTTTAT
>NW_004443962.1:14259077-14260631 GCF_000243295.1 Trichechus manatus latirostris | reverse complement strand
CTCAGTCAACTATAACTGTACATACATAGCTGAGATTTTATAAGAAAGAAAAGGGATATCTCAACGAACCAGAAACAAAGAGGAAACAAAGTGAGGGGGTAAGCTGGATACAGGTGTAGTGGAACAGATGCTAAACTTTCAATGTCCACACAAAGACAAGAGACTTGGTCTTGGGTCCCTGTGGATGGAACCTAAACTCAGATCCCTCTGTGAAGCCAGGACCTTGAATGGGTTATTCCTTCCGTGAAAGAAGGACTAGAAGAACTCCGCCCACTTGCCCAAGTAATAATAATTACTGAAACAGCTAATATTTACTGAGAATTTACTATGTGCCAAGCACTATTCTTAGTACTTTATGACTAACTCATTTAATCATTTCCATATTTCAAGAGTTTGATTTTATTGTGATATTTATTTCAGACTGAAGGAAATGGAAGCACAGAAAGGTTAAACAATTTTCCCAAGGTCACATTGCTAAAAGGTAGAGGCAAGGTTCTATCCATGGCTTTCACAACTCAAATTATTAACTTTATATTGTAGTCTGACATGTATATTTATATATGCTCTATGCTGTAGGTAGCTTTTTTTAAATAATTTATCTTATTTTTTGGTCTTGTTGAGAATATACACAGCAGAACATACACCAATTCAACAATTTCTACATATACACTTCAGTGACATTGATTACATTCTTCAAGTTGTGCAACCATACTCACCCTCCTTTTCTGGACTGTTCCTACACCATTAACATAAACTCACTGGACCCTCGGTTTCCCATCTAACCTTTTGACTTGCTGTTGTCAATTTGATTCCATATACATAGTTTTTAAAAGATTCCACAGATACAGTTCAAGGCATACATTTTAGCTTAATAGTCAAGCTAAACTATTATTTGGTTTTAAGAAGATTTCAGGGAATACTTAAGGTTTAAAGATTATCTCAGGGCAATAGTTTCAGGGGTTCATTTAGTCTCTATGGCACCAGAAAATCTGGATTCCATGGAAATTTGAAATTCTATTCTGCATTTTCTCCCTTTTGATGAGGATTCCTCAAGAGAATCTTTGATGTAAATGCTCAGTCATGGTAGCCAAGCACCATCCAGTTCTTTAGGTCTCATGACAAAGGAGGAAGTTGTTCATGGAGGCAATTGCCTACACATTTCATTTCTTCCTCCTCTTGCTGACTCTCCTTCTTCTTCTGTTGCTCCAAGTGAGTAGAGACCAATTGTTGTACCTTGGATGGCTGCTTACCAGGTCTCTTGTGAGAAGGAGAAGCTCCAAACTTTGCTACGTTTATATGTAGAGTCTGATTTTACTTCACTTGTGTGGTACAGAAATCCCCAAGCCAATAAACAATTGGCCTTGAACTGGTAAAAACTCCAAGGGGTTTTGGAAAAATGAGACACATAGCCCCCAGCCTTAGAACAACTAGAAAAAATCAATCCCAGCTGAAAAGCTTACATAAGGGAATGACCACCATAAAGGGAAATATTTCCCTCCTGTTTACTAATGTATCTTCAACACCTAGTAGGTGTTCAACAAATATTTGTTCAAT
>NW_004443962.1:14254494-14255396 GCF_000243295.1 Trichechus manatus latirostris | reverse complement strand
TTTTTAGCACAGACAAATGGTACAGAATTGAGTCCAGAAAAGAACCAGCACATCTAAGGTCAATGGATTTTGATAAGGATGCTAAGTCCATTCAATGGGGGAAAGAAGAGTCTTTTCAATAAATGATGCTGGGAAAATTGGATTTACACACACAGAAAAATGAAATAGAATCCATGCCTCACACCATACACAAAAACAAATTCAAAATGGATTAAGGACCTAAATGTGAAAACTAAAACCATAAAATTCCTAGAAGAAAATGCAGGGGCGAGGCTGTGAGGCCTAGTTTTTAACAACTGATTATCTAATATAATGATAAAAGCGCAAACAGCAAAAGGCAAAATAAACAAATGAGACCTCATAAAAATTTAAAATTTTTGTTCTTCAAAAGACTTTGCTGGTAAAGTGAAAAGACAAGCTACCGACTAGGAGAATATCTTTGGAAACTCTATACCCAATCAGAATCTAAAAACCAAAATACATATAAAGCTTGGAAAACTCAACAAGAAAAAGACAAATAAACCAATCATTAAATGCCAAAGGACTTGAATAGACATTTCACCAAAGAAGACATTCAAATGGCCACCAGAGACACGAAAAGATGCTCAACATCATTAGCCATCAGAGAGATGCAAATCAAAACCACAATGAGATACCATTTGACTTCCACTAGGATGATTAAGATAAAAAAAAACAAATGTTGGTGAGGATGTGGGAAACTGGAACCTTTGTTCATTGCTGGTGGGAATACAAAATGGTATAGCCATTGCGGAAAACAGTGTAGCAGTTCCTTAAAAAACTAAATATAGAACTACCATATGACCCAGCAATTCCACTCCGAGGTATATACCCAAAAGACTTGAAAGCAGAGACTCAAGCAGATACTTGTATACCAATGTTCA
>NW_004443962.1:14251377-14253243 GCF_000243295.1 Trichechus manatus latirostris | reverse complement strand
ACAAAATAAAATACATTATTTTAAAAAAACTGTTAGCAAACTAAGGGTGCCTTCTTCATCTGAAAAATAGTACATACCAAAAGCCCCTAAGAAACATCATATTTGATGAAATGTTAGAAGCATTTTCTTTTAAATCACAGTCAAAATAGGTATGGCTGTGATTACTGATTTTATTCAACTGTTTCAAACGTCTTAGCTAGTGCAATAAATTATGAAAAAGAATTAAGAGATTTAAATATTGGAAAAGGGACACAAAATTGTTACTATTCATAGAAAACTATCCAGAAAATCCAAGAAACTCTATAAACAAATTAACGTAAGTAATATAAGAGTTCTGCAAGTTTTATGGGTATAAGAATAATATATAAAAACAACAGTAATGCTAAAACTCCAAAAAAAAAGCAATTAAAATATAATTTTAAAAATTATTTCATTTGCAATAATAATGAAAATTCTAAGGTACCTAAGAAAAACTGTAACACAGCATACACACAACCTTTATGGAAAAATTATAAAAACTTTACCGAAGGAGATAAAAAAACAACTAAATAAAAATATGTACTACATTCATGAATAATAAAGCTCACTATCATAAAAGTGACAATTTTCCTAAATTTATTGCATAAATTCAATATACTTTCAATTCAAATTACATGAAGGTTGTTCAAAGAACTTTGGAAGTTACTTCTAAAACTTATATTGCGCCAGTTGTGTTAGCCTGGAAGCAGAACCTGAGATGGAACTTCGAGCGTAAGGGGTTTAGTGGGGAGTAACACGTCTGAAGGGAAGAAAGCAGGATTAGGCAGCGGAGTCATCAGACTGCAAGCAGAGATGACAAAGACCCTGCCAGTCCACCAGGGAATTCTGGAGCAAAGATCTCCTGAGAAGAGCCCTGCACTGGGCAGAAATGGCTAGCGCCTTATATCACTACCTTGCTTGGTCACTGCTGGAGGCCACCCCAAGAAAAGTGAGCCCTCAGCTAACTAAACTAACCCACTGTCATCAAGTCAATTCTGAATCACGGCAACTTTAAGTATTACAAGACAGAGCTTCTCCATAGGGTTTTCTTGCCTGTAATCTTCACAGAAGTATACTGCCAGGCCTTTCTTCCGTGGTGCTACTAGGTGGATTTGAACTGCCAACTTTTAGGTTAGTAGATGGGCAAAAACCCTTTGCACTATGGAGGGACACTTGGGGTCGCTGTGTGTCAAAATCAACTTGACAGCAAGTGTTTTAAGGCCCGTGGGTGGCGCAAAAGGTTTAGACTTGGCCACTAATGGAAGGGCTGGCAGTTCAAACCCAATCAGCAACACTGTGGAATAAAGTCCTGCTGATCTGCTTCCACAGAGCCAAGAAAACCCTATGGAGTTCAATTCTACCCTGTAACACATGGGGTTGTCATAAATCAGAATCAAATGAATGGCTACAGGTGCCCTTTGCTACCACCCAGTTTTTCAGTCATTAGATAGGGACTGCACCAAGAAGAGTATGATCTCGTCCACCAACACCTTGCTCAGTCACTGGCTGGGGAGGCCCTGATAAGAGTGTCTCCTGAGCTTGCAAGCTGAGGCAGGGCCTGAAGGAGCCAACAGCTGAAGGCTGCCAGCTAACCACATTCTTGCAGCAGGGCCACACGCCCTTTCTTGGAGGAGGAACAGAGGGGGCACATCTCTAGAGACCACACATATAAAAAGCCACAAAATAGCCAAATTAATTCTGAAAAAGAAGAAGGATGGGGGTAGTTTACTATAAAGATTTATTATTAAGCTCTGGCAATTAAGACAGTATGGTATTGGAACAAGAACAAATAGCTAAGCCAGTGGTTCTCAACTGGGAGTGATTTTCCCTCCCAGGAAACATCTGGCA
>NW_004443962.1:14248313-14249889 GCF_000243295.1 Trichechus manatus latirostris | reverse complement strand
CATTTGCTTTATCATTCTCTCACTAAATACATTAAATATATAAATATGTAAGTTTCTTTCTGAATCATTTTAAAGTGAGTGGAAGACATCACGCCTCTTTACCACTAAATACTTGGTATCTCCTAAAAACAAGGGCATAGTCTATATAATCACAGTACAGTTATCAAAGTCAAGAAATTAGCACTGATACAATAGTATTATCCACAGTCTATATTCAAATTTCATCAATTGTCCCAATAATGTCCTTTACCACTATTTTTTTCCCAGTCCAGATTCTAATCCATGATTCTACATTGTGTTTAGTTTTCTTGAGTCTTCGGTCTCCTTCAATCTGGAACAGCTCCTCAGCCTTTCTTTGTCATACATGAAGAGTACGGAAGACTGTTCCTCAGTCTGGATGTGTGTCTATATTCCCTCATGCCTAGATTCAGGTTACGTGTTCTGGCAGGAATACCACATCAACAGTGTTGCGTCCTTCTCGGTGGATGTATTAGGAGGCACGTGATGTCGGTTTGTCACAACACTGGTGATGTATCCACCAGGTTTCTCCAACGTAAAGTACTGTTTTTCATTTGTAATTAATAACTAATTTGTAGAGACATACTTCGAAACTATAAGTATCCTATTCTTCATCAAACTTTTGCCAACTATTTTGACATCCAAGGACGATCTTCTAACTCCATCATTCCTTATATATACATTAGTTGGCATTCTACTGTTAAGAAAATGCTTTCCCTTCTCCCTCATTTATTTATGCATATTAATATAAATTCAAATACTGTCATTTTATTAACCAATTATATGTATTTATTTTAATGTTCAGATAGTCCTGGATTTTGGCAGAGGGAGCTCCTTCAAGCTAGTTCTGATACAGAAAGAAAATTTTAATCCTCAAAGAATAGTATGCCCCTGTCACCAAAAAGACTTCTGGGATGCACTCCCCTGGTGTCAAATGTACTTTTCCCAGAGAATGCTTCTTGAATTTATATTAAACAATGGCAAACATAATTAGTAAAGTAAATCTTCTGAAAAAATCAATCTAAGTTATTTTGAGATTATATGCTATTTTGAGATCCACTTTATTAACGCAGATATCAAGAGGTGAATTTAAATTTTAAAATACAAACTCATTTAATGTGTATTATTATGGTAGGTGAAGTTATCCAAAGCAATTCTGGTGACTGATCCAGAATTTGAATTATAAAAGACAAAACTTTCATTTTTGGTGTTCAAGTTCACTTTTATATCTAAAGTACCAAAGAATAATCAAGTCGCAAAGAGGATACCAAGAAGTCTGACTGATAAAAACACTTATCTAGGAACAAACAGGTATGGGAGGTTCTTTCTACAGATATTTCCCAGCTTACATACAAACAACCACTTTCAAAAGTTCATTTGTAATTCCAAACTCAGTCTAATATTCCACAGTAATGTTATAAATATAACTGATGGAATATTAATGCTGCTACAGAGGACGTAGAAGATGATATTGTTTAACTCCCTTATTTCACAGAGGCGATAGATACACGATATTTTATGCAAATAACACGTGCCTTCTGTGTTTGTTTGCCAACCA
>NW_004443962.1:14234965-14247145 GCF_000243295.1 Trichechus manatus latirostris | reverse complement strand
TTAAGATTTGTAAATCTTCCCCGAGAAAGCTAAAAGAAAGATTTTCTGTATTAGGGATAATGCAACACTCAAGGCTGCTGAATTTTATTTTCTCTAAATAGATTTTATACATAATTCTATAAGTTTTCTTCATTTTATTTTATAAAGTTCCTTGATTTTTCAAAAACATTTCCTTTAGTATCAGATTTAAATAGCTGGATTTACAGGTAGAAAACCATCAATGATACTCATGCTCCTCATTGTTACCTGTCTGGTGTGATCAATTCCTGGATATGCAGTGATCTGAGGCCTTTTCCTGTTCTCTTTCCCATCTTCCTCCTCTACTTAGACTTGAGGCTGAAAACAGGAGGATTAACCCTCTCATGACCATGCTGATTGTTCTCATACCAAAACAGGCATTTGTGCCTCAAATAGGAAGTAGATTCTCACTTATAAACTTCAACGGCTGTCTTACAGTTACCAATATAAAGAAGCCACTATTTAGCTATTTTAAATCTTCACTATAATGGAACAGAATTTTCAGATATAGTTGCCACTGGATGAGATAAATTTCATAAAGGCAGCACAGAGATGAGAAAGAAAATGTTTTATTCCTTTTAAAGGTGAACACACACTATGATCCAGACAGCATTTTCAGGAGTTACTAACACTATATGTTATTTTTCAAAATCTACCAAAGTCAATTACTTTGTGGATCACAGAGTGAGAATTTTCTGTGATAACTGATCAAATGAGTAAAGCAACACCATACATACCCTGAGTGGCTGTTGGAGGTAGTTTGAGGGTATTGTCTAACTTCTCCCAAAGATAAGTTGGTCGAGGAATGCCTTCTTCTGAGCTACAGAGCAGAATGACATCACTGCCGATATCCTGGGATCCTTGGATTTGGCAGTGTGGGGCAGAAGGGGGAACTATAATAGGAAGAATTAACAGTAAAGCACACATTCACTATGAGCCAAGTGACGATGCTGGAGACATCAACAATCAGTCCACTGGAACCTCAGATAACACTGTTTTGGGAACACGCACCAGGCGACTCTCTCATGGGTGAAACCAGAAGATAATCATGTGCTAATCGAGACGGCTCAAGCACAGGTGCAGGGCCTACAAGCTCAACTGGCAAGGAGCAAATATGTAAACAGGGGCCATCCTTTGACTATCTTTTCAAGGTATCTTATGGTCATGGGTTCACTCTGCTTCCTCTAAGGAAGAACTCTTAAGATCCTTAATGTCAACATATTACCTCTAAAAACATTATTGAAACAGGCCATTTTTAGAGAAGATACTTCAAGGAATAGCAATCACTCACCCTGCCAGATACTCTCTGGCTAAGACTTCCTTAATAAGGCACTTTGCTACTTTACAAACAAAAACCAGACAGGGTCGCTTTACAACAACTTCTGTTTTATGGTGGGGGAAGTTAGAGTAAATTTCCAGTATATCTACTAATTGACAGTAACATAATGGACATCTTATAATCATGAAGACAAATAAGGCCTCCATGACATGAAACAAAGAATTACAAAATAAGAATACGGTGGTGATGTCCCATATCAAGGAATGCAGACAACAGAGTTTAAGTCCAGGTGATGATATATTTGTAATGCTAACAACATTCCAGTAAATGTGTTCACCCTTTCAAAAATGAGTGAATGAATAAATGAACAGAAATGAATGCAAGTATACAAAGGAACCATCTACTCAGTGTAACACAGACACAAGGTAGTAATGTTGTTCTCACATGTGCTGAAACTTCTGCTTGGTCTTCACAATAAATAATTACTGATTTAATTTGCTCTTGATAGTTAATTCTATCCTATAGAAGCTTAAGAAAAATTAGAGGCTATTTCTGATGATACTTTATATCACCTTTACCATCTTCTGAGCCCTGGCGGCACAGTGGTTAACAGCTCAGCTGCACACCAAAAGGTTGGCAGTTCTAATCCACCAGCCCCTCCGTGGAAACCCCATGGGGCAGTTCTACTCAGCACTACAGGGACACTATGAGTTGGAATCCACTCGACAGCAACAGGTTTCCCATCTTCAGAAAAATTCATAAGTAAAGTCTATAGAGTTACTTGAAAGAGAGAAGAGGGTGGGGAACATTATGTGTAAGAAGCATGGAGAAGCAGAGCAGGGATGGGACTGAGAGAAGACAGGAAGAGGACACCAGGATATGGAGATTGGACAGGTAAGAGCAGAAGTGAATATGCTTCCGAAGAGATTCATAAGAAAGCCCAAGGTGCCTGGATCTTGTCCTGTCACTCACCTAACACTGTGAGACCAGTGACCCCAATGTTCCTGCCCCCTCTGTCTGGCAGGTTGTTGACCAAACACTGGTAGGTGCCTGTGTCTGACAGCTGAGTGTTATTAATGAAGATAGAGACATTGGTGGTTGGCATGGTGCCTGTAAATCCTACCCTACCATGGAACCGGGGGGCACCGTCAAACATCTGTCCGCCCTGATAGAGAATGACCTGCAAGAGAAAGCAAAATAAATAATTGGCCACTGTATTCTCTCCTAGACACGTAACGACTACCTAGTAGACAGCAGACTGCACCAAACGTTGGAAATTTTAATTACAAATCTTAGCACTATCACCAACCCTTTACTATAGTCCCTGCCTACAGGTATTTCGGGGTTCTGAATTCTCACATACTAAACTGGAATAACACTGTTTTTTAATATAACTCCTCAGAATACAGTAACTGTCTTTAATTCTACCCTACCATCAGCCTATAAATATTTTTACCAGTTCAAAAAATTAATTCCAAAACAAAAAGTTTTTTTTTTTTTTTAAATTAGCACTGCCATTCCCATGCTTACTAGGTCACAAAATGATAGGTCATAGTTATAGACTAAATATAAATAAATGTGATAAAAAAGAAAAACAGTTACAAGTCTATGATTGCTGTTCTTAATGTTAATTTATATTATCAGAGTTACTATTCATGGGAGATGTGAGAGGACTCAGAGCTGTGAAGCATAAGGCCTTTTGGGCTGAGAGTGAGGGCCCTGGTTCTATTCAAGCCCTGCCTGTGAATGTTTGGGTAACTGGGTTAAGTTCTTTCCTTGTCTTTCTGCCTCCATCACTGACTCCTAAAATGATCTCGAACAAAAAGATCTTGAAATTTCAGTCTAACTACACAAATTCTATAATTTGATGAAAGAAAAAAACTTTCTATTAAATATATATATCTGGATTTTTTACTAGAAAATTCAGCTTATCAAATGTTTTTAGATAATAATAAGCTTACTGAAGCAGAAAAGCTTCTTTTAAGTTGTATTTTGGAATAATGGTGTAGTCATGATCAAAAATCATTAATTTTCTGAGTGTTACTTTCTGCAATGAATATAGCAAAGTATGGGTCTTCTACCTGTGTAATTGAAACAGCTTATCTGGGGAGTAGCTTCCACTTTCATGCACACTCTTTCTTGTGGGAGCTCTATTTTTAACTCTTTGAGGCTGGCTAGTATGCCTTGCCATGTTTATTTTAAAATACTCTTCAAGTTAGTCAAACAAATACAATTATTACTATTTAATGCTATTTCCTTACTGTTATCGCTATTTTTAAAAAAGTACTCCCTCATCCACCTGCGTTAATACCAGCTCCTTCTTATCAAATAGCTTTGATTTTTTAGTCTTGGCATTTCCTGTCAGTAATGTCTTTCAATAAAATCCCAGGTTCCTACACAAAAGTCTCCAGAGGGTCTCCTTAATATTTGTTAATTTAAAAACAAAAAAGAGGACCACCTGTTCTGATAGTTGCTTGTTAATGCAAAGGGGAAGGACTTAAAACGGCATAGGCACACTGCAAATGCCATCTGATTCTAGAAATCAAATAGTACTCGGGGTGCTTCCCTACCCATCTCTACTGAAAAGATTAATATTTTCAAGGGAGCACAGGGCAGATGTGTATTCCATGGGACAGCAGTACCTGTTCAGGTTGGTTAGCATTGGAGAGCGGAATGACCATCCAAATGACATTGAGGTTAATGAGGGCAGCGCTGGTGGTGAAGGTACAGGGCAGTACTGCCGTGTGACCCCGGGCCACTTGGATACTCCCAGGGCTTTCTGAGACTTCCAGGGAAGCTGCAATGCCTACAGAAGAAGGAACAGGGATGTTATGTGCTCACCCTTTCCTCACAGTCCAAAGCCCTTCAGAAAAGGTTTGTGTGACTGTAATAAAACTTGGGAAAATTCAACTGATAAGACTTGAGCAAAAATTACATGGTGACGAGAGATCAGAAATAAAAATTTTAAAGCATTGTTTACAATAGTACAACCCAAAATTAAAAGCTTATATATAACTCTAATAAAATACATACAAGATCTATATGCTAAAAAGTATAAAATGTTGATGAAAGATACCAACAAAAACTAAATAAATAGAGGTATATGATGTTCAAGATTTGGAAGACTCAGTATTACCAAGATGCCAATTCTCCTCAAGTTGATCAATGGATTAAGAGGAATCCCAATTTAAATGCCAAAAAGGTCTTTGTAGATATTGACAAACTAATTCTAAAATTTATACGGAAAGACAAAGAACTGGAATAGCCAAAGAAAATCAAAAAATAACAAAGTTGGAAAAATCACACCATCTGATTTCAGAACTTGCTAGAAAGCTATAGCAATCAAGACCGCGTGGTACTAGTGTAAGGACATATATACAAATAAATGGCACAGGATTGAGAGTTATGAAATAAACTCTTATGTTTATGGTCAATTGCTTTTCAACAAAGGTGCAAGACAATTAAATGAAGAAAAGCATAGTCTTTTTAGCAAATGATGCTGGGACAGTTCAATATTCACTTGCAAAAAAATAAACTTGGCCATTTACCTCACACCATACACAAAAAGTCAACTCAAAATGTATCACAGACTTAAAATGTAAGAGCTAAAATGACAGAAGTTCTAGAAGCAAACATCAGAGAAAATCTCTGTGGGTTAGTCAAAGAGGTCTTAGAAACATCATCAAAACCAGGAATCATAAAAGAAAACAAACTGATAAAATGGATTTCATTAAAATTAAAAAAACAAACTTCTGTGCTGCAAAAGACTTCATTAAGAAAATAAAAAGCCAAGGCATAGAATGGAAGACAATATTTGCAAATCATATATCTGATAAAGGACTTATATCCAGAATATATATAATAAACACTATTACAAATCAATAGTCAACCCAATTTAAAAGTAGGCAAAAGATCTGAATAGACATTTCAACAGAGAATACATAGAAATGCCAAATAAACATATAGAAAGATGTTCCGCATCACTATTCATTAGGAAAATACACATTAAAACCATAATAAGATATTACACATCCACTAAGGAGCCCTGGTGGCACAGTGGTTAAGAGCTCAGCTGGTAACTGAAAAGGTCGGCAGTTCAAACCCACCAGCCACTCAGTGGGAGAAAAACATGGCAGTCTCCTTCCATAAAGAGTTACAGCCTTGGAAGCCTAAGAAGCCCTGGAAACCCTATGGGGCAGTTCTACTTTATCCTATAGGGTTGCTATGACTCAGAACTGACTCGATGGCAACGGATTTACTTGGTTTCAGACATCCACTGGATGGCTATAATTGAGACAATACCAACTGCTGATGAGGGTTTGGAGAAACTGGAATCCTCATGCATTGCTGGTGGAAACATAAAATGGTATAGCCACTTTGGAAAATAGTTTCACGGGTTCTTAAAAACTTGGCGACAAAGCCCTACAATTCCATTCTTAAGAACCCTGCAATTCCAAGAATCTACCCAAGTAAGATGAAAATATATGTCCACAAAGAGACTTGTATGTAAATGTTCATAGCAGCATTACTCATATAATGCCCCAAATCGAAAACACATACAAATGTCCATCAGCTGGTGAATGGATAAACAAAATGTGATATATAATATTCAAAATATTCAAAAATAAAGTAACAAACTACTGATGCATAATCCAACATAGATGAACCTCTCAAAAGCATTTTCCTATTTGAAAGAAAGGAGTGCCCGCGTGCCGCAAACAGTTGAGTCCTTGATTACTATCCGAGACACTGGCAGTTCGAACCCACCCAGAGACATCTCAGAAGAAAGTCCTGATAATCTGCTTCAGAAAGGTCACAGCCTTGAAAATCCTGTGGAGCACAGTTCTACTCTGCAACACGTGGGGTCTCCATGAATTGAAATTGATGAGTGGCCAACTGGTTTGGTTTTTGGTTTTAAAAGTGAAAGAAGCCAGATGCAAAAGACTACAAATTGTATGATTCCACGTATATGAAACGTCCAGAAAAGGAAAGTTTATATACAGAGCAAGCAGATCAGTGGTTGCCTAGGGCAGCAGAGGAGGGAGTGGGGATTGATACAAAAAGGCTCATGGGAACTTTTCAGGGTAACGGAAAACTTCTAAAACTGGATTGTTGTGATAGTTGTAAAACTCCGTAAGTTCACAAAATATCGTTGAATTTTATACTTTAAAGGGGTGTGTAGTGGGGAATATAAATTACACCTCAATAAAGCTGTTAAAATGGAAAAAAAAAAAAATAGTGACTCACCCAGAGCCAACTGCTGGGAAGTAAAAATCAACCGTTATCTCTTCTGAAAAGAATGTCTGCCCCCCTGGGACTACAGAAAAGTATGGGGCTAATCGGAGATTAAAATAGGTCAGGGGGAGCCTACAAATAAGCTATGCTGGATCATGAAAAATACATTAAGTTCATGGCAGTATCTCAAGCTGTTTTATTTTGAAGTGATATTATCTCCATTCTCCCAAAAAAGTAATACAATAATGTGCTGTTACGTATTTTAAAAAATAAACTTACATAGCAACTTCCTTCTATAGAACTTCATGTTCTCCACATATAGTCTGATGATGTTCTCAGGAGTTAAATTTGCAGGATAAAATGTCTCATAAAACAAGCCATCTGTGATAGAATATAAAGCACCTGATAACAGCAAGAAAAGTCTCTGTTAAATAGCATTAGGATACGCCTCTAGGTTAAAAGGAAAGTTGGAAGAACCTCAGGCGTTAGAGGCAGAAAAGAAAGGTTATTTGATCATGGAGCAGGCAAAGACTAGGGGAACGAGCTACCTTACAAGGGTAGAAGTGGGATGTGGGCGTGTGTTTCTTGCAATGATTATGGTAAATAACACTGGAGACGTTTCTAAGACTAAGTGTGGAAGCCAACCTGGTGGCACAACCTCCATGACTTGGGTCTTCAGACAACATTCCAAGGAAGAAGTGTAGGAAATTGTCTGCCCCCTTCAACTCTACAGGATAATGTGTGAACTCCACATCAATTCACTAATTTCAAGCTAAACTCAAACAATCTTTGATAACAAATTCTAAAAAGAAAAAATATGACCAATATAAACTAGAGCCCTGGTGGCGCAGTGGTTAAGAGCTTGGCTGCTAACCAAAAGGTTGGCAGTTGAAATCCACCAGCTGCTCCTTGATGAAGCAGAAAGATGCAGATGGGAAAAAACTACAAAAAAGTAGCAGTGTCCAACTGGAAGAAGAGATGTGTAGGATAGGGCAGGCGCTGGGGAAAACAAAGCAGGTCTGCTGGCAGAGAGCAAGCCTCTGGTGGTAGCAGCTACGAACGACAGACTTCATTTACTTCACATTTTTGTGAAAAGTTAATCCTGAAAACACAAGCCTTGAGAGAGTTGCAGAAGAAATATTCCAGGTAAGTTTTTTTCAGAACTTGTAAAAGCATGTGATTGAAATCAGACAGATCTAGTCTGAAATCTGGCTCTTACATTTACTTAGCTGTGTGGCCCCAAACAAGTCACATAATCTCTCTGAGTCTGTTTGTTTGTATGCAAAGTCGGACTAAATACTGCCATCAAAGGGATTTGATGAGTGTGGTGCCAGACGCCAATGATAACTACTACTGCTACTTCTGTTTATTGCTAACTAACATTTACAGCACACTGACCATATTCCAGGCCCCCACTAAACACTTCACATATATTAACTCATTGAATCCTATGAGGTATCTACTGATATTACCCTCATTTTACAGAAGAAACTGAGGTCCAAAGAGAATAAGAAACCACGTCACAGTCATATAGCTAGGAAGCAGCAGGTTCTGGATTCAAACCCAGGCAGTCTGCCTATAGAAAACATACACTTTACTGCATATAACTCAACAATTAGAAATCATTCCATAAATGTTTGCTATTATTATCACCACTATATTATACAGTCACAAAATTTTAACCTAGAATGGACTTTTATGATAATCTGGAAAAATGTAAAGCCATCAAATGGGAACTCCTTCAATGTCCTGCTTCTAAACATACAAATCAGCTTAAATCTGCCTCATCCTCTTCTTCCTCTCCCGTTAGAGGAGCTGCCCCCTTATGCACGGCCAACCCCTCCACCTGAGCTTTGAATTCCATGCTCTTGGCCTCCTTAGTAATCTTACCTTATCATAGACTATCCCCTGTTACAGCTTCAACCTCTCCCTATGCACTGGAGCCTTACTGTTAGCATTTAAACATCCTCAAGTATTCCAACTTAAAACCAAATTCTTCCCTCCCTCCACTTGACAGTTGCCTCCAGGAGCTGTCCCCTCTCTGATAACTCACTGCTAATCTTTTTCAAAGAGTGGTCTGTGTTCACTTTTTCCACAGACTTCTTCTTTCACTCATTCTTCAATCTACTTCTGCCCCCATCATTCTTAAAAATAATTCCCCCTAGGTTTACCAGAGACCTCCATGTGGCTGCACGACATTTGTATTCATTTCTGGACTTTCGGTAGCATCAAACAGTGATGACCATCCCCTCCATCGTGAAACACGCTTTCCCCTTAGCTTCAGTGATATAATGCACTTCTGTTCGGTTCCTATCTCTCTGGACACTTGTTAGTCTCCTTTGCTGCCTCACCCTTCTCTACATGGCTGTTAAACGTCAGCATTCCTCAAAGGGTTGCTTTCTCTACTTATTTCTAAACCGTCTCCCTACAGAATCTCATCCACAATTGTAGTTTCCAATCTAATATATATGCCAATGGTCTCCAAATTTATCTCTTTAACCTAAACCTCTTCTCTTATATCCAGATGCCTCTTAGACCTCTCCACGTGGCTATCTCAAAGGCACCTTAGGTCAGCCTGTCCAGGATCAAACTCCTGATTATCGCCTTCATGCCTGCCTCCCCTGTATATGTGGCCCCTTTCCAGCATTCCCTGTGGTAGCAAATGGCCCAACCAGCCATCAAGTTGTGAAAGTCAGAAATGCAGAAGTCTGTCTTGACTACTCCTATTCACACATCACCTCCCAAACCCAATCCATCATCAAATCTGATCCATTTTACCAACTAAATTTCTCCTGCCTTCTTGAATTAGGCCCTTTGCTCTGTGTTCGGTGTTTCCTCTCTCTGGTTTGCTCTGTTCCAAGCCCCAATCCCTTTACTTAGTAATCTCCTACTCAGCCTTCTTTTCAGTTCAAGTGTTACCTTCTCAGAGAAAAGCCTTCCCTGGCCCCTCAGCCTAGGTCAGGGTCTTACAAAACATTCTTCTTTTTCATTTGGATAAGTCAAGAACACTTATCCAAACTTCTCGTTGTCATTGTTGTTAGTTGCCGTCCAGTCAGTTCCAACTCATGGCGACCCCATGTGTGCAGAGTAGAACTGCTCCATAGGATTTTGAAGACTGTGATCCTTTGGAAGCAGATCTCCAGGCCTGTCTTCTGAGGTGCCTCTGGGTGGGTTCGAATCGCCAACCTTTCGGCTAGTAGTCAAGCACTTAACCATTTGTGCCACCCACGGACTCCATTCCAAACCTGTAATTATACTTTAGTTACTGTGATTATTTAACTTATGTCTTCACCAGTATACTGTACTCATTACAGCATACTGTAATGAAAGCACACAACAGAAACTCAAAAAACACACATTGTTAATTGATATAATCCAATTCCTTCTATTTCCACATGAAAATACTGAAGTCCAAAGAGACAGGCTTGTCTTTGGTCTTAAGATTAGGACAAGCATCTTCTGACTTCCAATCAAGTATGTTTTATACCATACCAAATTGTTCCATAGACTATGTCTCATAAAATAAATGATGGTGATATTACTGCTCGCATTATGATTAGGTGAAGGGATACTTCTTTACCAATAGAAAGCATACTGAGCAATTAAAACTCAATTTATTTAAATATACCTGTTCTACTCTCAGTCTGCAGATAGAAACATTTAACTTAAAAAAGGAATGCTCATTAGCTACCAGAATTCTCTATGGAACAGGATTTAAAAAGGATCCAAGACCCCAAGCCATCAGATATTAAGACGTCAGATACCAAGGTGAGTTTTAAGACAGACTACCCTAAAGGATTTGCACAAAGAAGATGGTTGAAAACAGTTGTACAGCTTTTAGGACTACAGCGAGGAAATAAATGGGTCAGGAGTGAAAGTCTATAAAGAGGCTTTGTGAAGAGGATTTTTCATTAGAGCTGTGGTGTGCTGTAAGCCCCATCCTGGTGCCATTCCATTACTGCCCCACAAAGGGACTTGTATTCCCTGAATGTCAGGACAAAGGACACCTGAGTGTTTCCAGGGGATCAGATGTGAACACACACAAGAGCTGGTACAGGATCATCTTAGATTCTGTCCAAGAGAGCTGCCTAATGGGACCTCAGTAAAAGGAAGCTGAGAGTGGACCTCTGCACTCCTAGAGGGTGTATCATGGGCATTCAGGGAACTATACACATATTTTTGTATATAAGTTAACGATTTTTTTTGGTTATGTTTTATTTTTAAACAGAGTGATCAGAAAAATTGTGTAAACTACTTAACTTCTCATCTAGGGAAAGAAAAACGGGGCTCCTGAATAAATTTAAAGGGATGTGGAAGACAAAACAGAGTGAAAGAGTGGCTTTGTGATTTTGTCTTGGAACTCCTGCTTAACATACCAGTTACACTGAGTAGAATCAAACACTTCTTAGAGAGAGTAAGGAGGAGGGAAATGGGTGGAGATTTTTTTCTAGTATTTTAAATGTTTCATTTTTTTCCTATTTGATTAAAAAAAAAACAACTAACACTCTATATCCTTTTAGAGTATATTTCCATGTTTATAACGCTAGACAAGAATTTAAACTTTAATGCTAAATATTAGATTAAAAAATCACTTAAAATATCTTACAATTTGCAATATTTTCAAGTAAAATGCATAATTTAAGAGTTGAATTGGCAGCATTTTGCAGACTTGAATCTTTTCTCAGTACTTTCATCCAAGAAAAAAATTAAGTCAACTCATGAATTCTGAATGACTCTTAGCAATTAAGCTAAAAAGACATAAAGTACATAGCCACGTTTCCTCTGAGGAGCTTAAATCATAAATAACATTTGTTTACGTTCTTTGTTTAGATCACTGCTTCCCAAGGTTTAAAGCAGAAATAAATTCACATTTTCTCAGACAAAGAGGTCCATGTTGGAGGGAAAGAAACTGACAGCAGAAAATCCTTAAAAATCCTAACAGAAATCATCCACACTACACAGCCAAGAGGACAATCAAAGCATATTTTATAGTAATCTGATTACTGTTAGACTTAAGACACATGAAATCTCCACTGCAAACCCATCGGAGTTAGAACACCTGAAGTTAGAACATCTGAATGGGGATTGGCCTCAGGGATCTAACTGATATTTTAAAATCCTAGCGTGTTCTCTGATGTCTATGAAGCATGTGCTCATGTTTCAGGATCAGCCTAACTGCCAGAAGACTTCCCTCTGGGAATACAGTCAGTAAAACATCAAAAGGGCCTTATAGCACTTGGGGAGATGTGTCTTTATTTTGCACAAAATTTTAACATCAGCAGTCACAAAATGCTTATTGGTGTATATGAGTTCGTAAGTGCTCTTTCTTGCATACAAAACATATAATCAGACCGAAATAAATTTTCGCAGATAAAAATTCTACACTGTACCTCTTGTTTTCTGAAGTAAACTATGGAAGATTTTGAAGGAAATATAAAAAATGGAACAGCACAATTCTCTAATACTATCAAATGTAAAACATCACTTTTCCTTTTCAAATTTTAATTGGATGATGTAATCTTTCTTTTTAATTGTTACTATTTTATATTTTTAAAACTGCCACCTGAACTAAAAAAAAAGCTTGTATTAATTAACATTAAATTATATTCTGGCATCAACATAGTAATAAATAAAATGAATACTAAATA
>NW_004443962.1:14223351-14224870 GCF_000243295.1 Trichechus manatus latirostris | reverse complement strand
AAAACCCTCAGTGTAAAACAATGATTCAAGGAAGACTCGATTCATTATCCTTACTATGTATGGAAGTAGATATTGTTTGGCAGCTTTGAAATCACTGAAGAATTTTTAAGAGCAAAGAACAGAAAGAAATGTTTTAATTATAAAATGAAGAAAACCAAACCAAACCTGTTTCCGTCAGGTCGATTCCAACTCATGGCAACCCTACAGGACAGAGTAGAACTACCCCATAGGGTTTCCAAGGAGCTGCCAGTGGATTTGAACTGTTGACCTTTTGGTTAGCAGTTGAGCTCTTAATCACTGTGCCACCAGGGCTCCAAAGAATAGGAAGAAATGTTTTTAATTATAACATGTTAGAGATGAAAGATCTATCTAAAAATAAAATTAGTAATTTGTTGTAATATTTGTTTTCTGATCATTAAATTGTCTTTTATGACATAATTTCATTTGTTCATTTATAATTATAGCATTTATTATGAAACAAGCATTAAAATTGAAGTATGAGCCGTTTAAAGCAAAATTGGTGAAAGTCAATTTTTCATTGTGGGAGATCAACAGAATTTTATATCGACAGTTGAAACAACTAAGTTCACTGACTCATTTTCTTTGTTGTAGAATATTCTTTTTTCAGAAACTGTGGAATATAGTAAAAAATTCTTAGTACTCCACATCCACTAAAAATTTTATAACCCAGTTCATCTCATTGCACTAAAATGCCATATGCCACTTTTGTGTTCAATTGCTAACCTTATAGGTACAGTTAGAAATAAGTAACATTATGAATAGCTAAGGCACACACATACATATATATATACACGTATATATATAATTCACATGCCCCGTTCAAATGGTGAGTAAACAGAGAAGGGGGTACCACAGATTATCAATGCTTAGGGCCCTCACATGCCTTAATCTGGCCCTATTTATATACATATTTGGTTTGGCCCATATGATATGATCTACTCAGGATTTTTAAACACTTTGAATTACTTGCAATTAAATTACACAAAAAAATCTAGATTACCAGCTTCTCTTGAAAAACTAGAAGATTTAGTAGCAATGGGTCTGCATTTCATATGGCAACTGATTAGTGCCGCCCCTTTAGACAAAGCATGGGCTCTCCACATAGCTAAAATCCCCAACACTCCCTATTATTTCCCCACTATAGTCCTGCTACCTCTCTGGCTCCTGTGGGCATTTGTTTGAAAATCTTTATTTAAAACTAAGTGAAGAATGTGATGATAATTAGCTATAATGCAACAAGCCACAAAAACAGAACCAGGTTTTGCAATGTTATGATGAACTTGATGCTGTGATTATTGCCACATCCATAATTCTCTTCAAAAAAAGCAGAAAGATTAGTAGTTCCTTAAACATGGGTCACCATGGTTTGTGACACAGGATCTCATTCACATCCTGGCTATAAGTGATGTACTCGGAATCAGCACTTGACCAAGAACAGTCACCTATAAGGTGGACAGCTACTTTTGAGATAACTGTACTGGGATTCTTGTCAAAAGAT
>NW_004443962.1:14220511-14222602 GCF_000243295.1 Trichechus manatus latirostris | reverse complement strand
TCAAAGAAGAAATAACAAGGAAAATTAGAAAATATGTTGAATTGCATAAAAATGAAAACATAAAATATCAAAATTTACGGAAGCACCAAAGCACTACTTAAAAGAATATTAACAGCATCTAAATTTCATATTAGAAAAGAAGAATGATTTCTAATCAACAACCTAAGCTTCCACCTTTAGAAACTAGAAAAAGAGGAAATCAAAAGCAAGCAAATAGAAGAAAATTATAAAGAGTAGAACTCAATGAAAAGACAGAAAAACAACTGAGTCAATCAATGAAATAAAAAGCCGGTTCTCTAAAAAGGTCAATAAAATTGATAAATCTCTAACCAGACTGATCAAGAATTTAAAAAAGGAGAAGACACAAATTACCAATATCAGATATGAAAGATGGTACATCACTACAGACAGACATTAAAAGGATAATAAAGGGATATTATAAATAACTTTATGCTAACATATTTGGAACACAGATGAAATGGAACAATTCCTTGAAAGACACAAACTACCAAAGCTCACTCTAGAAGATATGGATAATATTAATAGCCCTGTATCAAAGAAAATGAATTTAATTTATAGAAAATGAATTTAATTTATATTTCAACCCCTTCCACCAAGATAACACCAGACCCATGTGCCTTCAATGGTAAACTCTGTCAAACATTTAATGAAAAAATAATATCAATTCTATACAAATTCTTCCAGGCAAAGAAGAAGGAATGCTCCCCAGTTCATTTAATGAGACTAGCATTACCCTGATACCAAAATCCAACAAAAACAATACATACAAAGAAAATTACAGACTAATATCCTTTCTGAACAAAATTCAGGGCTGTAAATCTCTATGGAAGCAATTGCCACATCTTTCTCCCAAGGAGTACTCGTGGTTTCAAACTGCCAACCTTTCGGTTAGCAGTCGATCATTTTAACCACTGTGCCACCTGGGCTCCTTAACAAAACATCAGCAAATTAAATCCAGCGATATACAAAATGGATAATAAATCATGACAAATGTGGGGTTTGTTCAAGAATGCAAAGTTCGCTTAATATTTGATGTTAATATAATTTTACCATATCAACATACTAAAAAAGAAAATGTATATATAATCTTTGCAATAGATGAAGAAAAATTACAAAAATCAATATTTATTCATTATAAAAAATCTCTACAAACCAGAAAGAGTAGGGGACTTCCACAAACTGATAACAACCATCTACAAAAAACCTATAGTTAACATCATACTTAATGGTAAAAGACTGAACGTTTTTCTCCTATGATCAGGAACAGGGCAGGGATGTTTGCTCTCACCACTTCTATTCAACACAAAGGAGTTAGTACAATAAGGCAGTAATAAGAAATAATAAGCATATAGATTGGAAAGGAAAAAGTAAAACTGTATTTATTCACAGACAGCACAATCATTTACCCTGAGAATTCTAATCAATCTACAAAAAAAGTAACTAATCCTCATAAGTTTAGCAAGACTTCAGGAATCAAGGTTAATATACAAATATCAGCTATATTTCTATATACAGGTAGTCCCTGACTGATACATATTCAGGTTACAATGAACTGCACTTACGACCACGCATTTTTTACGTTATCGTCAGCAGTATGTGCTACACACAATGTTGCAGCACGTAATTTGCTGATGTTATCATTCTCATATGTTCACTTGCAGATGTTTATATGTAGTTTCCAACCCCCATAGACAAATAAAAACAAGATTTGTAAAGATACTGATAATAAAAGGCAATAATAATGAAAAATAAAAAGTAAAAAAAAAAAGGTATTTGACTTACGTTAGAACTGACTTACAATGGAGTCATTGGAACAGAACACTGTCCTAAGTCAGGGACGACCTGTACTAGCAATGAATTGAGAAACAGTACCATTTACAATAGCATCAAAAACATGAAATTACTAGAGATAACTTTAACAAAATATATGTAAGACTTGTACAATGAAAATTGCAAAACATTCCTAAGAGGAATTTAAAAGCCTAAATAAAGGAGAAATAAACCACGGCCATAGGTCAAAAGACTCAATACTGTTAAGATGTCAACTCTCCCCAAAGTGATCTATAGATG
>NW_004443962.1:14211417-14217611 GCF_000243295.1 Trichechus manatus latirostris | reverse complement strand
TATTTTGGTAAGCCTTGCTGACATTATGACATTGTAACTGAATGTCAGTATCAGTCTGGTTCCCAGATTGAAGATTTATATTGGGAAATACTATCTAGAGCTTCCATATGGCAAGGAGCCAGATGAAGCGGCCTCTGCTGTTGAATACAACCATGTACTCTCAACTTCACCACTTGGTTGAATACAGTCCCACTTGGCTGTGATGAGCAAGCTCCATCTGTTTAATGAAGCATTCATATGATAAAAGTGGCTACATCAACAAGTAGAGTTATTTATGGACAAATAAAGCCATCTGAAACCATCAAGAAGGATGTTATATTCTGAAACCAATTAAATTCTTTTAAAAAATGGATCAACTGACATAGTTTATTCTTGTTCACTAATAACATTTCCTTTTTCCAAATTAAACACTATTTTCATAAATTTTCTTGAGTTCTTAGAAAAACTACATCAGCACTAGTTTAACTTTTAACTAGTTTAAAGCATTTCTCAGTATGTACAACATGACACAATAAGAGATTTGAAATGTAGAAATGGAGAATTTGGTTATCTATCCTGCTAGAAGCTCTTAAAAACCTAGGAGAGAGGTAATATGGCAACATAATTATGTATTGACACAATGTATCCAAATACTTTCCATGACCTTCAAGGCCCTGCTTATTAATCTACCCTGCCTATCTCACCAGCCCATCTCACAGTGGACTTTTCCCCAGATCCATGAATACACTAGACTCTCCCAGCTCAGGATCTGTATGGTCTATTTCCTTACCTTGAAACATGCCTTCTCACCCCCACCCCACTTGATAATTATAACTCCC
The DNA here is from genome assembly GCF_000243295.1 of Trichechus manatus latirostris. Taxonomy (NCBI): domain Eukaryota; kingdom Metazoa; phylum Chordata; class Mammalia; order Sirenia; family Trichechidae; genus Trichechus; species Trichechus manatus. Next base: position 14,216,793 of record NW_004443962.1, on the reverse strand, counting down.
ACTATCCTTCAGATTTCAAAATTTTCTGACCTCCAGAACGGATTACACTTCCTCTTTTAAATGCTCCCACATCACGCTGTACTTCCTTAAAATATTCCTACCACTTTAAGTTATCTATCTAGGTGAAGGTCTTTCTTACCATATTCTAAGTAGAAACTTGAAGTCCAGGTCCCAGCACACATTAACCATAATACAGTGAGTATACATGTATGTGGTGATATTCATCAAGAACTTATGTGCCAAACGCTGTTCTAAGCACTTTCTATAAAGTTTAATAACAAGACTGAGAAGTGATGTGATTATTAATCATATTTTACACATGAGGAAACAGGCCCAGAGATGTTAAATAACTTTCCCAGGTAGAACAGGGATTCACAGCTATGTCTAGTCTGACTCCAGGGCCTGAACTCCTAACTACATACAGCCTCCTTACTCGGCAGTGAAAACAGCACAGGACTTAAGAGTTCAGGTACAGCCGCTACCTTGGGCACGTTACTTAAGCAATTTGAGCTTCAGTATATTTCGCATCTTACAAACAGTTAAAAAGATCTATCTCACAAGATCACTTTAAGAATAAATGAGATCATATACATTTAACTGTCTGGTATAAACGAGGTTCTTAATAAGTAATAACTGAATCTAATCTCAGGAAAATAACCCAAAGTAGTCATAAGCAGTAAGAAGCAGAACAGAAAAAATAATACTATGTTTTCACCTGGACTCATTATAGACCCAGGAGCATGACACTTTGCAAGAAAATTATGGTCAAATACTTATTTTGACACATACCTACAGCTGTGATTTTTTTAATTATTAAAAACTCTATCAAGTTACTCTTAGCCGTATATTAACTTAAAAAAGAAAACTTATTTTAGCGTGTGTTATTACATACGTACACCCTGCACCCCGAGTACACAGTCAAGATTTTTCCCATGACAAAGGAGGAATGAAATTCAAAACTGAAATGCAAAGGAAAAATATAAAAGAAACATTAGAAAACAAATTACTGGTAGGAAATTTAAAAATAAATAAATAAATGTAAATGAAACCAAAGACAGTGCAGGCAGAAAACGCCAGAAACGAATGGGAAAATAAATGTAAATGAAACCAAAGACAGTGCAGGCAGAAAACGCCAGAAACGAATGGGAAAAGCTAAGGGGGATACACGTCACCGCACTGCGGACAGCATCTGATCTGCCGATTAACGTATTTCTAAGCAGATCAACCAAATCCCAACTGTTCTACATCAGGTTCTTTCTCTAAGCTTTTCCTCCCTCTATCAGGAAATAAAGAATAAATAACAATTTAAGCACACAAATAAAAATGAAGAAAGGAAAACCACCTACACACACCAGCGATGCCCCAAGTTGACAATTCACCCAAATGTGCCTGTTCTTTCCTTCTGTTCTGTGCCTACGCTAAAATGAAGAAGGTGTTAAAGATGAAGAAAAGTAAAAAGGAAGAGAATTAGCTTCTCTGTGTAATTTTTTAAAATACAGCAGCAAGCCATCCCTCCCCTCAGCTACAGGCACTGCAGTATGAAGATCAGCATGTGTGGGTGGAGGGCGTAAAAAGAGATGGTGTGGCAGGGGGTGTTATTTCTGTCCCAGATACAGAGAAGAACTTTTAACCTTATTTTGCTTTTCCTTAGCATAACCTTCTCCATGGCAACCACAGAAACACAGTAAGAGGAGACAGATGGGAGGATAAAATTTATATATATAAAATATCACACATGTATATACAACACACACTCACACCATACATTTATATATAAAACTACTGAATTCAGTCATGGTTTAAAAAAAAAAAATCACACATTCTCCTGAAACTTCATATTGCTGTGGAAGACTAACCACTAAAACAAACAAAAAAAGAAGCTAGCATATTATAATTATCATTCTTCTACAGCATTCTATTTGTGACATATTTACAATACAACAGATTTCTTTGAACTCCAAGAGGAGACAATATAATTTAAAAAAAAGAAAATCTTTTGAGGCCAAGTAGATCTCTTAATGTTTGGTCCAGAAGAACAGGCTTTTACCTCACCCACCTTTACCAGAATTCATAACTATGCCCGAACAACTAAGACTTTTACAGCAGTAATGTCACAGGAGGTGAGCTGGTGTCCACTATACATTGTACTGCTGGTGAAAATCTGTTCTTGCTGCTATTAGTCATTTTCCAGAAAAGTTAAAAGCTAGAAAAATAAGAAAGGGTCACCTCCATTGGCAAGGATTTCTACTCCAGGTACCAGAAAGAGTACAGTAACTCTTCAGGAGCTACCTGTAAGATTACTATTCCTCTATTTTGACTTAACTTTAATGTTGAACTGTATGATTAACAAACACACACAAAACAAAGTTTCAGAACAGACTGTGAACCTAACATCACTAAATTATATACCTGAAAAATGCTGACTTGTCAAATGTTGTGTTATATGTATTTCTACGACAACAATAATAATAAAAAAGAATAGACTGAGGTCTTCATTTAAAAAAAAATAAAGTCTCAGCATAAAGAGATTCGGCAACAAGGCAGGTACAGGGAAGCATGATTTCATCAGAAAATGCCCAGCATCCCGATAGCACCACTTCATCCAAACCCCAAACCCATTGCCATCAAGTGGATTCCAACTCACAGTGACCCTGTAGGACAGAGCAGAAATGCCCCATAGGGTTTCCATGGCTGTAAATCTTTACAGAAGCAGACTGCCACATCCTTCTACCGCAGGGCAACTGGTGGGTTCAAACTGCCAACCTTCTGGTTAGCAGTTGAGCGATTAACAATTGCACCACCAGGGCTCCCTAGGGCTCCTTAGGGTTTCCAAGGCTGTAAATCTTTATGGAAGCAGACTACCACATCTTTCACCCACAGAGCAGCTGGTGACCTTTCACCTGGTCACCTTCAAACCACCGACCTTTCAGTTAGCAGCCAAGCACTTAACCACTGCGCCACCAGGGCTCCTTAACCACTTTACAGAAAGGGGAAAAAGACCTCTTAGAGTTGAGATGGCAGTGACATTAGGTGAGTAAGTGTTCCCCTTCTAGCCTTGCTCTTTTGAAGGACAGACCTTGTCACTGCTTCCACTCCTAATCTCTGGGTGCCTAAGGACCATCTCAGAAAGCGCTAATCACTCTTCATCCAAAGAGTTGACAGGCCCATAAAACAAAACAAGACCAAAGGGGCACACCAGCCCAGGGGCAAGGACTAGAAGACAGGAGGGGCAGGAAAGCTGGTAATAGGGAACCCAAGGTCTAGAAGGGAGAGTGTTGATATGTCGTGGTGTTGTTAACCAATGTCATAAAACAGTATGTGTACTAACTGTGGAATGAGAAGCTAGTTTGTTCTGTAAACCTTCATCTAAAGTACAACTGAAAAAAAAGAAATGCAAACCATTTAGAAATGAGCTCACCACCTTACAAAAAAGAAAGAAAAGAAAGTGTTAATTGGCTGTTAGAAGCCAACAATGGAATCCTGAAGGCCCCACTTACCGTTAGGGATTTGGGGATGTTCACTGCTGAATTATTTATTATATATTATGGCAACCTAGGTTCTTTCACTAAATGGTGAAGTCTTATTACTGGATCAGCACATATACTTACATTCAGTAATCTGACTGTCAGAAGAAGATACATTTTTATGGCTCCCTATATTAAAACACAGGGACAGGGAAGACTATAAAGGATGTGAACAACGGCTTAAGTGGAGGAGAAACGGGGAGAAAAAATTTGATGGCAGTTATATTAATAGCTTAATAGGAAAAAACCTGTTGCTGTCGTCGAGTCAATTCCGACCGATAGTGACCCTACAGGACAGAGTAGGACTGCCCCACACAGCTGCAAGGAGCAGCTGGTAGATTCAAACTGCCAATCTTTTGGTTAGCAGCCAAGCTCTTAACTGCTGTGCCACCAGGGTTCCTTAAGAGGAAAGGAAATACTTAATTCTTTTCAGGAATGGGAAGGGAACCGAGCAAGGCCTAAGCACTGGTGTGTATATGGCTGGGGGTGGGGTTGGGGGTTGTGGCCAGTGAAGCAGTGGCTGGGGCTTCGGTTTAAGGAGCTTTGAGGAAATCACTGTGCCTCCACCTCAGCCCACAGGCTCATACAGGACCAGGCCAATCAAATTTTACACTTATTAATTCAGGTAGTCTAACATATGACAGGCACTGGTAACAGAAGAAGGAGCCCTGGTGGTACAATGGTTAAAATGCTCAGCTGCTAACCGAAAGGTCTGCAGTTCGAATTCACCAGCCTCTCAGTAGGAGAGAGATACAGCAGTTCGCTTTTAAAGATTACAGCCTTGCAAACCCTATGGGGCAGTTCTACTCTGCCCTACAGAGTTGCTATGAGTTGGAATTAACTCGACGGCAGTGGCTTTGGTTTTTTTTTTGTTTGGTAATAGAGTGGCAAACATGAGAGACACAGTTCCGACCTTCATGCAACTACAATCTGAAAGAAACACAGATGCTAACTTAGTAAACACAATGGTGTTATGTAGAAGACATGCCAGGTGTTAACAGGAATATATAAGCAAGGCACCTACGTGTGTATGTGGAGTCAGGATACATTTATACCCACTGGAGGGGTGATCTTTTGCCTTATCTGCAAAATTAAATTTTTATTTCTCCTTTCTCAGGATGAAGTACTTTTTTTGATTGTGAGGTCTGGTTATAATGTTTGAGGCATTTCCCGAATAAGTACAGCTACTCCTAGAACCACTAACCTGTCAAGAAACCGCTGAGTCCTCAGGTCCCAGGAAAAATAACATGAAACCAAGGAAACCTAGTGTGATTTACACCTTAGGCAGTGGGCGAGCTCAAGGAGACAGCTTTAGTTCCCTGGGACTCTGTGGGAGTCTCTGGAAGGGCTCTGTCTCCGTTTCCAAGGGGATTTCAGTTAAATACTGAGCCAACTGATCTTCAGACGGAGCCCAGAGAGGCTGGTGCAGGGATGTTTTCTTTGGCACGAGAAAAAAATGATTAGTGAACTGGAGACACCAAGCAGGACAGACAGAACCTTCTACACAGCTGCCACCTTCTGCAAAAATTCAGCTGCTCCCTGTGAGAGTTGGGCTCGTGGCTTGAAAGTGAAATTTAGCCACCTCCACTCCAGTCACAATAAAAAGCTGTGTGCCATAACGTATGCACACTTCTGAGGTAACCCTTTCAGGGGTGAATGTTTTTGGAATTTTTTTGTGATGCCATGTTTTTTCACTAATGGCATGGATGCCAAATCATTATTTGTTGGTAATTTTTTATTATTTGAAAAAATGCAGTGCGAATTGCCAGCAGAACATATCAGTCCCGTGTCCCATGAAGCACATCACATATGCAGAAATATCAGTCCCATGGTGCATCACGCTTTCTGATTT
>NW_004443962.1:14203954-14210326 GCF_000243295.1 Trichechus manatus latirostris | reverse complement strand
ATACAAAATGGGTTGCAATTAATTAGTTAACAACAATAAAAAGCATCCAATAAATATATACATGAGCAGTTTGACGGTTTGGAGATGAAGACATTTACTAGGTTGGATACCAGCAAAAAAACGGTATTAATAAAGAAAGTTTCATGAAGAAAGTAGCTATTGAGTGAAGGATTGTGTAGTCTTGCAATAAGACTAGTATATCATCTACAATTTTTTTTTCTTGACTCAGTTCCGGGATGAGAAAAAATACCCTCAAAGTAAAAATCTGCCTCTTTCCCTCGTCTTCCCCCTTGAAGCAAAGACTCCAGGGGCAGCTCCACACGATCGATAAAGAGGTGTATCCCATATAATCTATGACTACTGTAATGTATCTCAAGATGTATATACATACACACACATTTTATGTATATACACACACAAACATAACATATATTTGACAGTAACAACTGAAATGCCTGAAGAATAAGAGCTGAATCAGAGAAGCAGTTTGGTTTAAAATTAACTAGCTGTTCTACTTAAAACAATCATTTATTTTTTAATTAGGAGTTGACAGGAATAGCTTTTTCTAGATGTGCACACACCAATATCTAGTGGCAAGCGCCATTAGACAAAATGCTGTGTACGTCCTGTCTCTGAAATTCAGATGGAATTATGGTTTGAAAAAATAAAAACAGCCAACTCAGGCAATATCTGTGAGCTTTGATACAAGGAAAAAATGACACTTCCTGGCCAATCCAGTGGCAGGGTAGTGCTTTTATTAAGTCAGCTTAAATAAAAGAGCGGCCTACAACTGTTCAGTTTCTCAATTTTATAAACTGGAGCTGGAAGAAAGCATTTAAACTTTATAGATGGTTTCAATCTCACTTAACTCACCAGTTTCCATTTCCAAGTTGTGTTCAGTTAAGGGAACCTGGGGACCAGTGTTTCTACCTACAGTGAATTTTCTATTGGTAAGAGTATCAGTTACCCAAACCCTGTTCAGAAATCAAGTCAGCAACCAGATGGCATCTGCTGTTGTTGCTCTCCTGGCCTACTTCCATTAACTTAAAGCTGAAAAGTCTCTTTGAACGTATTTATTTTGGAAGGTTTTATGTGCCACCCTTAAGATTTCTTATAGAGCAAACTGATTACAGATTCTTTCAATTTGCATGTAAAAATAAAGGTTTAAAGCAAACCCTAGAAACTAGATGTCACTAAAATGTTTGTTTTATTTGTAGCTTTTTAGAATGTTAAAAAGGTGATAGGTGACCTTAAACAGTATCCAATTCGACCTCTTTATTTAATAAAGGACAAAACTTAGGCCCGCAACAGGGAGGTAATTTGTCTGAAATCACAGTTAGTTACTATCAGTCCTTTATTCCCATCAGAGTGCTACTTCCATTGTATCAGTTTGTTGCACAAAGCACAGAAACTTAAATATGCAGAACAAATCTCAAGAATTTATTAACAGGAAGTCAGAAGTTTCTGCTTCTTTCCATATGTCCCACAATTATTTATTCCATTCCTCCTTTGTACATTTAGCAAACAGTGCATGATGGAGAAATCAATTCTAACAATCTGTAGACCATTTAATTATTTTAAAGTTTTCGGGTAGAAAGAAGTTATATTATGGATTGAATTATGCTCCCCAAAAATATATGTTGAAGTCCTAACCTCTTTACCTGTGAATGTTTGGGGAAATAGAGTCTCCCTTTGATGATATTATTAGTTAAGTCATCCTAGAGAAGGGTGGGTCCTAGTCCAGATCCCTTCTGAGTGGTGTCTTATAAACGGAGAGAACACACACAGGCCACCGACAGGGGGAAGAAAGCCATGTGAAGATCCAGCTACACGCCACGGGACACCAAGAAACACCTGGGGCTACAAGAAAACCCAGGGACACAACGAAGGATCCTCCCCTGGAGCAGACAGAGAGCACAGCCCTGTCAATGCCCTGAACTCAGACTACTAGCCTCCAGAATCATGAGAAAATATATTTCTGTTCTTTAAAGCCACCTACTTTGTGGTATTCTGTCATGGCAGCCCCACCAGTCAAAATCATAAAGGAAAAGTTGAAATTTTTTATTATAAACATTTCCATTACCTATGTTTCATGTCTCCCCACAGTCTACTAATTTAGGCAATAATCCCCATGAAAACTCAATAAATATTCCCTAAATTCGAAAAACATTGGGTTTAATGTTTCTGCCTGAGCTCACACTAAATACAAGAATTTCAAGAACTTACTCTGAAACAGGGAGACTATCTAAAAGATATTTGGCTACAGTTATTGCCAGGATATCCCACTTACAATAATCTGATTGTGCTGTACAAAAAATTCAAATATACTTTTTAAAAGTTAAAGATCATGAGAACTGAACTGCATAAAATATACAAATTATGTACCATACTTACATACAACTGAAGCTTGATAACATCAAGTATAAATTCTGCAGAAAATCTACAAGCAATTCAACAGCTATTCAAGAAGTAGAAATAAGAGAGTTTGATCATGGTAAAAAAAAATATCATTTTGTCTAGATTGTATAAATGAAGCTAAGTCTACATACTGTTAAAACAAAGCACATTGTTGGATAAGACTGATGTTAGTACTGAAATAGGGTAAGAAAGCTGGCACTAAATATTAATAAAAAGTATATTATAACTTCTACTACCAGCCATAAAAGATGAACTGGTACCATACTACCCCTCCTGTTGTAAATAACTATAAAATTGAGTGAAATACATGAAGGAACTGTTTTCAGAGATTAGAAAAGAAGCATACACTACTGTAGTGAAGTGAGCCCCATAACTGCCCTAGCCTTCTGCTTTGAGGCTCATTCCAGACTTAGTGCAGAGAGGTGGAACCAAAGCAGAGCACAGATTTGCTAAGCTAAGAGGGCGGAGACTGATGTTTTGGGTACTACTGAGGTAGATGGAATTTGTGGAGGTTACCAGAGAGTAGGAACTATAAAAAGAAGGAGTTTCAGAAATCTACAGAGAGGTCCCCTTAAATCTCTTGCTAAAGACTTAACTGTGCACGCACAGGGCAAGATCCCATGAGGCTCAACAGAGAACAGTTACTGGGGGACTGTGAGCCAAACAGAGATACCAGAGGTTGCATCATGCTGGAAGACACAGAGGACCAGTCAGAATGGAGAGACCTGCTGAACCAGCCAGAGTGATGAGATCTTACTGAGCATTCCGAGTGTTTAATTAAGACCCCATAATGGCCATGCCTTAGTAATAGGGTAACTTGAGCCCTATTATAGGCCTACCCTAACATAAACTATAACAAAACCTCAAATGGACAAACACTATCCTCCAGTAAATTATCCTTCTATCACAAGAAAACTTAATACTGAGACAACAAAATCTGGACTCTCAATAACACAGTATCAACAAAGTCCAGCATATAATAAAAAAAAAATTGCCAGACAGGAGAAGCAAGAAAATGTGACCCATAATCGAGGGGTGAGGGAGTCAATAAGAACCAAACTGAAGATGACAAAGATGTTAGAATTAGCAAAACAGCTATTTTAAATTTGTTTAAGGACACAAAGCAAAAAATGAACTTAACAAGTGAGCAGATAAGAAATTCAGTAGAGATTTGTACCTATAAAACTGAAATTCTAGAAATGAATAATATGGTATCAGTAATTTTAAAAATTTACTGGATAGGCTTAACATCAGATTAGACAATACAGAAGAAGAGAACAGCGAACTTAAAGATAGAGCAACAGAAATTATCCAAACTGAAGCCCAAGGAGGAAAAAAGGTTGAAAAAAAGAGTCTCAGTGACCTATGTGGCAATATCAAGTGGTCTAAATATGTCTAACTGGAATCCCAGAAGAAGAATAAAGAGAGAACAGAACAGAGAAAATACATGAAGAAATAATGGTCAAAATTTTTCCAAATTTGATTAAGATTATTCAGACTGAAGGAAAAGTATATCAGATAGAAATCTGAATCTATATGAAGGAATGAAGAGAGTCAGAAATGGTAAACATGAGGGTAAACAGAAAAGCCATTTTTTTCTCACTTCTTTAAAGAATGATCAGAAATAATAAAAGTATATTGTTTGTTTTATAAAACCTATAAAAGTAAAATGTATGATAATAATAGCACAAAGAAAAGGAAGGAGATAAAAGGAAACATATTGTTGTCAGGCTCTTACATTATACACAAAGTAGTATAATATTAACCCATTTAGACTGAATTAAAGGAAGGATGTATACTGTAATCTCTACAGCAACTAGCTAAAGAAAAAGATGAGCTAAGTAAAAAAAAATAGAGGATATAAAATGGACAATTTAAAAATACTCAATTACAAAGATATCAGTAAAGGAGGAAAAGAGGAACAAAGATTAGATGGGGCAAATAGAAAATAACAAAGTGGCGGACTTAAACCTAATCATGTCAATAACTGCATTAAATGTAAAAGGACTAAACATTCCAATTACAAAGTAGAGATTGTCACATTCGGTCAGAAAGCATTTACAAGAAACATACTTTATATATAAACAGGCTAAAAGAAAAAGGACAGAAACATGCATTAACTCTAAGAAAGCTGGAGGGGCTATATTACCATACAAAGTCTATTGAAACACAAGAAGCACTACCAGAGACAAAGAGGGACATTTCATAACAATAAAAGATAACTCACTAAGAAAAAATAAGAATCCTAAATGTTATGCACTATACAAAAAATTTCTTTTATAAGCATCAGCACAAAGCTGGTTCCTATGAAGCAGAGGTTAAAGATGTCTCAAATGTCCAACTTTTCTAAGCTGCTGTATCACTCTATCATCTCTAACATCAACTACTCCCTCTCCCCTCAGCACTCTCCTTCCTGTCTTTCGGTTCCCTAACTCACTGCAGCATCTCACAGAACTCACAAACCATATAAAGGAAATGGCTCATGTGGTTGTGGAGGCTGGCAAGTCCCAAATTCGTGGGTCAGGCGTAGACTTCTCCCTGGCCCTCAGTCTCTGCCCAAAGCACTCAGCTTTCTTGCTCCGTGGGCCAGGAAAAAGCCCACTGTGCCGTCTCCTGCGGGCCTCTATTGTGGGTCTCTCCTTTGGTGGTGGTGGGCTCTCCTCTTTGCTTTGGAGTTGGCTCTCTTTTAAAGCGTAACTGACCAATACCCTCGGTGGGCCACAATTACCTTATTAGCACAGCCCCACCCAATCACCTGGGTGGGAGTCACAAGACCATGGCTAGAAAGGCCACACACAAAAGTAATTAATCGCACTGCAGCACCTAATTTCATAACTTTGAAATATATGAAGCAAAAATTGATAAAACTGAGGGAAGAAGTCATACATGTACAATTATAGTTTGCTATTTTAATATTCAATCTCTCAGTAATTGATAGCATAAATAGACAACAAAATCAGTAAAGATACAGAAGATCTGAATAACAGTATCAACCACTTTGATCTGACATTTGTAGTACCTATACCTCAAACTGCCAAATAAATATTATTTTCAAATACACATGGACATGCATCAAAATAGACCCTATGCTAGACTATAAAACAAGTCTCAATAAACTTTAAAGGCTGATATAATACAGAATACGTTCACTAACCACAACGGAATTAAATACAAAATTACTAACAAAAACATACTTGGAGAATCCCCAAACAACTGGAAATTAAACAACACACTTACAAATTTCTCTTAGGTCAAAGACGAATTAACAACAAATATTAGAAAATATTTATACTGTGGTCATAGATCTCTCCCCCACATACACCTAAAATCTGGTTCGGATGTTGAAACCAATGGAACCACAAATGCACCAAGGGAGCATGAAAAAGCTTATCACACACATAATGAGGCTCTCTGGGGACAGCCAGACAGGCTTCCAAGTAGGTCCAAAAATGGCTTGAGAGACCAGGGAAAAGAGACTGTCTTGACTTTTATTGTGGTTAGGGGGTGGAGCTGCAGTGAGAGCTCCCACATGCAATGTTGGGGCTTGCGTGGTTTGAACTTCCCACCAGCACCAAAGGAGAGAGCACCCAGGCCTTCTTAACAGCTTTCTCAGAGGTGAGGCAGAAGGGAAAGTGGGAGTGGTGAAGCTGGGAAGCTATCAGCAGTCAACATCAAAAATGGAGTCAAGACTCTTTATTAAAGCTCACTCCAAATATCTGATGGCTGAAACGTGCCATGTTCATTTAATTAAATTTGAACTTTTTTAATTAAGCCATTACGGAGCCCCGGTGACACAGTGGTTAAAGCACTCAGCTGCTAACCGAAAGGGTGGTGGTTGGAACCCGCCAGCTGCTCTGCGGGAGAAAGATGTAAGAGTCTGCTTCCATAAAGATTACAACCTTGGAAGCCCTGTGGGGCAGACTATAGGGTTGCTATGAGTTGGAATCGAATGGA
>NW_004443962.1:14201712-14203281 GCF_000243295.1 Trichechus manatus latirostris | reverse complement strand
TGATCCCAAGGGATCCCCAGGTAGCCAAGGGGTCTGGGAGAGTGATGACCTCCTCCAGCACTGTGGCATCTGGCAAGGGACTGAGGATGGTGAAGTTAAACCCTTCCTGCAAGCGGGAATCCCCAGAGATCCCCAGGTTTGGATCTATCATGTAGGTACCATTTCATTTTAAGCAAAGAGGCCTCGGTGGCCATGACGACCCTGCAGGGTACTGCTTCCAAAAGCCAAGGCATAACAGGCATCTGAGTACAGGAAGTCATGGACTCAGGGCGTGGGTGAGCCCCTATTTCCAAGAGATCCCAGTCTGCAGTTAGTAAATGCCGCTCTAATGGTGAACAGGGTGAGGCCAAGAAGAGCAGTTTCTTGCATCAGAAGCCTCTGGTCCAGAGACTCTAAGAGGCATGAGAGGAGGATGCAAAAGCCTCTACAGTAAAACAGTTTTTGTGGGGGCACTCATGGGAGTGCCTGTTGTATTGCAGTTTGGACAGATTTTATAGCCTTTGTTGCAGGAGCTTCATTCAAAGTGGGCTGGCGTATGAGGAACAGCATAAACTGGCTTAAGTAATATTTGTGAATGAAGAACATGTTGCCTCCGGAACCCACAAAGGCCTGAAAGATGTTGGGCTTGTTTTAACAGTGTGGGTGCTGAAAGGGTCAGTAGAATTTCTTGACAAAAGTAAATAAATCCAACATTTACTATAAAATTAGCTGTAACTTCACATTTTAATGTAAATTTTCTGATGTATAAAGACAAAGAAAAAATGCACATATCTCAAGTATACACCTCAATAATTTTTCACAAAGAACACATCTAGGTAACCAGCATATGGTGTAGCCAGAAAGAGAAAATTACCACAATCACAGAAACCCTCCTTGTGCCCCTTCCAATCACTACCAACCCCATTCAAGGTTATCCACTATTCTGACTTCAAACACCACAGTTCAGTTTTGCCAATTTTTGAAGTTGATATAAATAGACTCCTACTGTATATGCTTTTTTGTGTTTGGCTTCTACTGCTAAAATTTTTGTTCATAAGATTTATCCAGGTTGTTGAATGTAGCTATTGTTGTTCATTTCCGTCACTATATAGTATTCTGCTAAGGAATATACCACAATTTCTTCATGCATTCTATTGTTGACAGACATGTGGTGTTATTACTAACACACACTGCTTTAGAATAACCACTTTAGAAAATTGTTTGGCAATTTTCTAAAGGTACACATACTCCATGAATTAGCAATTCCATTCCACATATACATATATATGTATTTCCTATGTTTATATACATACATATGCTAAATAAGGCAAAAACAGACTGTGAAAGTGCTTTGGAAATAGTAAAATGTAAGAAATGTCATCAGATAGCTGAACCAGGTTGTCTCTATTATACAGCACAGAATCTTAGACATGTCAGATACTCAATCTTGTCTTTTGTACTGAAAATAGGATAGGGTCACCTTTGCCCTCAGACGTTATCACAAGAATTCAAAGATCATGAAAGGTAAGAAGAGGGGACACCCTGACCTGGTCAGGACAGGTCGCGGGGAGCTGTGTCAGTATGAAGACG
>NW_004443962.1:14191546-14200744 GCF_000243295.1 Trichechus manatus latirostris | reverse complement strand
GTGTGGACATCATTTCAAGACTGATGAGGAAGATTCCTGTGACGTTCAGGTGCCATATATAGCTGTACTAACATCTAGTTAAGCGTGCCTCACTGAAATGTGAGGAAAACTGAGCCTCAGATCTGGCTCTAAGCACTTTCACTTCTTCATATGTTATTCTCAACATTCTTGTGGGTTTGGTGGGCACTTGTGCTGTTATCTTCATTTTACACATGAAGAAAATAGGCACAAAGGGATTAAGTAGCCTGAATAAGGTAATCCAAGAAATTTCTCAAAGCCAGGGCTAAAACTGAAGTCTCCTGGTGCTCATTCTCTTTCCACTATAATGCACAGCCCCAAGAGACAGGATTAAGTGAAGAGAAGTCCCAGGTATGTCGCAGTGCCTCTGCATACCTCACCTGTGGGAGAAGGGATGCATTCGCCTTAGTGTGAGTATACTGTCTGAAATTCACTCACCAGTGAAAACTGGCCATGGTCCTCAAGCCCAAGGCCTAAAATAAAATTAGACTAGGTTGGGAAGGAGGGAAAGACAGTTACCTATGCAAAAGCTTAATAATGAGAAGAAATGTATATTGTCTTAGAAACTTTTTCTACGTCTGAGTAATGCTTTATCTCATGGTGGCAATCAATATTTGCTATTACTAGAATAATATTTTATCATTTATAATGGGAAGTAACACACTTTTAATTAATGATACTTTGATTATATGATAATGTCAAAACTTACTTGGAGGAACCTTGAGCTGGTGGCTGGGTGATATAACAGATAAGGTTCCTTAGGGTTGCTCCGGTTAGTGAATGGGATAGTGCAACTGTGTCCTATAGGGTTGCTATGAGTCAGAATTGACTCGACAGCAATGAGTTTGGTTTGGCTTGGAGTGTAAGAACAAATAGGAAAGAATTCCTCCCTAACCCACAGTACAGTGTACTACTGATCTTCTGCCTCTGGCTGGGCTATTTCTCACCAAGGTAAACAAACAACGGTAGAGAGCAATAAGTAAATATTTTTATAAACATTTAGACATTTTAAACAATCAGAGCAACTCTATTCAATAGAACTTTCTGCAAAGATGGAAATGTTCTATACCTATACTATCTAATATGGTAGCAACTAGCCAAATGTGGCTATTGAGCACTTGAAGTGTAGCTAGTGTGAAGTTTAATTTAGATGTCCACCTGTGGCTAATTGATAGCATACTGGACAGCACAGCTCTAAATTCTTAAGAGTCTTTTTATAGAGCTAAGTTATATTTACCATACACGTAACCACTATACCAGGGACTTCAAACTGGTGATCCATCAACCAAACCTGTCTGACAGGTGAGTTTGGTATGATGATCACAGTGTTGTTTGCTTTTCTTATCGTTCTTTTATAAAGGAAGAAGAGAAAGAAATGAAAGTTGACAAATGTGGCAGTGAACCAGAATCCAGAAACCATCATAATTAAGTGTACTATTGAAGTTCTGCCTGTGGCTGGGCTATTTCTCACCAAGGTACATATAAGTAGTTAAATAGTAATTAGTAAATATTTTTATAAACATTTAGATGAATTCTATTCAACAGAACTTTCTGCAAAGATGGGAACGTTCTATAGATGCACTATCTGTGACCACCATTCATGCTTCAGAAGAAAAAGCAAAGGGGAATGTAGGCATATTTTGTGACTAAATTTGGTAGTTTAGGTTCCCTTTTCCTTAGGTTGTCAGGCTGTACTCAGAGGTGACTTATATAAAGATGATGGCCAGGAATCTGGTAATCATGCATTTCATTAGTCTCCAGCTTTCTCTAGTCAGTGGAAAAAACAAGGATCACGTCCTACGCAGCAAGACAAAGAAAATTATTAAAGGGATACATGCACATTCACTATAGTAACTGAGAAATATAAGCATTTGATAGTTACGACTGCTTCTGCCCCTGGCTTGGATTCAAAAATGAAGAATACCAGATTTAACTGCAGTGAGTAAAAGCTGAAATAATGACAAGGTCAGCCAGTAGCCTGAAAGATTAATAAGTATATTTTATAGTAGATGTTCTTCAACACATAATTACAATGAAAGGGATCATTTGCATAATAAAATGAAATAAAGTATAGAAGAGTGGAGAACAGATATTTACTAAAGGCTAGTTGAGTCCTTAACACTGAGTTAAGCATTGTAGGGAATACAAAAGCAGCAAATGAGATTCTCTACATTAATGGAAGTCATCATCCCATTTCAAAAATTCCAAATGCTAACCCCCCTCCTTTCCTCTCAACATTAATTTTACTTCTGCTCAATGCTGTGGACTACAGGGGCACCCGCAAAGTATGTGTGGGGAAGAGAAGGCTGTTGTGCTAAGAAAGTTTGATACACCATGATATTTCACTGGAGGTTACAGACAACTCTGCAGGTGCTATCTGGACTAAGCTAGGAGTACAAACAGGTTGCCTGCTGTACAATATGTGTGGAAGATTTTTTTTAAACAGGAAGTCAATTATGAAGCTCCTACCATGAATGTAAGCCACAAGTTTACTGCACTGAGAAAATACAAACCCCTAAATAAGATTTCTGCTTCAGATTATACATGCTACTGGATGTCAGAAAAGAAGAGATTGGCATGACTTGGCTCAAAAAGGCACGACTGGATAGTCTGAGTCTTGAGTAGGACCAGCTGAGGCAGGGAGAATAATAAACAGCAAGAAGTCAGGACCACACTCCAGACAGTGGAAGCAGCAACGAATTCCTCAGAAAGAAACATTTGAAGAGTTACTCTTGATGGAACAAGAGGTGAGAAATTATACCCTCAGTTAATGTGATTCTGCCAAAGACTTGACTACCACAGCCATTCTTAGCTGGCTGTCACTGCTGAATTCACAGAGGAAGAGACACTACTGTGAATAGTGAGAGGCTGCCCCTCAGGGAAAAAAAAAAAAAAAGCAGAAAACACGTGTCTCTGTGTGTGTGTGTGCGTGTGTGTGTGTGTGTCTGCGTGTGTCTGTGTGTCTGTGTGTGTGTGTCTGTGTTAATAAACAGCAAATATGTAGAATGAAAAGATTATATCCAGGCAAGTCAGTTCAGGCATTAGTCAAGCCTCCCGAAGGATCACTAAAATCAAAACTATGTAATATCTAAAACTTTGAAAATGTTCTTATCTGACACAGTAATTCCATTTCAGGGAATCTACTGTAAAAAAATAATCAGGGTGGCGTATTTGATCCCATATGCAAAATAAAAGAATTTTAAATCATATTTTGTAGCATATACAAATATCATTATACCAAAAGCTATTAAACTTTTAAAAGAAAACATAGGGAAAAAAATCTCTGAGACTTTTACTTAAGCAAAGGTTTTCTAAATAGCACATCAAAAATATGACCCATAAAAGAAAAAACGGACAAACTGGTCAAGTTGGTTGATAGTTTTGGCGACATACTGTCTTAGTTATCTACTGTTGCTACAATAGAAGTGCCACAAGTGGGTGACTTCAACAAACAGAAATTTATTTTCCCCATCTCTGCTCACTTGTTTCTTGTTTAATCTCTTTTAAATCTCAAAAGCAGGAAGCATCAAAAGAAGATGGAAGGAATACACAGAGTCACATTACCAAAAAGAACTGGTTGACGTTCAACCATTTCAGGAGGCAGCATATGATCAGGAAGGGATGGTACTGAAGGAAGAAGTACAAGCTGCACTGAAAGCACTGGTGGAAAACAAGGCTTCAGGAATTGATGGAATACCAATTGAGATGTTTCAACAAACGGATGCGGCGCTGGAGGTGCTCACTTGTTTATGCCAAGAAATATGTAAGACAGCTACTTGGCCAACCGACTGGAACAGATCCATATTTATGCTTATTCCAAAGAAAGGTGATCCTACCAAATGCAGAAATTATCGAATAATATCATTAATATCACACTCAAGTAAAACTTTGTTGAAGATCATTCAAAAGTGGCTGCAGCAGTATATTGACGGGGAACTGCCAGAAATTCAAGCCAGATTCAGAAGAGGACGTGGAACCAGGGATATCATTGCTAATGTCAGGTGGATCCTGGCTGAAAGCAGAAAATGCGAGAAAGATGTTTACCTGGGTTTTACTGACTATGCACAGGCATTCGACTGTGTGGATCATAATAAACTACAGATAACACTGCGAAGAACGGGAATTACAGAACACTTAATTGTGCTCATGAGGAACCTGTACACAGACCGTGAATGAGGCAGTCATTTGAACAGAACAAGGAGATACTGCATGGTTTAAAGTCAGGAAAGGTGTGCGCCAGGGTTGTATCCTTTTACCATACTTATTCAATCTCTATACCGGACAAATAATCCGAGAAGCTGGACTATATGAAGAAGAACGTGGCATCAAGATTGGAGGAAGACTCATTAACAACCTGCATTACGCAGACGGCGCAACCTTGCTTGCTAAAAGTGAAGAGGACTTGAAACACTTACTTGATGAGCATCAAAGATCACAGCCTTCAGTATGGATTACACCTCAACATAAAGAAAACAAAAATCCTCACAACTGGACCAATAAACAACATCATGATAAATGGAGAAAAGATTGAAGCTGTTAAGGATTTCATTTTACTTGGATCCACAATCACCACCCATGGAAGTAGCAGTCAAGAAATCAAAAGATGCATTGCACTGGGCAAATCTGTTACCTTGAAGACTAAGGTGCACCTGCCCCAAGTCATGGTGTTTTCAATCGCCTCATATACATGTGAAAGCTGGACAATAAATAAGGAAGACCAAAGAATTGATGCCTTTGAACTATGGTGTTGGCGAAGAATACTGAATATACCATGGACTGCCCAAAGAACAAACAAATCTGTCTTGGAAGAAATACAACCAGAATGCTCCTTAGAAGCAAGGATGGCGAGACTACATCTCACATACTTTGGACACGTTATCAGGAGGGATCAGTCCTTGGAGAAGGATATCATGCTTGGTAAAGTAAAGGATCAGTGAAAAAGAGGTAGCTGGAAATACAGGTAGGGAGTGATACCTAGATGTCATAAACAAGTAGGCCAAAGAAGGCATGAAACTGGACAAAAGGTCATTCAAGCAATAGACAAAAAATAAAAGCCAGAATTTCATGGGCACACCCACAGAGACAGAAGAAGGGGAACTCGGGAAAGACTGGAGAGACTGAGACAAGAACCTGGAGAAGGGAGAGACGAGGGAGGGAAAAAGAGTAATTTCAGATATAAGGAGCTATAAAATCAATCTGTGTGTTTAAATCAATTTACTATGAAGACTACAAGCAAATCACACTGGATTTGGCAACAAGAAGGTCTATGGTGGTTTTAGAAAAACAGTTCCCAGAGAGTGGCAGACCTGGCCACTTGGCTGAGACACAAGACTACAGAAAGAATCCCACATTCCCTAGGCTACATGAGATAGGGTAGGAATTTCTGCGGTCCTGGTTTTCGGTTTCATGTAGAATGAGGTTCATGAATCACATGTATGAACATTATATGGGTCACTTGTTTAAGATGATGATTCAAGCACCCTACTTCAGACACTTGAATCAGAATCCCAGCAGGCGAAACTCAATAACAGGTCTCTTCAATAAGCTCCCCAGGTTATTCTTATGAATGCTAAATTGTAAGGACCACTGGACTACATGATTTTCAAGGTCTGTTCCACCTTTTACATTCTGTACTTCTAAACAAGTACATGAAAATAAAATGTGAAAGTAGTGATTACTAAGATCCACCCAGGTGTCATATAAACATGTAACAGTCAGAAGTAATCAGGTCAAAAAAAAAAAATTGTTTCTTTTCATTTACACCAATCCATTTCAATTATGTGGCGCCTTCATCCTTATGAGAATGGAGGAAGTGCTATAGTCTTGGGGGAGAATTATGCTCATAGGCAGTTAGAAGGCCAATGAAGTTGGGAGGTGCGGGCAAGAGAGACTGTATGAAATTAAGAATGAAAAACAAGAGGCAGGGCCAAGGTGGTGGAGTAGTCACACACTCCCGGTGTTCCCTCTTACAACAACGACCCAAAAAAACAAGTGAATCGATCATATATGATAATCTAGGAGCCCTGAACATCAAAGGCAAAGTTAGGAATGGGACTGAGTGGCAGGGGGAGGGAGAGACGATTCAGTTAGCAGTGAGGAGTTGCCAGACCTGACCCAGAGGCGGAAGTCAGAGCCCTTCAGCCCGGATCAGCTCAGGCGTGAGCGGTGAGGCAGGCAAGCAGCAGCACTTGGGATGCGTTTTCCACACAAAGAGAGACCCAGTGGCACAGAGTCGACTTGGCCATCCAGAACCAGTGAGAAGCAGCCCTCGATCAGCAAAAGATAAGTATCTGCATCTGGCCTACCGCGCAGATCAAAAACACCTCCCTTAAGGAAGAACCTCTCTCCCATTTACCTCCCTGCTCTGCAATAGGTTCAGGACGGCTTCAGCAATTGCCAAGTCCCCTGGGCTGGGAAGTACGACCCATTACGCTCCCTGAGCCATTCACCCAGCCTTGGAGAGGGAACAAATTAACAAACGGACGGGGGGGGGAATAATCTGCTGGCTACCCTAAGCCCAGAACTCAGGGTAGGCACAGTTCCTTAACCTAGGCACAGGCATAAGGGATCGACAGACTTTGAGGGCCTTTTCCCCTGCATAGACTTGTGTAGGCCCATTTCAGCAGCATAGGCCCTCATTACCACACTACAACAGGGTATATACCTGAAGTCTAACTTCAACTGTTTCAGATGTGAAGTGGCAGGTTCATGACATCTGACACTGCTCTGTCCATTAAGCAGGATCTTCACCTACCGACATCAGAGACCTGAGGACTGGTGGCTCCACCCGCACCACCTAGCCACCTGCGATAGGGGCCCAAAAATAAGAGGTGCTCATAGTCCAGCTGCAAAACCCACCCACCTACGTGCTTTAGGTAAGAGGGACATGCTTCTCTCCTGGACACTGGGGGGTGGCCGTCAGCCCCCTGCCTTGCTCAGCTGTGTGCTCCTCCTGCAGCTGGATGCCTGTGCCTACACCAATCACCCATGCCTGTCTAGGACTATAGGTGAGAGCCTGCACCACACACTTGGAAGCCAACTACCTGGACCTGAACTCAATCCATACAGGAGGAGTGGGCAGGCTCCTGGGCTCACATACTTAGTGGCAGGTCTGGCCACCTGGGAGCAAGACACTGGAGCTTCAGGGGCACCAGTCATCAGGCTAGCTCACATGAGCAGCCTATTTGGGCATATCAAAACAGAACAAAACAAGAAGCTAAGACACAGTAAGTAAACATAAAATAAATAAATATAATAACTCATTGATGGCTCTGAGACAACAGTCAATATCAAATCACATAAACAGGCAGACCACAATGCCTACAGCAAGCTCCCAAAATAAAGAATCTAGAAATTTTCCAGAGGAAGAAAATTTCTTCGAATTACCGAGGCAGAACACAAAAGATTAATATACAGAACTCTTCAAGATATTAGGAAAGAAATTAGGCAAAACATAGAACATGAACTAGAGAAACTTAAAAAGATCAGAGGAGAGCATAATGACAAATTTAACAGGCTGCAAGAATCCAAACAGAGACAGAAAATAGAAATCCAGGAGATTAACAATAAAATTTCAGAATTAGACAACTCAACAGAAAGTCACAGGAGCAGAACTGAGGCAATGGAAGTCATAATTACTGACAATGAAGATAAAGCACTTGACACCAAATTATTTGAGAAAAAAATCAGATAAAAGGATTTAAAAAAATGAAAAAACCCTAAGAATTATGTGGAATTCTATTAAGAGAAATAATCTACGAGTGATTGGAGTACCAGAACGGGGCGGGGGGGGGCGGTAATAACAGAAAATACGGAGAGAATTATTGAAGATTTGTTGGCAGAAAACTTTCCTGATACCATGAAAGACGTCAAGATATCTATCCAAGATGCTCATCAAACCCCACATAAGGTAGATCCCAAAAGAAAGTCACCAAGACATAATCAAACTTGCCAAAACCAAAGATAAAGAGAGAATTTTAAGAGTGGCTAGGGATAAATGGAAAGTAATCTCTAAAGGAGAATCAATAAGAATAAGCTCGGGCAACACAGCAGAAACCATGCAGGCAAGAAGGTAACGGGATGACATATATAAAGGCTTGAAGGAAAAAAACTGCCAGTCAAGAATTATAAATCCAGCAAAACTGTCTCTCAAATATGATGGCTAAATTAGGGCATTTCCAGATAAACAGAAGTAAAGAGAATTTGCAAAAACCATACCAAAATTACAAGAAATACTAAGGGAGTCTGCCGGTTAGAAAATCGATAATATCAGATAACAACCCAAGACTAGAACACAGGACAGAGCAACCAGATATCAACCCAGATAGGGAAGTCACAAAAATAAATCAAAGCTAAAGACACTGAAAATAGGGACAGAAATGTCAGTATGTAAAAGATGACAACATTAAAACAAAATAGAGGGACTAAGGAATGTAGACAGATTTTTCATATGCAGATGAAGTCAAGGCGATATAAAGAAATAAAAGACTGGTATAAACGTAGAAAAATAGGGGTAAATATTAAGGTAACCACAAAGGAAACTAACAACCCTACACATCAAAATAAAAAACTAGAAAAATATAAAGACTCAGCAAATAAAAAATCAACAATGATAAAAAAAAATACATAAAGAAAAATGACTCAGCACAGAAAATTAAGTGGAACAAAGAAACCGTCAACAACACACACACACAAAAAGACATCAAAATGACAGCACTGAACTCATAACTATCAATAATGCTGAATGTAAATGGACTAAATGTAACAATAAAGAGACAGAGAGTAGCAGACTGGATAAAAAAACATGATCTGTCTATATGTTGCCTACAAGAGACACACCTTAGACTTAAAGACACAAACTAAAACTTAAAGAATGGAAAAAAATATATCAAACAACACTCAAAAAAGAGCAGGAGTGGCAATATTAATATCTGACAAAATAAACTGTAAAGTAAAATCCACCACAAAGGATAAGGAAAGACACTATATAATGATTAAAGGGTCAATACACCAGGAGGACATGACTATAATAAATATTTACACACCCAACGACAGGGCTCCAAAATACATAAAACAAACTCTAACAGCACTGAAAAGAGAGACAGACAGCTCCACAATAATAGTAGGAGACTTCAACACACCACTTTTGGTGAAGAACAGAACATCCAGAAAGAAGCTCAA
>NW_004443962.1:14180572-14187715 GCF_000243295.1 Trichechus manatus latirostris | reverse complement strand
CTTTGGGACATAAAATGATACTCGTGGTGTGCTTCTTAGCTCAAGTAGATACATGAGAGTAAAAGGGCAACTGCTGTCTGGAGTGAGATGAGAAGGCAGAGAGGGTTAGGAGCTGGTTGAATGGACACAGGAAATCAAGGGTGGAAAGGAGGATTGTGCTGTCACAGTATAGGGAGAGTAATTAGGGTCACAAAACAATGTATGTATAAATTTTTGTACGAGAGACTAACTTGATTTGCAAATTTTCACTTAGACTACAACAATTAAAAAAAAAGAATGAAAAAGAAAAAGGTTCTGCTTGGTGGTACTGAGGTGTTGAAAAGAACGCACGAAACCTATTAGATACATTCATAAAATAGTTCTTGTCATTGAGTTGTCTTTCTTTTCATTGAAAAAAAAAAAACCTCCATATTTCTATTTATTTATATATAGAAATAGAGATCAATGTTTTTATCTATATAGAGAGACAGAGAGTCAATTTTTTTTCCTTTAGCATGGTCACAACTTTAATTAATATCCCTAATTGATATTGACTGTAACTGACTGGTGACAGTCTTATGATGGGCCTCTCTGCCAAGCTTCCTGGGTCAGGAGCACAGTGAGCTCCATTATGCAGAGAAGCTTTTTGTTCTCAGTGGTCCTATTTCAGGCCACACATTTTAGATCTTAGCATTCTGGAGGCACAGAGATTCTTGAGATGCCATCTAGTGAAGCCTTCTATACATTGCTTTCTGAAATCATTACAACACCCACTCGCCTACACACACACACACACATACACACACAGTCTAATGGATCTGCTAATTTCACTTCGGCTCTTCCACAGTTATTTCCTCCTGACCCATCTATAGCATTCTAAAGATTGGATTACCTGGGCAGAAATAGTCTTGGGGTATCATTACGTTATGGGTTTGCATATCTGCTCTGCATTTTTTTTTAAATAAAAGAACAAGTGACTGGAAAAGAAATCAAGGAAGTTGAATGAGTTATATCTATAGACGTGTATTAACCGCACTTTTTCATAGACAGTTAACGTACACACAGAAAGTGAGTGTAAGTCAGATAAGGAGGAAAGAATGCGGGTCAGAGTAGACTTCCCACCAGAATGTCACAGGCTGAGGAGAGAGTTTGAAAACACTGGCTGAAGGTAAGTACACACATTACAGAAAATACAGAAATTTCTTGCAGGAAGAAAAGCAGTGGGAGAGTAGGAGGTGCAAATGGAAAGAAGGGAGAAATTTTCCACTTTTAACTACCCATTAGGAGTCCCTTAGTGGCCGTTAACCAGAAGGTTGGTGGTTCAAACTCATCCAGAGGTGCCTCGTAAGAAAGGCCTGGCGATCTGGTTCCAAAAGGTTACAGCCATGAAAACTCCATGGAGCAGTTCTACTCTGCAACACACAGGGTCACCCGTGAATCCGAACTGACTCAATGGCAACTTTTTTTTTGGGGGGGTGGTTTAGGGGTTTTTTTTGGTTTGTTTTTTTTTGTTTGTAAGACTCTGAGCATATGGACAATTTTATAGCTAATCTAACCTATTTTAAATTCTAATAAGATCACTTCTAAGCCATCTCACACAAATAAAAATATTATCCAACTTATAGAATTTATAGAATAGAAAATTACACAAGCTCATTCTAGTGTTTGAAATTCTGGTTAAGAAATGTCTCATAGTTTACTGGAATCTATCATTCTAGAGTTTGAAGCCTGTATCTATTTTGTCCTCAAATTCCCACAGCTAGTCTCAGAATATGGTAACAACAGGTACTATGGTTCAGTTTGGCAATAAACTGTCCCTTTACTTTTTTTCTGACCAACAAACCCAATAATGCCTCATGTACCCTGAGACCAGAAGAACGAGATGGTGCCCAGCTACCACCACTGACCATTCTGACTAAGGTCACAATAGACAGTCCCAGATAGAATGGGAGAAAAATGTGAAGCAGAACACATATTCTTAAAAAAAACAAAAAAGCTAGACAAACTGGAACAGTAGAGAACAGAGGACTCCCTGAGAACTATCAACCTGAGACATTCTTTAAACCTAGACCCAAGCCTATCGCAAGATCACCTTTTCGTGAAATAGCAGAGCAGCACACAAAATAAAGGATATTCCCCGTAAGATCGGTGCTGTACTTAAAAACCATCTGTACAAGACCAAAGGGTCAACAATTACTCAAAGGCAAATACAAGAAGATAAGGGGTCAGGGAAAATAAGAGTACTCGAAATGGAACAAACAGAACAACTGAAGAGAATGTTGACACATTGTGATAAATGTAACTAATGTCACTGAACAATATGTGTGAAAATTGTCAAATGGGAACCTAACTTTCTGTGTAAACTTTCACCAAAAACTCAATAAAATATTATTTTAAAAGAAAGAAATTCACTATATATTCACAATTTTCTGCAAGTCGATTTATAAGAATTGGAATATAAACACTAATTACAAGATTAAAAATGTATACTATGCTTGGCGTTAAGGAACATGTTTACTGCATAGCAACATAAGTGCCATTTTCAAGAGAGGAAAGAAAGATGAGAAAGGCCAACTGAACTGATACACAGAATCTGGGTGAATGAGTTCTGGGGGTGGAGTAGTTCATCGTGTTTCGAAAAGACCAGGCAATATTAAGAAAGGGTAGGAAAAGGTCATAGAAAGACAAAAAAAAACAGAAGAGGAAGAAGAACTGCGTGGACAAAACCGTAGTACTAGTAGATCCAAGAAACTAGTGGGATACAATTGTAATCAGAACCCACTTTAACACACAAAAACAGTTTCCTTTTTTATACAAAGAGCATGATGAGAAATACAAAACCAGTATAACTACTTCATAAATTTTACCTTGCCACACATCTCCCATCCTCATTTTCAGAGCTCATCATAGTTTTCATCAAACAATTTCTACATGCTGACTCTGATTGCTGGGGTGCCAACATTGTTTGATGTGATCCACCTATCCTGCTTTTGGTGGACTCACCTCCACCTCACCTCCCTGGGCAGCAGCCAAACCAAGATGATTCTTCCATCCACTGATCATGTGTGGTCCAGCGGGATGGTGATAAGAGTTAGCTGCCAGTTATATGGTCCACTGTCTGCCGCAGGATTCTGTGAGTGGCCACCGGTGTCAGACACTGAATCAAGGCATGATGCAGAAATGGCACTGCCAATGCTTCTCAAACAAGTGCAGCAACTATAAGAAATTCAGGTCTCACAGCTACTGAAATGTAGACTGCTTAAAGGCAGGGTCCAGGGATGGTTTGCTCAGCTTACCACCTTGCACATATTATTTGCTCAACAATTATTTCATTAAATTTGAAGGTTAGGGACCATGCTGCTCTGTGAGTTTTAGTTTGGTCCTATCCTCAGATTCAGACTCAATTCACAGTGAGTGCTTACCATGAGCCCCTATGTTGGGGCTGTGATCCTCACAAACGACCCTAATGAGTTGGCAGGTATTGCTACCTCCATTTCGCAAATAAGGAAACAGCTCAGAAAATCTAAGTACCAGTTGCCATCTAATCCATTCCTACTCATGGGGACTCGGTGTGTGTCAGGGTAGAACTGTGCTCCACAGGATTTTCAAAGGCTGGTTTTTTTGGAAGTAGATCACCAGGCCCTTCTTCTGAGATGCTTCTGGGGGGGGGACATGAACCTCCAAACTTCCAGCTAGCAGTTGAGCACGTTAACCATTTGTACTACCCACGAACTCCAGAAAAGCTAAGTACTGGGTCCAAAGTCACATGGCTAATTTGTGGCAGAGCAGGGGTGTTCAAAGGCCTTGTAATTCCACGTTGTTTCTTTCCTACACCATGGCTCCTTTCCAGGCTTGACGGAGCTATTTGGTTTATCTTAATTATGTTCTACACAAGCTAAAAATCAAAATGGTGTAGTAAGTCTACCAAAAGATATCAGACCTTTCTGATTCCTTTTCCATTTCATTTTCAAGAATCTGATGATGTGCTTTCTGGGGAGAATTAAAAAGGCTGCTTTTGTCCTCACGTCACGTATCTCCAGTGGCACACAGAAGGATTTCCAGGGTCAGGTTATCACAACGGCAGCATTAGAACAGGATTTCAAAGATTATATATTTACCCAAATAAAAAGCAGCCAGCTTATATCAACTAAGGCCAGATTTAAGACATTTAAGAAAGCCAACTGAAAAACTATTTGTTGCTTCCTATTCTTTATATCCAGTTTATCCTCTCATAAACTGAACGTGCCCTGAAGCTTAGCCAAGCCAACCAATACCCTCCCTTTGTCTTGTTTCCATGCCCAGGGCATCTCTGGAACGCACAGGGCTCTGCGCAGGCAGAGGTAACACAGCACCACTACTCAGAAGAGACAACCGCTCCTATGGTCTTCTGCAGTTCTACCTATAAGATACGCTGAGGAAGGGAAAGGAAGAAGAGAGAGAGACACACTTTCCAAAGTTCCCCAGGATTTTGAAGGAAGGCTCGAATTCAACCATTTCATTATATTCTCAGTGAGATAACACGTATAGGGATGCTGAATGAACTAAATTTCAAGAATCCATGCCAAAAATATTCATTCAACTAAAAGATAAAATATATAACAGAAAATTTGCCAAATAAATGGCTGGATATTCCATTCAATATTTGAAAGTAAAAGAGAAAAAAGAAATTACAAAAGCCACTGATCACAGTATAACCAAAAAACCAAACCCACTGCCACCGAGTCAACTTCAACTCATAATGACCCTACAGGACAGAGCAGAACTGCCCCATAGGGTTTCCAGGCTGTAAATCTTTAGGGAAGCAGACTGCCAAATCTTTCTCCCACAGAGGGGTTGGTGGCTTGAACTGTCAACCTTCTGGTTAGCAGCCAAGCGCTTAACTATTGAGCCACTGGGGCTCCTTTGATCATACTATGGTATGTGGTATAGGGTTGCTATGAGTCGGAATCGACTCGACAGCAATGGGTTTTTGTTTGTTTGTTTAGTCTCCTTTTACATCTCTGTAAGATTTAGACACAACTTTATAAGAATCTACTGTTGCTGTATGTTGATATTCTAAAACAAAACATTTTCCTTTCCACAGCTATTTGCCCATCATGAACCCTAAAATCATATTTTAAAAATTAAATACAAGCATCAGAGTCTACTCAACAACACAGAACAACAACAAATAACAAAGCTGCCCCATCTCCTGCCCTTCGGCCTCTCAATCTCTGTGCTCCGGCCGTAAGGTTTCCAAGGAGCAGCTGGTGGATTCCAATTGCCGACCTTCCGGTCAGCAGCTGAGCTCTTAACCGCTGTGCCACCAGGGCTCCCTTCCACTCCCTAATTCCTATGTAATTTTCAGGTCTTAGCTTGGAAATCACTTCTTTAAAGCACGCTTCTCAGAAAGGCCTCCCTCTCCTATCCATTCTTTCTCATAGTACCGTGTACTTTTTCTTCACAGCATTTATTGAAACGTCTTAAATAAATAAGTGAATTAGCAAGTGTATGCTTTTTCTCTTTGTAGAAGCTTTTCTATTTACTTTATCTCTTTGGCATGCATCCACAAGCAGTGCCACTGAATGAGGCAGGATTTCCCCCAAAGTTACAGCATGTTTTTCCCATATTCTCACAATAAGGAAGCACTCTGCAGTAACCTCACAGTGATACAGGCTAGTTTCAGGGTCATTACCAGTAGGAAAGGATACAGTTGAAATTGATCCATATATATTTTTGAGAGCTTCTTAATAATAATAGTAAAAAAAAGCAACTCAGATAAGGTTGCCTTACAAGCAGAGTACTGCAAAACTCACCAAAGTATTTGTAAGCGGTCATTTGAGAATTTTAAAAAGAATATTAGATACATTATATATTTTTACATATGAAAAAAGATACGTGCTTTATAAACCCAAACCCACTGCCATCAAGTTGATTCCAATACATAGTGCCCCTATAGGGCAGAGGAGAACTGCCCCCACAGGATTTCCAAAAGGCTGTAAGTCTCTACATAAACAGACTGCCACATCCTTCTCCCACAGACCAGCTGGTGGGTTTAGACCAGCTGGTGGGTTCGGAGCGACCGGTGGGTTTGAACCACCGACCTTTTGGTTAGCAGCCAAGCGCTTTAACCACTGTACCACCAGGGCTTTATAGGCCATCCCTAAGAGGGGCACATGGCCTACTTCTGCAAAATGGCTCTTGTGTTCTCCTCTGGGAGGGGGAAACTGATGCGTGCTGGGGGAGGGTGGTGAAAGGGAACAGGATAACATCCCTGAGGGCCTGAAGCCTCTCAGGTTTCTGTTACTTCCTTCCCTAGGTCTTTTGCCTGCTTTGGGCCCCTGGGAATTCTAACAACCAGAGAAGTAACGTAGGAAGAGAAAGTCCAGTCTCTCTAAAACCTAGGAGAGGAGGATCCTTATGTGAAGAGGCTCATAACACTGAATAGAAAAATGAAGTGCAGGACAGAGCAGGAAGTCAGTTGAGTTTCTTTCAAGCACACAAATGAAACACAGAAGCAGAATCTGTGACAAAAAGCGTTCTTTTGAGGCTCTAAGTGTCAAAAAGGGACTCATTAATGCCAGACAATTTTTCACAATTAAAAAATGTTAAACAAGACAAAAGCAATAGCTTTCTTATTCCTTCAATAACTCTGAGCAAACATTAACTAAAGATGTTTAAGCAGTAATGCCTATATCCCAAAGGCCCCTTTACCAAAGTATTCCATACATTAAAAACACTCTGCGTACCTATTTAGCTACCCATTTTTAAGCGACACTTAAAAAATGAACACCATCAAGCTTTCTAAAAATAGAGCAAATCAGCTTTGTTTTCCTTGTCAGAGACATGCACAGTGAATCCACCCACTGCTTACTTCTTTAACTGCTAGTGTGGTGGAGACACAGAAATACATAAAGACTAAAACAGATAAAGATAAAATGCATCTCACATGCACAATGTAAACAACAATAGCTTCTTACCCTATTAATTAACGAGTAATTTTTCAATATTAGATACATTATATATGTGTCTTTAGAAGCTTATCATCTAGTTGTAGCAAAAATAAGGAATAATGGTGGAGAGGTGGGGCCAAGATGGCAGAACAGTCAAGACGCTTCATGTGGTCCCTCTTACAACAAAGACCCAAAACACCAAGTGAATCGCTTATGTATGACAATCTAGGAG
>NW_004443962.1:14177789-14179869 GCF_000243295.1 Trichechus manatus latirostris | reverse complement strand
TAGGGCATATACCTGACACCTATTTTCAACTGTAACAGCTAAGGGAGAACAGCAGATTGGTGACATGTGACACTGCCCTGCCCATTAATCAGGGTCCCCACCCATCCAGATTGGGCCTGAGGACTGGCAGCTCCACCCAGTTCACCAAGCCACCCATGACAGGGGTCCGAGAATAAGTGGTGCCTCCCAGTCCTTACAGCCAACAGCATTGGGTGCCCAAAGTCCAGCTGCAAAACCTACCCACCTAAGTACTCTAGGAAACAGGGACATGCCTTCCATCTAGGCACTCAGGAGCAGGCATCAGCCCTCTACCTTGCTCAGCAAATAACCCCCTACTGCAGTCAGACACCTGTGCCTACTCCAATCACCCATACGTAGCCCTGCCCATCTAGGACTGTAGGTGAGAGCCTGCACCACACACTCAGTGACCGATGACCTGAACTCAAGCTGAATTCACACAAGAAAAGTAAAAGGACTCCTGGGCTCACATACCTAGTAGCAGCTCTAACCACCTGGTGACAGGACATGATAGCTTCAAAGATGCCAATAATCAAAGTAGCTCACATGACCAGCCTACTTGTGCATATCAAAGAAAACAATACAAAAAGCTAGGACACAGTAAGCAAACATAAAATAAATAAATATAATAACTTACTGACAGCTCAGAGAAAACAGTCAATATCAAATCACATAAAGAGGTAGACCATGATGGCTCCAGCAAATGACCAAAAGAAAGAACCAGGAAAACTCCTGGAGAAAGAGAAGGTCTCGGAATAACTGGAGGTAGAATTCAAAATATTAATATACACAGCCCTTCAAGAGATCAGGAAGGAGATCATGCAAAATGCACAACAAGCCAAGGAAGACACAGACAAAGCAATAGAGGACTTTAGGAAAGCTATACAAGGGCAGAATGACAAATTTAACAGTCTGCTAAAATCCACAGAGAAACGGCAAATAGAAATCCCAAAGATTAACAATAAAATTTCAGAATTAGACAACTCAATAGAAAGACATAGGAGCAGAACTGAGGCAAGGGAAGTTAGAATTAGAGAGACTGAAGATAAAGTACTTGACAACAGCTCATCTGAGGAAAAATCAGATAAAACAATTTTAAAAAATGAAGAAACTCTAAGAATTATGTTGGACTCTACCAAGAGGAATAACCCACGAGTGACTGAAGTACCAGAACAGGGGTGGGGAGGTAGAAAATTCAGAGAGAATTGTTCAAGATTTGCTAGCAGAAAATGTCCCTGATATCGTGAAAGACGAAAAGCTATCTATCCAAGAACTTCATCAAAACCCACACAGGGTATATCCCAAAAGAAAGTCAGAAAGATATAATCAAACTTGCCAAAACCAAAGATAGAGAATTTTAAGATCAGCTAAGGATAAATGAAAAGTCACCTATAAAGTGGAGTCAATGAGGCTAAGCTCAGACTACTTAGCAAAAACCATGCAGGCAAGAAGGCAATGGGATGATGTACAAAGCTTTGAAGGAAAAAAACTGCCAGCCAAGAATTACATATCCAGATAAACTGTCTCTCAAATAGGAAGGCGAAATTAGGGCATTTCCAGATAAACAGAAGTTAAGGGAATTTGTAAAAACCAAACCAAAACTACAAGAAATACTAAAGGGAGTCCTCTGGCTACAGAAAAAATAACACCAGATAATAACGCAAGACTAGAACACAGGACAGAACAACCAAGTATTAACCCAGATAGGGAAGTCACAAATAAGTCAAAGCTAAAACACTGAAAGTAGAGAAACAGAGACATCAATATGTAAAAGATGACAACATTAAAACAAAAAAGATGGACTAAATAGTGTAATCATAGAACTTTCATATGGAGAGGAAGTTAAGGTGATATCAAGAAATAAAAGATTGGTCTAAACTTAGAAAAATAGAGATAAATTTTAAGGTAACCACAAAGGAAACTAACAAATCTACACAGAAAAACAAAAAAGAAAACATAAAGACTAAGTAAATACAAAATTAATAATCATGAAAAGGCTGAACATACATAAAGAAAAATGACTCAGCACAGAAAATTAAGTGGAACAAAGAAATTGTCACCA
>NW_004443962.1:14174603-14175910 GCF_000243295.1 Trichechus manatus latirostris | reverse complement strand
ATGGAGAGAGTCTGAAAGCATTCCTCTTCAGAATGAGAACCAGACAAGGATGCCCTTTATCACCAGTTTTATTCAACATTATGCTGGAGCTCCTAGCCAGAGAAATAAGGCAAGAAAAAGAAATAAAGGGCATTCAAACTGGTAAGGAAGAAGTAAAAATATCCCTATTTGCACATGATATGATCTTATACACAGAAAACCCCAAAGAATCCATAAGAAAACTACTGGAACTAAGAGAAGATTTCAGCAAAGTATCAGGATACAAGATAAACATACAAAACATAGTTGGATTCCTCTACACCAACAAAGAGAACTTTGAAAAGGAAATTACCAAATCAATATCATTTGCAACAGCCCCCAAGAAGACAAAATACTTAGGAATAAATCTAACCAGAGACGTAAAAGACCTATACAAAGAAGACACTACTGCAAGAAGCCAAAGAGACCTACGTAAGTCGATAAACATACCATGCTCACAGATAGAAAGACTCAATATTGAAAAAATGTCAATTCTACCCAAAGCGATCTACAGCTACAATGTAATTCCAATCCAAATTACTTTTTTTTAACAAGTTGGAGAAAAACATCACCAACTTCATATGAAAAGGGAAGAGGTCCCAGATAAATAAAGCATTACTCAAGAAGAAGAACAAAGTGGGAGGCCTCACACTACCTGGTTTTAGAAACTATTATACCACCACAGTAGTCAAAACAGCCTGGTAGTGGTACAACAACAGACACATAGACCAATGGAACAGAACTGAGAATCCAGACATAAATTCATCCACCTACGAGGAGCTAATATTTGACACAGGCCCAAAATCTGTTAAATGAGGAAAAGACAGTTTATTTAACAAATGGTGCTAGCATAACTGGATATCCATCTACAAAAAAAGGAAACAAGACCCATACCTCACACAATGTACAAAAACTACCTCAAAAGGGATCAAACACCTAAATATAAAATCTAAAATGATAAAGATCATGGAAGAAAAAATATGGACTGTCTTATTAGTCATCTAGTGCTGCTCTAACAGAAATACCACAAGTGGATGGTCTTAACAAAGAGAAATTTATTCTCTCACACTCCAGTAGGCTACAAGTCCAAATTCAGGGCCTCAGCCCCAGGAGAAGGCTTTCTCTCTCTGTCAGCTCTGGAGGAAGGCCCTTGTGATGCATCAGTCTTCCCTTGGTCTGGGAGCATCTCAGCGCAGGAACCTCAGGTCCAAAGGACACGCTCTGCTCCAGGCACTGCTTTCTTGGTGGTATGAGGTTCCCATGTGTCTCTGCTCGCTCCTCTCTTTTAT
>NW_004443962.1:14171697-14173834 GCF_000243295.1 Trichechus manatus latirostris | reverse complement strand
GTAAAATGGTACAACACTTTGGGAATCGATTTGGCGCTTGCTTAAAAAGCTAGAAACAGAAGTACCATATGATCCAGCAATTCCACTCCTTGGAATATATCCTAGACAAATAAGGGCTGTCACACAAACAGACATATGCACACTCATGTTCACTGCAGCACTGTTCACAATAGCAAAAAGATGGAAACAACATAGGTGTCCATCAACAGATGAATAGATAAATTATGGTACATACACATAATGGAATACCATGCAACGATAACAATGATGAATCTGTGAAACATCTCACAACATAGATGAATCTGGAGGGCATTATGCTGAGTACAATCAGTCAGTTGCAAAAGGACAAATATTGTATGAGAGCACTATTATAAGAACTCAAGAAAAGGCTGAAATACAGAAGAAAACATTCTTTGAGGATTACAAGGCACTAACTAAATAGTAAACAAGAATCATCTTAGGTGAAGAGAAGGACAACACACAATACAGGGGAAGTCACCACAACTGGACTAAACCAAAAACTAAGAAGTTTCCTGAACACAATCAAACACTTTGAGGGACAGAGTAGCTGGGGCTAGGGTCTGGGGACCATGGTTTCTGGGGACATCTAGGTCAAACGGCATAGCAAAGTTTATTAAGAAAATACTCTGCAACTCACTTTGGTGAGTGGCATCTGGGGTCTTAAAAGCTAGTGAGTGGCCATCTGAGTTGCATCAATTGGTCCCAACCTACCTGGAGCAAAAGAGAATGATGAATACCAAAGACACAAGGAAAATATTAGCCCAAGACACATAAAGGCCAAATAAACCAGAGACTCCATCAGCCTGAGACCAGAAGAACTAGATGGTGCCTGACTATTGCCAATGACAGCCCTGACAGGGAACACAACAGAGAATCCCTGACAGAGTGGGAGAAAAGTATGCAGCAGAACTCAAATTCACATAAAAAGACCAGTCGTAATGGTCTGACTGAGACTGGAGGAACCCCTGAAGCCATGGCCCCCACATGCTCAGTTAACACAGAACTAAAACCATTCCCAAAGCCCACTCTTCAGGCAAAGATTAGACTGGACTATAAAACATAAAATAATACTTGTGAAGAGTGTGCTTCTTAGTTCAAGCAGATACATGAGACCAAATGGGCAGCTCCTGTTCGGAGGCAGGATGAGAAGGCAGGAAGGGACAGGAGCTGGTTGGATGGACATGGGAAACCTAGGGCGGAAAGGGGGAGTGTGGTGTCACATTATAGGGACCACAACTTGTGACACATAACAATATGTGTATAAATTTTTTTATGAGAAATTAACTTGAGCTGTAAACTTTCTCCTAAAGCACAATAAAAATAAATAACTAAAAAGTAAAAATAAAGGAATAATGGTTATAAAACAAAAGTTAAGGAACAAATAGCATATATAAGTAAACGCTATGTAGTACTGTAATTTTTTTTTAAAAAACCAAGACCATTATGAGTTTGAAAAAAAGGCTTTAAAAAGGCAGCACAATCTAGCCTGAACCTTGAATCATGAAAATAGGATTTACATTGGCAAAAAGAAGAGCATAGTCCATATCTCAATATAAGGAGAAGAAATGTAAGCAAAGAAAAAGTAGTTGGATGGGAAGCTGAGAAGTCATCTGGCAGACACACAGCTGGCTACTTTAGAGACTGGTCTGTCTAAATGAGAGGCTCAAGTTGAAGAACAGGGAGAAACAGGTGCGTGGAACCAGTCTATGAAGAATCCAGAAATCCAGGCCATGTATTTCAAAGAGCCACAGTAGATTCCCCCAATGAAAGCAGCAAGATTAGAGAGGCAGCACTGCAAAGGGAACTAGTATAGCAGGTACTACTGCGAAGCACAAACTCCAGTGTGCAAGAAATCAAGAGTCTACTTTTGTATAACTAACTTAATTTCTGTTTTGAGGTCCCCATTGAACTGAATGGTAAAACTAAAAATTTCAGTCGATTCAGGGTAATCTCACGTGTCTGGCTCCTCTTTCTCAAGGGTTGCATGAAAATTCCAGAGGATCACAAAACGCAAGACTTAGGGGTTGGGAAATGGGTGAAGGACATTAGCCTTTATCGCGGCAAACATCTGCAGCTCTTCCACCAGAAGATCTGCACAAATCCTTTCCTTGTGCTC
>NW_004443962.1:14162035-14171153 GCF_000243295.1 Trichechus manatus latirostris | reverse complement strand
TTTTTTCATGTGGGATATGCTATGTTTACCATTTCCTTAAAAAAGAATTCAGATTGCTGAACAAAAGGAAAAGGTAAATATAATAGGAAACAAGAGGGAGGGGCACTGGTTAATATCTCGAATTGTTATCACATCAAACTAAGCAAGAGGGAAAAAGCACCTGAACAAGAGGATCTATGGGAATGGAGGATGAACAGGTAAGTTTAGCGATCTTAAAAGAAAAAAAATGAGAAGAATAATTGAAGTAGAGGATAATGAATAGGAGAGGAAATAAAATCAATCCATGGTTTCCAGCCTTTGAAACTAGCAAAATTATGGCGTTATCAAAACAGAAGCCAGTTTAAAGTGAAAAGGCTTTGGATTTGGTTCTGAATTACATTCACTTGGATTTTTTTAATTTAAGGTGATAATATAAAATGGCAGCAAAAAAGGATTTGAGTCTTATTCTAGGAGTTAGTACTATAGAGTTGTTTCTCAGTAACGTATTCATAACTGTGGCTTATAAATATTATCAGATTGCAAACAGCTACACAGTTTTCTGAAGGGAGAAAACACAAATGATAAAGTTTTTAAAATCTTAAAACACCATAATCTGCCTTTCTAGCCACACTTCTCTATTGAACGGTCTCTTCTTTTGTAGAACAGGTAACATGGATTACTTCTTCTTTGAAAAAGAAATTAGTTGAAAAATTATGTTCACACAAACACTGTACAATGAATGTTTATAGCAGCTATATTCATAATTGCCCAAAATCAGAAGCAACCAAGATGTCCTTTAATGGATGATAAAGTCAAGGGTTTCATTTTACTTAGATCAACAATCAATGCCCGTGGAAGCAGCAGTCATGAAATCAAATGACATTATTACACTGGGCAAATCTGCTGCAAAGGACCTCTTTAAAGTGTTAAAAAGCAAAGCTGTCACTCTGATGACTAAGGTACACCTGACCAAAACCATGGTATTTTCAGTTGCCTCATATGCATGCAGAAGCTGGACAATGAAAAAGGAAGACCAAAGAAGAACTGATGCATTTGAATTATGGTGCTATTGAAAAATATTGAGCATACCATGGACTGCCAGAAGAACGAACAAATCCGTCTTGGAGGCAGTACTGCCAGAATGCTCCTTAGAAGCGAGGATGGCGAGACCTCGTCTCACTTTAGACACAGTATTAGGAGGGACTAATTCCTGGAGAAGGATATCAGGCTTGGTAAAAGAGAGGGTCAGCAAAAAAAGAGGAAGACCCTCAACAAGATGGAATGACACAGTGGCTACAACAATGGGCACAAACATACCTACAATTGTGAGGATGGTGCAGGACCAGGCAAGTTTTGTTCTGTGATACACAGGGTCACTATAAGTCGGAGCTGACTTAACAGCACCTAACAACAACAACCTAATGGATAAATAAACTGTGGTACATCCATACAATCAGATATTATTTAGTTATAAAAAGAAGTGAGCTACTGAGCCATGAAAATACATGGAGAAACACTAAATAAATATTGCTAAGTGAAAGAAGCCAGCCTAAAAAGGCTACGTACTGTATGATTCCAACTATATGATAATCTGGAAAAGGCAAGACTACAGAGACAGTTAAAAGATCAGTGGTTTCCAGAGGTTTTTGAGGAGTGGGGAGATGAATAGGTGAATCACGAGGGAATTTTAGGGCACTGAAATTACTTGTGTATGATATTATAATGGTGGACACATGACATTAAGCATTTATCAAAACCAGGGCTTTGAACCTGTTCCTTCCAGTTCAAACCCCTGCTGAGAATTTGCATTTCCACCCCAGACACACTGAATTAGAATCTACAGTTTCATAAGATCCCCAGGTGATTCTTATATATAAAAAATTCTGAGAACCACTGCTCTACTAGCAATGAGCCCTGGTAGCACAGTGGTTAAAGTGCTTGGCTGTTAACCAAGAAGGTCAGCAGTTTGAATTCACCAGCTGCTCTGTGGGAGAAAGATGTGGCAGTCTGCTTCCGTAAAAACTGAAAAAAAAAAACCAAACCAAACCCATTGTCGTCAAGTCAATTCCAACTCATAGCAACCCTACAGGACAGAGTAGAACTACCCCATAGGGCTTCCAAGGAGCGCCTGGTGGATTCAAACTGCCAGTGTTTTGGTTAGCAGCCAAGCTCTTAATCACTGTGCCACCAGGGTTTATTACAGCCTTAGAAACCCTATGGGGCAGTTCTACTCTGTCCTATCAGGTCACTGTGAGTCAGAATCGACTAGATGGCAACAGGTTAGTGGTTCTCAGAATTGGTCCCTAACCAGCAGCGTTAGCGTGGCCTGGGAACTTGTTAGAAATGCAAATTCTCAGCAGGGGTTCGAACTGGAATGAATCGGTTCAAAGCCCTGATCAAAACCCATATAACTGTACAACACAAAGAGTGAAGCCTAATGTTAACTATAAATGTTAGTAATGCAATAATACTGGTTCATCAATTATAACAAATGCACCACAGGAACAGAAGATGCTACTAATAGCAGAAAACGTGTGCAGTTACAGGAACTCTCTGTATTTTCTGCACAATTTTTCTGTAAACCTAAAACTGTTCTAAAAATAAACTCTATTAATTAAAATGCTAAAAATATCTGAAAAAGGGACCAAGAATAATGCTGTGGTGTCTCAGCAGCTGAAGCAGAATGGGCAACAATGTTGTTGTCAGTTGCCCTTGAGTCTGCTCGGATTCACAGGGACTTTATGTTAACAGGTACCACAGTGGTTAGGAGTTCGGCTGCTAACCAAAAAGTTGGCAGTTTGAATCCACCAGTCACTCTTGGAAACCCTATGGGGCAGTTCTACTCTGTCCTATAGGGTCGCTATGAGTCGGAATCAACTAGCGGCAATGGGTTTTTGGTTTTATGTATAACAGAATGAACGAAACATTGCCCAGTTCTGCTCCATTTTCATGATCATTGGTATATTTGAGTCCCTTCTGTCAATCCATTTCTTTGAGGATTTTTCTCATTTTCATTGGCCCTCTACTTTTCCAAACATAATCTTCTTCTCTAGTGATTGGTCTTTCCTGAAGTGTCCAAAGTAAGCAAGTACAAATCCTTGCTTCTAAGGAATCTTCTGGTTGTATTTCTCCTAAGGCTGATTCGTTCACTCTTCTAGCAGTCCACAGTATATCCAATATTCTTTGCCAGCACCGCAGTTTGAATGCATCAATTCTGCTGTCTTCATTTTTCATTACCTAACTTTCACACGCATATAAGGAAACTGAAAAGACAATGGTGTGGGTCAGGCATATCTTAGTCATCAAAATGACTTTTTGCTTTTTGAAAACTATAAAGAGATGTTTTGCAGCAGATTTGCCCAATGCAATACGTCATTTGATTTCTTGACTGTTGTTTCCATGGGCGCTGATTGTTGATCCAAGTAGAATAAAATTGTTGACAACTTCAATTTCTTTTCCATTTTATCATCATGTTGTTTACTGATCCAGTTGTGAGGATTTTTCTTTGTGTGCAAGTATAATCCATACTTCATGTTGTAGACTTGACCTTCATCGGTAAGTACTTCAAGTCCTCTTCATTTCCAGCAAGCAAGGTTGTGTTATCTGCATATTGCAGGTTGTTAACGAGTCTTCCTCTAATCTTGACGGATAACAACAGCCTGACTATAATGAGGAGTTGGTCCCAATATTACATATCCTACCAAAGCCTAGAGGTGAATCCTGGTTATTAGCCTTGGAACTCACAGATGTACCTAACACTAGCTCACTAACTCTCTGCCCAAATGATGACCTGAAGAAATATTAAATAAGAGTCAATTGCAGAACTAAAGAGTAAAAAGCACTAGAATCACTGAAGCATAAGAAAGGGCATTTCTGGCATGCTATATTTACAGGGACAGAGAACAGAGAAATATTTTTCACATTATAAATTATTATGTCAGCTTCAGTCAGATGAACAAACTTCAGAGAGTGAAAATCCAGTAACAGAAAATAAATATGTAAAGGAAAACATTCTAGATGTACGCGGGTCCATGTAAAACAGAACATCAGCAAATCTGGATTACGCCAGGCCATGTGGTTTGCTTTGATTTCTGAGATGTATTTCCTCATTTCAAAAACAAATATCCTGGGGGAAAAAAAAAAGACTGGAGGAAAACAGGAAAATTAAAGATGTGAAAGCACAGTTGGTGGAGAGAGGACACTTTTCCTTCTCCCATTTAACTGCCTTTTTAAGCCTTCCCTCACATCTGAACAATTTGTATGGGCTAAGAATGAAGAATGGCATGTTTAAGATACTCCCAATATCCAATTTAAATCTAGTCAGTAAGAAGATACTTAATCAAAACCACCTAAAAATTAATGTATTATTCCTTCATATTAAAGACAAATATTAAAACATGATGCAGTTCTATCTTTAAGGAGAAACTGTCAATTTCCTAAGAACAGTATAATAAGGAACTCGGTGTTTTCTTTGCTTCGGGCTTCTTCTCACTGAGTTTTGATCCAGACTTGAGATTTTGGGATTTATTCTCATCCTCCTCTCCAGTTCCAAGCAGCCAGAACTAAATGGATAATTATCCCTGCAGAGTCTAGAAACAAGGGTCTGCACGCCTGACTCCACGTGGTTCTGTCATCTAAAGAACCCTGAAAAGGCCCAATCTCTTCCAGTTATTTATTTGTTAAAATATCAGGTTTAAATTTATCCAAATTGGAAATATTAAACTATATTCAGCCTCATTAGCATGTTTTCAGCTCACTGCCTTAACATTCTCTGGTTTTACTGTCTCACAAAGTTCTCAATCACCTTCTAACATACTCTACTTATAATTATTATGGATAATGTTTATTGTCTTTCGCTTCCCTCCTAAAAAGTAGGCTCTGTGAAGGCAGAGGTCTTCATATTTTTTATATCAGAAAATAATGCTAAATAAATAGTTGCTGAATGGGCGACTATGCATAGTCTAAGCAAATCTGGGCATCCTACTAATTTGCTATTTTGAAGCAACAAAATCCATGTGGCTGACATATAAAGCGTGGGGGCAGAGCTGGACAGCTATATCCTGGTTACTCTGAGCAGATGCCATTACCACATTTGTACAAGCTATAGCTTAATGCTTGGAAGGTATAATTCAAGAATAAGTGAAAGGCTTTCAGACGTCTAGCCCAGGGTTTCACTGGCATAAACTAAAAACAAATTAAGGAATTCAGTACCCCCTGGAGAACTAAAATAGGGAAACCTTAATAAAGAATTGACACCTTCTTAGGGTTGCATTAAGGCATGGGTCACAAAATAAATGAATAAAAGGTTGGGTTCGGTGATCTCCAGGCGATGCCAGGACTAAATTCCTAGTAAAGGTACATGACGCTGAGAAGGACATCACGATCCTGCTCTCCCTGGAGTTTCTGCTAAGAATGTGGACACCAATCCCCTCTATTTTTAATATCTCCTTTTTGTTCTGCTCTTATTGACCACTTTCAGTCTCTCATTCCCAGTGTTTCTCATTCCCAGTTTTGTTCTCTGCTGCTACTCTCTCACCCAGGCATATGCCCCACACGGCAGGGAACAGAGCCTGTCATATACAGAGAGACAAGCCAGGCTTCTCCTGCCCACCAGCATGTGCCAAACTCAGCAGTGGCCTGGCACACATAAATGAGCCCTGATGTGAATAGAGTAGAGCATGGCCAGCCCCCAGAATTAACTGTTCCATGTATACAGCACTGGGCATGCACCCAGAAGCTAAACACATTCAATGCATCTAGGATACATCTCAAAACTGGAGAAAATGGTTTTCTCTGTCAAATGCCTGAGCCTGGTGGTATTCAGTG
Organism: Trichechus manatus latirostris; assembly: GCF_000243295.1. Taxonomy (NCBI): domain Eukaryota; kingdom Metazoa; phylum Chordata; class Mammalia; order Sirenia; family Trichechidae; genus Trichechus; species Trichechus manatus. The sequence goes on along the minus strand of NW_004443962.1, from coordinate 14,165,348 downwards.
ATACCAGGGACCTGACAGAGATTAAACCGAGGAATGAAATAAAGACTCAACTCATTTCTCTCAGCTAACTTGTCTTTGTGAGTTCCCAAAGACCGGGTGCCACAGCAACTTGAAATTCAAAACAAGGCGATCCATCTTGATCTCTAAAGTTTCTTCCACTTATAAAGGCCTGTGGTTCAATAACCACCAATAACTTTTCAGCTTCCACTGTATTACAAACAACTTTGCTAAGCACTGTAAGGACTATTAAATAAAAATATAAAAGACAACAAATGGTAGAAAACAATCAGAATAGTGAGGTGCTGAGCTGGACCTTGAACAATTTAGGATTTAGATAGAAGGCCAAGGGCATTTTTTAGAGAGGAGTAATGGCATGTGCAGAGAAGCAACAGCAGAGGTGAACATGACACATTTTTAAGACAGGGAAGATGGGTGCCTGGCTGGAAATGGATTCATCCAGAAGAACTGTGGCAGATAAAGTGGGCCGGTCTCCTTCTGGGTGACCTGGAAAGGCAGGATGAGAAGTCTGGCATTGCAGGCAATGCAGGGTCTTTATTAAAAGTGTTTGAATAAAGAAGAGACAAGAATAAAGTGGTATTTCAAAAAAATGTATTTGGTGGCCACAGGTAGGTTGAATTGGAGTAATGAATTAGGAAAGATCAGTCGGAAAATGAATGCAATCGTTCAGTTATTAGCAATGAAAATCACCACTACTGTACTGGCAATGACAATGAAGAAGGTGGGGTGGAAGGAGGAAAGGAGGGAAGAACTGTCAGGCCTTCTGAGAAGCTTTTACAGGATAGGGAATGGACACTAATCCTCGCTGAGTGCCCAGAGTCCTATCCAAGGAGTCCCACGGTGCTTTACCACAGTTGTGGTTACAGCACCTAGTCCCCTTGCTCTTGTTTCAGGATGAAAACCGCACTCATACGACTGGCTTCCCAAAAGAGAGTTTTGCACATCCCCAATCAATGCCGCCTTTAAATTCTCCTTCCTCCTTTTCTCGGTTACCTCCTTCCAACCTGCTCAGTGTCAAAAATCTAGAGAGAGGTTTCTGCTTCTATCACCACCCCACACAGCCCATCTCCTTTTTCATTCTACAATCTTTCTTCTCTATCACCTTTTGAGTTACTCTTATTAACACATTTGTCAAGATATCTCGTCACCACAGTGATAAGAGAGCAACATTACAGACAACAGAAAAATTGCCTTTCTCCTTTTACTAGCTTAAACATTTCTCAGTTTCCATCAGTTTACCTAGAAGATTAAGCCATTAATCTCCAGATCTCTGAAAACAAGACTGAAAATAGCTCAAAACTCATTCCAAGACCCATGTATAGTGTAAGCCTCACCCTAATTGCTTTAATTGCATGAAGAACATAATGAGATACAGCAGCAGATGGCTACAGATTAAATCTGACAGAGAAGAAATTATCTCCTCTCATTGATGAAACTCTGTCTTGAAAAAGAAAAACTAACATTAAGGCATTAAAAAAAATGTTATCCCATTTTTCTATCTCCTTTAATAGTACCTTTCCTTAAAAAAAAAAAAAAAAACCTACTCATTTCATGTAGGTTTATGTTACTATGCAACAGAGATTAATTTATGCTCCTGCTGAACAAAAGATGTGCTCATAGAAAGTTGTTAGGAGTATATATAATGAATCAAATGCTTTCACAAACCTGTGAAAACAACCTCAAAGATATGCTCTATCAAATACAAAATTGGGATGGGAACAGTCCTTTAAGTTGGGCCTAACAATTAAAAGTCTCCATTCAAGCCACCAGTTTTTCACTAAAGATGTAGTGTCAAACTTTCAACCACCATGGTAACAGTAATCACTTCAAACTCAATGTCTAAAAAGGAAGTCAGTATCTTTCCCTTAAAAATTAGTTTATTTTCCCAATAATTTATTTAAACAACACACTCAGAGCTTGAAGCTCATTTTTCCTACTCCTTTCATGCTATTTTCTATACTATCAAATAGCATGTTGTGTAAAGAAAGTCTCTAAGGCATGACTCCCCCAAAACCACTATCATCAATTAAGTACCTAGGGTTCTCCTCACTACCTCCCAATACCTCAAAGGTGCTATCTACCACTGTTGACATGATCCATGGCTCCGAGGAAGTCCCCCATGTTACTACAGAAGGGAGGAGAACAAAAATCCTGCTACCAGGAAGACTACTGCAACCAAGAATACAGGGCATCCTCTTCCCCCAGCTCCCAGCCAAGGACTTTTCTCTTGGAAAGAGCAGGACCTCAGTGTTTCTCATCCTGCCCCGAGCTACCTGTTGCTGAGGCTAAGTCCCAGGTGAGTGGAGTCAATATGTGGGTGCTCTCTTCTTCCATCTAACCTCAACTCGAGGAATGAAGGCTCTACCTTGGCTAAAGTCACTAAGAATACTGGGGTCCCCATAACCCTTTCCATAGTTTATGAGACAATGGCTCCATGCCAGGAGAGTCTAGCCAAAAGGACCTCAAGCTACTGCCTGCTCTCCACCTCCACCTAGTGCTCAGCTCCTCAAGCAAGGGAATCACTCAGAGAGAAGCCTGCCATTGTCCCCACCCCTAGCTCCAGAGCCATGACTTAGAAATTTCTGCCTGGAAGAGAAGCAGATCATAAAACAGATAGCTCCTAATCTCTTCATTTGTATGACTACATTTATAACAGACTGTGGAGAAGTTTAAACCTGAAGGTACTCTCAAGAACAGTAGAGGTTGTGGTGAAAGGCAATTGGGAGGATATTCCTGGATCTAATGAAGATACACGACAGGCTGCTAGTTGGCAGTTGAAAATTGGGGAATAAGACAGCTGGAAGGAGCCCTCCAGCAGTGAAAACAAATATTAAACGCTGACCTCAGAAACTACTTCATCCAGGGAGCTACAATTTAATTAGATTAGTCTGTAGAGGAATTTATGCCCCAGGGCTTTGTTGAAAAGTCAGAATCTATTCAACAGCAATGGGTTTGGGTTTTGTTGGGTTAACAGCTAGGAGTGGTTGGAAAAAGAAAGAGAACCCTACTAGTACCAGTGTCATCCCAGGGTGATGTGAACATCCCAAAGGTGTGCCTCTCCAGGAGCAACATCAGTCTTAACAATGTAGGGGGGAAATACACTTCACTAAAATAATCCCGCCAGTCACTAAACAAATCAGCAAGCAAATAACAAGCCCCAGCATGGAGGGACTACTGCCCAGAACTGTCACAATATATTACCTAAAATCTCCAGTTTCCAGCAAAAAGTTACAATACATGCAAAGTAACAGGAAAGTATGAGCCAAACACTGGGAAAAAACAGGCAACATAAACT
>NW_004443962.1:14151221-14153071 GCF_000243295.1 Trichechus manatus latirostris | reverse complement strand
GAGGGGGGTGGGAATTTGTTGGACATTTAAAATGACAACTTCATTTGTGATATAAATTTCTGTCCCTCTGTCATGATGCAAGGACGAAGGGACTGTTTCACACGTTGTTTCTAACATTACTATTGATTAAGATGAAGGTAAAAAGCTGCATGTCTGGCCCTCATCTCCCTCCCTTAAGCCCCAAACCCATGTATCGAACTGCCTGCTAGTTCCCTCCCCCTGGATCACATCCCACAAGCAGAAGACACACAACGTGTCCAAAACTAAATTTATCATCCTTTTCCCCAAATCTGATCCTCTTCCTTTACTTGACATTCCAATTAAATGCACCCAAGACAAGAAACTAAGAGACTCACCCTTGACACTTCTTTTCATCCTTTAAAATGAAGCCATCAAAGATTTACCTCCTAAATTACTCTCAATGGCTCTCCTCTTCCTTACCCCTTCTTCCTTCATCATTTCTCCTGTGAACCACTGCACCACCTTCTTAACATACCTCCTTCATCATCTTGTTTCCCTCCAATACATTCTACATGCTAGCACCAGAGTGATTCTTCTAAAATGTAAATTTGATCATGTCACACTCCCATATAAAGCCTTGGAATGACCCGCCCCCTCCCCTTCCTTTCTCTACAAAATACAGACCAAGTTTCTTAGCATGACAAAAAGGCCTTCTACAGTAAGCTGGCCATGAATAATGTCACCTTCCACCTCTATCTCACGCTTCGCAATGAAGCAAGCATGAGCAACTTGTGGTTGCACTAGCAATGTATACTTTGTCTTCCGTCATGGAGTTCCCTCTGCCTGGAATGTCCATCCTCTCCTTCTTCAACAAGCCGTGGTTCACAAATCCATTCCTCCAGGAACTCTTCCCTCACTTTCCGCTGCGGCCTCATCTCCTCTCCCACTTGACAGGAGTGAGAGCCCTTCCTTGGTATTTGCACAGCTGTCATGCCTCTACAGCCCCCATCACACTGGAGTTAAACATCTGCTTACTTAGCTGCATTACTCACCGGTCTGTAAATTACTCAAGGACGGTGTCTTCTCCACGCACAGTGCCTGATACTCAATACACGTTAATTGAACTAAACTGAATTTTACTCAGTAAGAGCCTCAATTTCTACTATCTTTTATTTATAACATTTTGTTCTTAGATTTTTATACAGGCACAAATGAGGGATTTATAGTAAGTCCTATCTGTATGTTCAGTTTAACAGGAAAAATAGAAAGAAGCCTTTACTGAAGTCTTCCCCAGGCCGGCAGGGGCACTGCGCCAAGTACATCCGCGTATTATTTAATATTTAAAACAGCCACGTAAGTTAAGCAGCAGCAGTAGCCTGCTTCTACCGAGAAGGAAACCAAAGCTCAGAGAAGATGATAAATTTTCCCAAGGAAAACAGCCAGAAAGTGGATACGAAACAATGAAATACAAGTTCTACGTGAACTCAGTAATGCTTCTCACGTGAGAGGGAAGAACGCAAAAATTAAACGGAAAGAAAGGACAATATAGAATAAAAAAGAGATATTTTTCTAAGTTCTCCAGCATCGAAGTTTTCTTTTCTCTCTACATTTCTCGGCAGACTAGGTGACTCTGGGTAACGAGGTCATACTCAGACTACGGCTGTTACTTAGAACACAGTGTTAAGAAAAGTTAAGGTTAGTGATTCAATAAAATTAAGCATTAATTAGTTTCATTCTGCTAGATATCCATCCACTAACTGCCTAACCCTTACCATCCATCTCACAAACACGTAGTCCAGGAAAATGTGCACGGAAGCTCAGTTTAAACACAGCTCAAAGTAGGGGCCTTCCCAATGACAGCATTTAATAATAACATTTTAGCATATGGA
>NW_004443962.1:14144486-14150550 GCF_000243295.1 Trichechus manatus latirostris | reverse complement strand
GAGAACAATGAATGAATAACCACAACTTCCAACTGCTTTACACACACGTGATGGATCAGCATTGCTCTAAAGGGCTTTAGGACGTTTGCAACCCCAAACAGTTCTGTAATCTATTAACTGGGTATCAAATATGTAACCAATGCAAAGTTTCTCACCTGGTATGCAGATTGCTAAACAAAGCTCTGACGCAAAAACAAAGGAAGGGCAGAGTTCAGTTTAACAATCCAGCCAACATTAACAGGGACACTGGGCCAAGAGCAGCTAATGCAAAGATGAGTAAGACACAGTCCCTGTCTTTGGATACTAGGGAAGTGAAAAAGGCAGAGAGAATGTCAAATTAATATGGCAACTGCTGGGATGCTATGTATATAATAGTATGTACAGATCACCAGTCAGAGTTAAAAGACCAAAAGCCAAGCAAGCAAATGTCCAACCCCATGAGGACCAAGGGGAAGAGTTAAAAAAAAAAACCCAGAAATAATGTGGTCTGGATCTTCAAATGAGGACACAAACTGAGTGTGACATACACTCAAAGAGAGTGTGACCAGTCCAGCATCATGCAATCAATTAGCAGCGAAGCCTGGGCTGGAGCTATGGGTTTCTGAGCCTGTCCAGTGGTTCCCATCATAGCAGACACTGCTCCAATAGTGCAGAAAATGGGGTAAGTAACAGGCTTATGAAGCTGTGCAAATGTGACTTTCAAAACTGCAGATTCTAAAGACATAATAGACTAATGAGCTTTGAATGAGGCTGGGAGTGAGGGTATGGGGGCTAGATGGCCTCAAGGGTGAGAGACCAGGAGGGCAACGTGGTATCTGCATGCAATATCTCAGTAAAACCAGAAAAATTAAAAACATTTCATCTGTAACTGGCAGCAAACACTGTCCTGAAAGCAACTATTTGCTAAAAGGTTGCTTCAAGGGTGCTACTAGTCCTGCACTCTTCCCTACAACAAAGATCTGTTTTTGTTGAGCATGTAGAGACGTCTCCTTCCTGAATTCAGGATTTCTTAGAGATTACGGATACTAAAGCATATTACAGCATAACTGCCTCTACTTCAGGCTGAGTTAGCACGTCCTTTCCACTGCAGAACTTCTCTATGGCATCATGAAGTTCAAAGTAACAGCTATATAAACTAAAATAAAGCTCAACTCAAGTTACTCTGCAAACTGAAATGCAAGCCAGTTGTGGTTATAAGGTAATAAAACCAATGTTATACTTAATTCATTCGACAAATATTCACTGGCGAACTCTGCCATGTATTTCTAGGAGCTGATCTGGCGGAGGGACGGGGCAAGGGATGAGGTGCCAGACCAAGGAAGGCCCAAAGTAAATAAAACAGAGCCTCCGTCTAAGGAGGAAAGCAAATCGCAAGCAAATAACTGTAAAACTGTTTGATAAATGTTATAAAGCAGTGAATGCCACTCAAAACGTGGCTCACGGACACCAGTGCTGATGTACAAATTGTTTGTTATTGGTCCACAACAAGACAGCTAAGTGCAGAAATTGAAAGCAAAGATTTAGAAACTTCTATAGCAATCTACCAGTAATTTTAGGTTTGTTGAATCTAACAATAAAGTTTCTATTTCATATGTCTTTTTTACACTTCATTTTTCTACAATATAATTTTATTACATTTTACAAAATTATCCATCCACAAGTAGTTTGAGAAGTAATGCAATGAAGTAATATAATACAAGTACTATACACCACGGAGCCCTGGCGATAGTGGTTAAAGAGCTCAGCTGGTAACCAAAAGTTCCGCAGTTCGAATCCACCAGCCACTCCTTGAAAATCCTATGGGACAGTTCTACTTTATCCTATAGGGTCGCTATGAGCCGGGATCAGCTGGACGGCAACGGGTTTGGTTTCTGGTTTGGACTTATGTGTTATAGTATCCAAACACAGATGAAGAAGAGAAACAGCCTGTGAGATTTAAGAGAGGCTTCAGAGAAAAGATAACCTTCGAGCAGTAAAGCATAAGTAGGGGTTTTCCAGAGATAGCAAGGAGTGAAAGGCATTCCAGGCAGAGAAAGAGCATCGGCAGAGGACTGGGGGGGTCATAAAAGTGCATGGTATATTTGAGGCACAGTAATAACCAGCAGAAGGGAGTAAAGGAAGTTAAGTTACAACTTGAGGCTTTACCCAAAAGCAATAGGGAACCACTGAAGATTTGTATAAGCCCAAGAAAGATGTGTTTATGTTTTAATTAAAGATCTTCTGGCAGCAGTATGGTAGATTAGAAGGGGAGGAAATGGAGAGACAAAGACCAGTTTTCAACATACTAGAATAGACAGGAAGTGAAGAGAACCTGAACCATGTCAAGGAAAAAAGGCAAGAGAGAATTGTGTAGAGATAGTCTGAAAGTAGGAATGCAAATTTCATACTTACTTACATGGATCAGAATTTGTAATCAGATAGCTGTTCACTTAGCTCAACACGCAACCTGATCACACAGGGGAAGACCAGTAAGTACATGAATGTTAAGTGAGTTACTGAGAGAGAAGAGAGATCTGAGGGGGTATGTGAAAGTCTAGAATGAAAATTCAGTAAACACAAGTATGATAAACTGTGTTGCTCACAGACTGGATGAAGATCTTGGGTTTTAATAATCTTAAAAATATATGTATATATACGTGTATATATATGTACGTGTGTGTGTATATATATGTATGTATACGAAGAATGGGTAAAGACTTGTAGCTAACAGATTTATTTCACACTTTCTGTGTACTGAGAAGTATTTCAGACATTATGGGAGACACAAAGGAGAATAGGAATAGCCCCTTTCACTGCTTCTAGCCCCAGAACAACTCTGGGGTCTCATCAGACCAACTAGAGGTTAGTTCTGGACCACAGTAGGCCTTTGATGCTTCAGCAAGTTATCAAACCAAGATTCATTTTCAATCCAGAAGAATTCTATGGGTTCAGGGAACCTTTAAAGGGTAGGGGTGTGTGTGTGTGTGTGTGTGTGTATGCACGTGTGTGCACGTGCACGTGTTGGGGGGGTACTGGTGGATGGGGAGGAAAGGTTCTTCGGCTGGAAGAATTATTTCCTGAAGTGTCCCAGGGAAGATATGAGTTCCTTAAATGAAAACTGTTGACTCAACCAGCTTCTCTGGAATCACCTACTCTCCAGGAAGAGTGGAGCACTCACAAACACAATCTGAACTCCACAAGGATCCAGAGGTCTATCTCTCTTTAGACTAGAGGGTACAGGTCTGGTAAGCCCCTGAAATTCATTGACTCTTGATAGAAAGGACAATAAGTAGGGAATACAGGGCAACCGTACACCATTTTTCATGGAATATTTTGAAAACAAAAAACCAGACTGTTAGATACAGTAAGAAACAATGCAAATATTGTTCTATCATGGATATTCTGCACCCCCTTTAACCACAACTCACACACACAGTGGGCACCACTTATCTAACACTACTGTTGTGGGACAGACTCAGTACCCACTGATGGTGGTTTGTATTTATCAGGCTCCTATAATAAGTGCCTGCTATATTTTAGGGCACATGATTTTACCAAAGTATTTAACAGCTTAGTTTTATAACAATTTACACTGTATGCTATTCATGAACTGGGACAAATAACCCCTTTTGTATCTCTACAGCTGTATCTACACAAGTGAAATTCAACAACTAACCTGTGAATTTAACCTAAATATTCAACAGTTTACAAAATTTTAAAGTTTCATTTGCCTGAGTAGTAATAAACTTTTACCTAAGATTATCAGCTGCCATTTTGTTTTATTTTATAAAGACATAATTTGCCTATGTCTTTGTAATATGACATCGGATATAGGTGCTCACGTACATAAGAAGAGAATATAAAACTATTTCCTAAGAGCATTAATTGCCATTTTTTTATCAGAAAAGGAACACACTGTCAACTAGTACCTACTATCTGCAAGACACTACTGGCAATCAAAGAAAAACAAAAAGATGTAAGTATCCACAAGGTCTGGAAAAGACAGAGGGACAGATCGCCTAATGCCCAGTATATGGAGGTAAGCAGGAGACTTTCCATTCAAAGCCTCCGAGATCCTCTGCAAATCCCGTACAATGCACCAGCATGGAAAGTGATGAATAAGCTTCATTGATAATACTGACTACGTCATGGCTGGCTGAACATTCAGTCCACAAACAGAAGGCTTCTTGTACTTGCTCGAATCAACCATAGGAAAGTTTTAGCAAAAAAGACTTTTATATTCAAATGGAAATCAGTACTTTCCAGCAAGAATGGACAATTAGTAATTCCTTAAACTTGCACTAAGAGGAAGAGCAGGGAAATGTCCCAAAAATGATCACAAACAACGAATATTCCAAAATCTGAAATAAATAAGATTACTATAATTAGCACTTTGAAAAATTCATGCAGCAGATGTAAGATAAATTTGGATGTTACAGGTCTCCTAATTATCTACCTACTCTGGTAGACTTCACCTAAATACTCTCCTTTTGTAAATCTCTATTATATATAAGTTGAAACTGTAGTCCAGGACTCTAGCACATGATTATTTTACATGACGTTCTTTGGACATTTAGCAAAAAAGTGCAAAGGCTGTTCATACATCATCTCAATCTACATAAAAAATTCTTTATTCACAAGATTAAGAGATTCTAGCAAAAAACCTCTCCAAGACTGTCTGGGCAAATAGTGTCCTGCATGCCATCCTCATCCCCACCTCCAAGCATGCATGCAGTTATGGCCTATCTGACCAGTATGGATCTGATTCTGGTACTATAACAAGTCCAGAGGTTCTCAAATAAGCTACAATGATTGCATGGCCACCTTGGAACTGACAAAAATAGTTCAAAAATTAAAAACAAGCTCAAGAAATTGAGCCAGAGTTAAGCAATGATTTCTTAGATATGAACCACAAACACAAGCAATAAAGGGGAAAAAAATGATAAACTGGACTTTATCATAATTTAAAACTTTTAAGCTTCAAATGACACCGTCAGAAAGTGAAAAGACATCTGACAGGAGAAAATGTCTGTAAATCGTATGTCTGATAAAGGTCTTATATCCAGAATATACAAAGAAAATCTCGTAATTCAATAATAAAAAGACAAATAATCCAATTAAAAAGTGAATGAAGGATCTGAATAAGACATTTCTTCAAAGAAGACGTGCAATGGCGAATAAACATCATTAGTCACTAAAAAAATGCAAAATCACAATAAAATACTACTTCAAATTCTCTAGAATGGCTACAATGAAAAAGACAGTAACAAGTATTGGTGAGGATGTAGACAAATCGAAACCTTCATACACTGCTGGTGGGATGTGAAATGGTGAAGCCACTTTGGAAAACAATTTGGTGGTTCCTCAAAATGTTAAACATAGAGTTACTATATGACCAGCAATTCCACTCCTAGTTATATACCCAAGTAATACAAAAACATACGTCCACACAAAAAATGTACGTGAGTGTTCACAGCCGCATTATTCATAATAGCCAAAAGGCAGAAACAACCCAAATGTCCATCAATTGATGAAATGGAAAAATAAAATGTGACATAGCTATGCCAATCAAACCAGCTGCCATCAAGTCGACACTGACTCATGGTGACTCCACTTGTGTAGGAGTAGAACTGTGCTCCATGGGGTTTTCAATGGCTGATTTTTCTAAAGTAGATTGCTAGGCCTTTCTTCTGAGGCACCTCTAGGCAGACTTGAACTGCCAACCTTTCCGTTAGCAGCTGAGTGTTAACCATTTGCACCACCCAGCAATAAAATGGAATATAGTACTAACGCATGCTATACCATGATGAACCTAGAAAACATTTTACTAAGTGAAAGAAGCTAGCCGCAAAAGACCACATATATTATTATTCCCTTTATATGAGATGTGCAGAGTAACCAAATCTATAGAGACAGAAAGTAGATTAGCAGTTGCCTGGGTTAGAAGGAGGAGTCCCTAGGTGATGCAAATGGTTAAGTACTAGACTACCAGCTGAAAGACTGGCAATTCAAACCCATCCAGAGGCACCTGAGAAGACAGGTCTGACGATCTGCTTCCAAATGATCACAGCCTTGAAAACCCTAT
>NW_004443962.1:14116188-14143494 GCF_000243295.1 Trichechus manatus latirostris | reverse complement strand
GTCAGGCGCCATCAAGTCAGTTCCAACTCATAGTGACCCTACATACAACAGAACGAAACGCTGCCAGTCTTGCGCCATCCTCAGAATTGTTGCTATGCTTGAGCCCACTGTTGCAGCCACTATGTCAATGCATCTCATCGAGGTCTTCCTCTCTTTTGCTGACCTTATACCAAGCATGATGTCCTTGGACTGGTCCCTCCTGAGAACATGTCCAAAGTTCGTGAAACAAAGTCTTGTCATCTTCATTTCTAAGGAGCATTCTGGTTGTACTTCTTCCAAGACAGATTTGTTCATTCTTCTGGCAGTCCATGGTATATTCAACATTCTTCGCTAATGCCATAATTCAAATGCATCAGTTCTTCTTTGGTCTTCTTTATCATTGTCCAGCTTTAATATGCATTGGAGATGACTGAAAACACCATGGCTTTGGTCAGGCACACTTTAGCTCTCAAAGAGAAAGTACAGGGGTAGAGAAATACTACAGAGAAGAGAGCAATTAATTTTGCCTGAAGATGATGCAAAAAGGAACGATGACACTTCAGCAGGGCTTTAAACAATGGATAGACTTGAAAGGATTCCAAGGCAAGAGGGGAGTTATGTGGGAAAGAACAGCAGAAATGAAGGCAGAGCACAGTCGAGGGAATGAAAAGGTGTCTGCAATAGCAAAGAGGCTTAGGGGATTGAAAGAAATTTGGGAACAAAAAGAGTGAAGCAGAAATGTTAGAAAACTGTTGGGAGAATTAAGTCAAATCATGAGGGAACTTTTACATATGATACAAATTTTAAACCTTATTCTAAAGGCATTAGTGAGCCACTGAAGATTTTTAAGCAAGAGAATGAAATGATGAGATTTATTTTTAAAATACCATACCAGCAATTGTTCGTAGGATAAAGACAGACTCCTTCCCAGGCCAGGGTTCTCAAGGTTGTTTTTACCTATGTAATTACTTTTCATATGCTTTCAAATGAAATCTTACACAGAAAAAAAAGATGTAAAATTTTTAAAAAGCAAAGCTCTTCTGGTTGAAACAGCAGTAGAGGGTCTGGAGCCCTGTGTGGACAACCATTTGAGCCCCCCACCACTGAAGAACCCCCAGTGCTCTGGGGAAGATGGCATGTAAAATTCTGGACTAAAGAGAGGCAATAACGGAAAATTAGAAATTAATTAGGAAGCTAGTGCAATAGACCAGGGGGAAAATGATCAGTGATTAAAATAAGCATAAGTTACGAAGAAAGGGAAGAAGAGTCAAGAAAACTCTTAACAAAGTGGAATTGACGGGACTTTATAACCAACAGATGCAGAGAGCAAGGAAGAAGAAAGAATCAAGGATAACTTCTGAGCGTCTGGCTTGAGAAAAGGGGAATGACTTTGTGGATAAAAGGAAATGTACGAAGAACACATGATCTCCATAAAAATATTTCAAAACTAGTAATTCCAAAACTTGAACTATTGTTTCTCCCTTCAAACATGTTCCCCAATGCTGGGTTGCACCATCTCAGTACTTGGAACCAGACTGATGCTGTGCTTGAACCAGAAACCTTTGACAACTGCTCCTCCTTCATGTCCCACATTAAATCCATCACCAAGTCCCACTGGTTCTATTTCCAAAATCTGTCTCATCTATCCACTTCTCTCTATCACCTCTGACAGCCACCATCATCTCACACCTTGATTTCTGCAACAGCCCCCTAATCAGTCTCCTTGCTGCTATCCTGGACTCCCTCCTATCCATTCACACACAAGACTGGTCTTTTTAAACTGGAAATTCCTTCAACAGATTCCCACTGTACTGAAAGTCTAAAGACAGGGAACATGTTTTGTTTTATTCACCTTGGGATGCTTAGAGCCTAGTATATTGCAGACACTCAAATATTTTTGAAAGAATGAAAAAAAGAGGAACAGGTCTGGGGCAAGACAGTGAGTTCCATTTCAGGCCTGCTGGGTTTGAGGTGTCTATGGAACATCCAAGTAGACGAACCTACTGGCAACTGGTTATAAGAGCCTGGATCCAAACTGTCATTTGGCTTCACTATTTCAGGACTAACATAAGAAGAGTTATCTACGGTAAACAGGAGTAAGACTATTTTAGACAATCATGAACTAAGTTAATAAAGCTTGAAGCAAACTCAGCTTCTTAGAAAAGATTAAAGTGTCTCTCTAATCTGGAATTCTGCAGCCCTGGGTCATGTCTAGGTTAGCATTTCAAGGACAAGGAAACGACTGATCTAGCACTAGATTTGTGTTGGGATTTCTACAAGGAGCAATTTGGCAGCTTAGCCTATGGTCTGGCTACTTCTTTCAGACTGCTTTCATAAGACCTCTGCCCACTGACGTCCTCACCAGTGTCCCAATGACTTTTCTATTAGCTAATCATAAACCTCACCTGACTCTCAGACAGTCCATCTGGGGTGGTGCCCAGAAGTCTGCATTCTGACAAGTACAGCAGGCGATTTCTCAGACTGGGGGACCCCACTAAGTTAATGGTTTAGACAACAGATGCAAAAAGTATCTTCCTTCCTCTCTCCTACTGACCCTAGAAAGCTGCCTTAAGATGTGGCTGCTATAAGAATTTCCAAATAATAATAATAAAGCTATATTTTACTGTAGGCTTACTATGGTACTGTGCAAAAGCATTTAATATAAAGTACTTTACACGATAAACAAATGCTAAGAACTTCCAGGGTGTTTCGCATAAGTTACAATTACTTTTCCAAAGGCAGATACGGGAGACACTAATTAGTCTCCAATATCCTCTTCCTCCTTAATTTTCACAAATGTCAGTTTTCTTAATTACTGTATACAACCCTTGGAGTTCAATAAGATGGTGATGGCAATTATCCATTTTTAAGTCAAGATATAATTATTTAAATATTTTAACTTTTAGAAAAGACTCTTTTGAGAACTTCTGCCTCCATATCCAGGGAGCATGTACAACAGTTAGTAAATGTAAAATGAGTTGGTTTATGACCTAGTCAGCTGGTTTATTATTCAGGTGATCACAGGCAGCAGTCTGCTGACTTTGACAATTCTAAGGTTTTAAACTGATTTAAACCAGTTAATATCTATAATAGACTCTTGGCTAAACACAGAATTGTTGAAATACAAGCCAATAAAGAACATAAACCTGATTAAATACTGCAACTTCAACTCATGATGATTTCATTTTACCAACTCTGCATATTGTACTATCGGATCAAATTTCTCACATCTTATAACAAAATGCCTTTAATACTTCAAGATCCAATGAGAGAAACAAAGAAAAAATACAGCAACTAAAATATCAAAACTACCTTTGCACTTACTGGGAATAAAGAGTATCTGCCTCCTCAATGTACTGTTTGCAGAAAAGTATTTGCAAATAGCAGAGTGGTTTGTGAAATATTTTGAAATATTTTTGTCACTTAAAAATAAATTTCAAGATTTTTTTTTAATTTAAATACTGGATGACAAGGTAAGTTGTTGTATTTATTTATTTATTTATTTTGGTACCTTAATACAACTTTATATTTCAATCGACACTTTAAAATACATTCACTCTCAACACTAAGGATGTCATTTTAAAATTGGACAAGTGGTGCTTTATTTTACGTAATTAATTAAAGCAAATTAAGAAACTTTTACACAATGCAAAATAAAGTATACACAAAGTTATTCATTTTAGAATTGTTTATGATAATAAAAGACTGGAAACTATCTAAGTATCCATGAACAGTAGACAAGTTAGAGAACATCAGTACCATAAAATGTTAAGCAGACATAAAAAAAGATTAAGGAAACAGGAATAGTATGCTACTACCTGTTTAGGAAATGAGGTGGGTAAGGAATATATACATGTATTGGCTTGTCTATGCCTAAAATAGCTCTAGAATAATACTTTTAAAAAAAAACAGTTGCCCGTGGAGAGACAAATTGGGTGACTGGGCAAAGGATAGGAGGAGAACATTTTACTAGATAATCTTCTGTACTTTTTTGAAATTTAAGCCACGTAAATGTATTACGTACTCTAAAAACTAAATTTTTTAAATAAATGACTTTTTTTTAAAAGTAAACCATGTGTAAGGTTTTTAAAAAAATCAAATACTTTCAAAAATACATTATTCAATAACTAAAATTTAAAAAAATAGTGGCCATCAAGTCGATTCCAACTCATGGCAACCCCATGTGTGTCAGAGTAGAACTGCACTCCAAAGGGTTTTCAATGGCTGTAATCTTTCAGAAATCAACCACCAGGCCTTTCTTTGAGCCACCTCTGGGTAGATTTCAACAGCCAACCTTTAGGTTAGCAGCCAAGCACTTAACCATCTGCACCATTCCAGGGACTCCAACCAACTAGATAATGCCAATTGTAAATGAACTATGACAATTATGTCTGTAATTGTAAAATTGTTCAATACGTGCCCCTTGGAGTCATGTGGTACCTAGCAATCTTAGGGTTAATTTCATCCTAAGCCCTTTCTATCTCCATCAATGGTTGAAACGGAGGTCACAATATGAGTTCTTTCAGTTCTACAGGGTTACAAGGAAAAGGTAGTACAAAACACGAGCTTCTCAGCATAACCCCAAAGAACTGACTGAGTAAAAAAGTTCTGAAAATATTTACTTTTTTCTAATCCCACTGTACATCACTTGTTAAATGAAAAAGTCAAATGGCTCTATATTCATAATGCTATATTAAAGCCAAAAAAAAAAAAAAGTTGCCAATTTCAACCCATGGAGATCCCATATGTTTCAGAGTAGAATTGTGCTCCATAGCGTTTTCAATGGCTGATTTTTCTGAAGTGGATCTTAAAAAGGAGCCCTGGTGGTGCAGTGGTCAAAGCACTCGGCTGCTAACCAAAAGGTCAGTGGTTCAAACTTGCCAGAAGCTCCAGAGGAGAAACTGCTTCTGTAAAGATTTACAGCCTTGGAAACTTTATGGGGCAGTTGTAGTCTGTCTTATGGGGCCATGATGAATCAGAATCAACTCAACAGTACTGGGTTTGGCTTTCTGGGTTTAGGTCTTAAAAATAAAATTTATAACAAACTTTATAACATAGTATTTAATAACAGAATATCCATTTTAAATTAATGTTATTTTAATCACATTATCTTTTACAGCCTGAAAATGACAGAAAGATTTTTTTTAATTAACTCATCAATTCTTGAGAAATAGGGTCTCAGGTCACAAAAGGGTGAGAACACAGCAATGTGCCTACAGCACCAGTGACCCACTGACACCCAGAGTCGCTGAGGGGAAAAATCACAAATCTAAAAGTATAAAACAAAATGAGCAAAAAAGTTTGCTTTTTGATTTACCGTCTAACTTCCAAGAGTACTCTCTTTATTCACCTCTCACTGACTGGCTTTAACAACTCCTCCAAAGACTCATCTTTCTTAAACTCCTGCTCCTATGTTACCATCCCAACCCTTGGCAAACACCTCCCTTTTTAATCTTTACTAAGTGGCTACACACTGGGCTCAAGCATAACGACAACTGTGAGGGTGGCGCAGGACCGGGCAGTGTTTCGCTCTATCTTACATACGGTCGCTATTAGTCGGGACCGACTTGACAGTACCTAACAACAACAAAAGAAATTAAAGGAATCCTCTCCCTAACACATCATTGTCTACGTTTTCACCTTTTCTTTCGTCTTTCTTTCCCATCCTTGCCTTAAACCATCGCCCAACCTCCACCAAGATCTTGTTTGCTCAATTATCCCACCATCCACATTTTCACGTTTTCCTTTTTCTTTGGCCCCTTCCTTTGAGCCTTCAAAAAAGCAAAGATCTTTCATTATTTTGAAAAATCTCTCTTGACTCTGCTGCCTTTCTTAAGGAGGCATATTGTTATCGTATTTCTCTCCTTTCTCTAGTCAAGCTGTGTGTAATCCACATCCATTTCCTCTTCCTCCTTCCTTCCAGAAAGTTATGCTTGTTTCAAATTCTCTACTAAAATAGTCGTATCAAAGTTCCCTAATGTCCCCCTTATCACTGAATCCTAGACTGTCAAAAGTGAAAGGGGTTTTCAGGCTGATCTATTCCATCTCCCTTATTTTAAAGATAAGGAAACAGATAGATCTGTGAGAAATTAACAGATTATACAGTGAATGACACTATATAGTGAATCAGTGTGGGCTAGAATCTTGACACACTTCTACCCAGAAAAACATACATCTCATGGTTAAAACAAAGAAAAACAAACTAAAAAAGCAAGATGAAACCTACCTAAGATTATTTCAAGTACTATCACAAAAAAGGAGGGCAGCATTTATAATATAATCTGAAATGGAGGCCGAAACAAATATGCAGCAGATAATCCAAAACCCATTTCAGTTGGCTCTGGAACACGGACTTGCGTTTTGTGAATCCCTAAACGTTCCACTGTGAAGGCTTTTCAGGAAAGTCCATTTTTCTCTTGCTTTTCCCTGCTCCCCCTCTGCTGTGCCCTCAAGCTGTCAATATACAGTCTGTCATGGACTGAATTGTGTTCCCCCAAAATATGTGTATCAATTTGGCTAGGCCATATTCCTACCGTTGTGTGACTGTCCACCATTTGTCATCTGATGTGATTTTCCTATGTGTTGTAAATCCTACCTCTATGATGTTAATGAGATGGGATAGGTGGCAGTTATGTTAATGAGGGAGGGCTCAATCTATAAGATTGGACTGTGTCTTGAGCCAATCTCTTCTGAGATATAAAAGAGACAAGTGAGCAGAGAGACAGGGGGGCCTCATACCACCAAGAAAGGAGCGTCGGGGGCATAGTGCGTCCTTGGACCCAGGGTTCCTGCGTGGAGAAGCTCCTAGTCCAGGGAAGATTGATGAGAAGGAGCTTCCTCCAGTGTCAACAGAGACAGAAAGCATTCCCCTGGAGCTGACAACCTGAATTTGGACTTCTGGCCTACTAGACTGTGAGAGAATAAACTTCTGTTTGTTAAAGCCATCCACTTGTGGTACTTCTATTACAGCAGCAATAGATGACTAAGACACAGTCCAAATCTAATTGTTGAAAAATCTAGCCTGGAAACCAAAGCAGCAGTCAAAGAGGTAGAAAAAGAACCAGAGAAATAAGGAGTTTCTAGGAAGAGGAAGCCTTCAGTAGTTGCAAATGCTAAGTGTGTATATACTTTCCTTTTTCAGATACTTTGGTTATTCTCAGTACTCCTTAAAGTTTTCCTGAATTAGGGCTTAACCACTTTTATAAATAAACATTCCCATGAAGAGTATATATTCTTTAATCTACTTGCTCCACTGTTCTGTCTCTTACATTGTAAGTTCTAGAGGTCAACCAACAATATTAAATTATTTGAAATTCTACTACCCAAGTTTTCTCCCCATCCAATATATTTTCCCATAAAGCCCTCTGAAATATCCATATAACATTAAAGAGACAGAGAACTTTAAACAAAAAACCCGTGAATGGTCAACAGGAATTAACAGATAAAAAGATTATTTTGTTTACACTTTAGTCTCTCTAGTCATTTCCACTGCCAAATGATTGGGAGGCTTCCTAGGCTTTTTTGCTTCACTTATTACTGTTTTATTCCTTCCCTTCAGATTCCTATTTCAGAGCCAGCTGGATACAGAGCCAGGGGATAACCCTGCACAAAGAATAGTGTACCCAAGAATAGGGATCCTTCTGGCAAAGCAGTAAACATGAGGTCATAGGGATTCCAACAGCCTTCCCACTCCACACCCTTATTCAAAAAGAAGTAAGAAAATTAAACACAA
This sequence comes from Trichechus manatus latirostris, assembly GCF_000243295.1. Classification (NCBI taxonomy): domain Eukaryota; kingdom Metazoa; phylum Chordata; class Mammalia; order Sirenia; family Trichechidae; genus Trichechus; species Trichechus manatus. The sequence goes on along the minus strand of NW_004443962.1, from coordinate 14,135,783 downwards.
CAGGAAGGGGAAAGACAGAAAAGATGGAAGCCCCTCCTATGTTAATCTTGTTGCCATCAAGTCGATTCCGACCCACAGAACTGTCCTATAGGGTACCCAAGGCTGTAATCTTTACGGAGGAAGATTGCCACACCTTTCTCCCATGGAGCGGCTGATGGATTCTAACCACTGACCTGTCAGTTAACAGCTGAGTGCTTAACCACTGCACCACCAGGGCTCCTTCCTCCTATGTTAGCATACACCAAAGATGCTTCTCTGAATACTTGTCTACTCAAGAATGTTAGCCAAAACCAAGCCACCTGGTTACCTTTAGTAAATATAACTTTAGACGCAGGGAGTTGTAACTTCTGGGTTTATAATCGAATCAAACTTAAGGGGTTTACAACACATGCAGATTCAAGACACATGAGAACAATAACAAAGGATGGTGGGAGTTACAGTAAATGGACTTCTATGTTTGCAAGGTGTCTACAGTTTATGTGAAATGGTACAATATTAAATCTAACTATACTGTGACAAGTTAAGAATGCATACTGTAATGCTGAGAGGAACCACTTATATATATATATATATTAAAAGAGGAATAGTTTAAAAGTTAACGAATGATTATCAGACTAGATAAAAAGCAAGATCCAACTGTTTGCTGTTTACAGGAAAATGTATGTTAAATACAAAGACACAGATTAAAAATAAATTAATGGAAAAGATCCCATTCAAATAGTAAACATGAGAAGTCTGGAGGGGTTATATTAATACTATATAAAATATACTTAAAGAAAAAGTGTATGACCAAAGATAAAGGGCAATTCATAATGATAAAAGGGTTAATTCATCAAGAAGATATATGTGGAAATGCCTAATAACAGACACTGAAAGCACATAAAACAAAAGTTGATAGAACCAAATGGAGACACAAATAATTCCACAATTATAGTACCAAACATGTTGCCATCGAGTCAATTCCAACTCATAGCAGCCCTATAGGAACTGCCCCACAGGGCTTTCAAAGCAGTGGGTTCGAACCACTGACCTTTCTGTTAGGAGCCAAGCACTTAACTGCTACACCATGAGGGCTTCTTCACAATTATAGTACAGATTTTATAATCCCTCTCTCAGCAGTTTATAAACACTGGACAAAAAAAAGAAAAAAATCAGTAAGGAAAAAGAGAATCAGAACAATACTATAAACCACTTTTACATAAACCAGAGACTTCATCAGCCTGAGATCAGAAGAACTAGATGGTGCCCAGCTACCATCAATGACCACCCTGACAGGGAACACAACAGAGAGTCCCTGATGGAGCAGGAGAAAGGTGGGGTGCAGAACTAAAATTCTAGTAAAAAGACCAGACTTAATGGTCTGAGACTGGAGGAACCCCGGAAAGCATGGCCCCCGGACTCTCTGTCAGCCCAGAACTAAAACAATTTCTGAGGCCAACTCTTCAGACAGGGATTGGACTGGACTGTGGGACATAAAATGATACTCGTGAAGAGCATCCTTCTTAGCTCAAGCAGATACACGACACTAAACAGGCAGAAGTGAGATGAGAAGGCAGGGAGGATTAGGAGCTGGTTGAATGGACACTGGAAATCAGGGGTAGAAAGGAGTGTGCTGTCACAGTATAGGGAAAGCAATCAGGGTCACATAACAATGTATGTATAAATTTTTGTATAAGAGACTAATCTGAAACGTAAACTTGCACTTAAACTACAATAAACAAAAACAACAATAATAAAAATAGAACAACAACAAAAACACTATAAACCACTTTAACCCTCAACAACTTTGGAACATACATTCTTTCAAATGTAGGTGGTATGCTCACCAACAGAGATCATATGTTTTTCCACAAAACAAGTTTCAGTAAATTTAAAAGGAATGAAATCATACAGAGTATGTTCTCTGACCAAAAATGAATTAGAATCCAATAACAATAATATATCTAGGGATACCACCAAGTGTTTGGAAATTAAACAAGATACTTACAAGAAGTCCACAGGTCAAAGAGAAATTAAAATGGAAATTAAAAAAAATATTTTGAACTGAATTCTAATGAAAAATACAAGATACCCGAAATTGTAGGATGCAGCTAAAACAGTATTTGTAGGGAAATTTATAGCTGTGCTATAAAGCTATAGAAAAGAAAAGAGACAGTGATCTAAGTTTCTACCTCAAGAAGCTAGAAAAAAAGCAAGGTAAAGCCAAATTAAATATAAGGAAAGAAATAATAAAAACAAGAACAGAAATTAATGAAATAGAAAACAGAAGAGCAATAGAGAATATTAACAAAACCAAAAGCTGGTTCAGTGAAAACATGAACAAAATTGATAAACCTCTATCTGTACTAATCAAGAAATTTTAAAGGGGGGGGGATACCAACATCAGCAATGAAAAAGGAATTTTCACTACAGATCCCATATAATTTAAATAACAATAAGAGAATGCTATGAACAACTTCATGCTTGCATATAAACAACTCAGATAAAATGCGAAAAAAAACTTGAAAAGTATGACTGACCAAAAATGACAAAAGAAGAAATGAAAAATCTGAATAGCCCCATATCTATCACATAAATTGAATTTGTTATCAAAAACCTGCTCACTAACAAAACTCTAGGCCTAGATGGTTTCACTGGTGAATTCCATCAAACATTCAAGAAAGAAATAACACCAATCTCACACAAACTCTTATAGAAAATAAGGAGGAGGGAACATATCCCAACTCATTTTATAAGGCCTGAATTACCTTCAGGCCCAAACCTGACAAAAAACAAACTATAGATCATCACCCCTCATTACATAAATCCTTAACAAAAAATTAACAAACTCAATCTAACAATGCTGTAAAAAAAAAAAAAAAAAGGATAACACATCATGACTAAATAGTTCATCCCAGAAATGCAAGGTCAATTAACATTCAAAAATCAATTAATAAAATTTACCGTAACTATAGAATAAAAACAGTTCAGCAGTTTCTTAGAAAATTAAACATCACTAATCATTCCACTCGTATGTATTTACCCAAAAATTCTGAAAATACATGTCCACACAAAGACATATACAGTAGTCACAAAACTGGAAGCAATCCTCAATAACAGAATGGAAAAATGAGCTGTGGCATATCCATAAAAAGGAACTCTACTCAACAATAAAAAGCAACAAGCTAGAGATACATGAAGAGCCCGGGTAGCAAAAAGGTTAAGTTCTCAGCTGATAACCAAAAGGTCGACAGTTTGAACCCACCCAGTGGCTCCACAGGAGAAAGACCTGGCAATCTCCTTCCATAAAGATTACAACCTAGAAAACCCTATGGGGCAGTCCTACTCTGTCACATGGGGGTCCTATGAGTCAGAATTGACTCAGCAGCACCCAACAACAATGTTACATGCAGCAATATAGCTCAATCTGAAAATCATTATGTTGAATGAAAGAAGCCAGACATAAGAGTATTATGTTTTTACACAGATTGTAAACTATACAACTAAGTATAAGTGTGTAAGAAGAATAATAAAGAAATGTATTTTTGTCAAACTTGTAAATTCAAATACTTGGGTACTCGGGAAATATAAGTTGGCAGTGGAGAAAGAGACACTTTACGCACATGCTAAAATGGTCATGGGGGCGGAAGGTAGTTCAGGAAATATACAACCCGGAGACACAGACTGTAGTATGTAGGCATACATACTGCTGGCTGGTAATATACAATTTAGTGTGCCTATACGCCAGGTGGGGCCCTGGTGGTGCAGTGATTAAGAGCTCAGCTGCTAACCAAAAGGTCAGTAGTTCAAAGCCACCAGCCACTCCTTGGAAATCCTATGGGGCAGTTCTACTCTGTCCCATAGGGTCGCTATGAGTTGGAATCAACGGCAATGAGTTTGGTTTTTTTTATATGCCAAGCAGGTGTATTATCTTGCTTAAACCTCTCACTAACACTACAAGGTAGATACTTTTATAATCACCACTTAAAAAAAAGAAAACTGAGGTCTAGAGAGGTTTGCTTACAGCCAATAAACGCAGAGTCGGGACTCAAAGAGCATTTTCTGGCTACAGAAATGCAAGGAACGCAACGGCAACTCACTGTCTTACCACCTCCCACAAAATCATGTTGTCAGCCGAAGCTGTGATTACATGAACCACACTAAAAAAATGAATCATGTTTTATTTCCATACTAAGATTAAAAACCCCTTAGGTAAAAAGGGCTGCTAACTTAATGTACTTACATTGGACAGACTAGGGTAAGAGGTGAGAAGAGTGAGGAGTCATGGTGCTGCTCCCTACCTCCCAGGATGGTGGAAGAGTGTCCACTCCCACAAAGTACAAGTTAAAAAAGTGACATACATGCAATCTAGAAGCTCTGAAAAGAGCCTTGTGATGAAGAGACTGTTGGAGTTTCTTGGGGACCCTTAAGAAATATGGAGAAACCAGCAAACTCTCAGTGGTTAGTCTCTGAAGGCAAATTCAAGAAAAGAGGAACTGCAAATGTCTGCCATTCTCGGAACCATTCACTATGACGCCTCCCAAACCTTTCATGAGATACCCAAATAGGTTCCACACTGATTTAAACTGCTTTATTTAATGTATTCATAATTTCTATGACCCCCACAAAAACAGTTGGCTTAGTTTACTGTGTGCTAAGATTAGTTTTTAATTAGGGCACCATTTAATTAACTGAAATGGAATTTCCTTCTTTGCCGTGCAGTCTAGATTTCTAAGGTCCGGCCTGGTCACCAACATCAGAAGTAGAAAATAGCCACAAATGCTAGATCCCAGTTTCAGTATAACACTGATAACCTTTCAATTACTTGCATTTCTCCATGTTTTAAATGAAACTCTCAGCAAATTCACATTTTTTTCTTTTTTATATTTCTCCCATTCTGAGAAGGAAATATTCTCCTTACAAGTCTTTTTACCTTTTCTTTTTTCCTTTGAAACAGCAATTATGCCAACTTTTTAAAAGACTCACTGAGAATATGTCTCTCTTCTGGGACTTGAATTTAATCTATCAACATTATTGAGGAACATCACATGATCTTGAACTAGCATGTCAGGCTCTGGTCTCCCTATCTCCTTCCTGGTCCACTTCCAATCCATCCTCCCCACTGCTGTTAAAGTCAACCTGCTAAAAAAGCAAATCTGAGCAAGTTATTCCTCTGTTGACAACCTTCGGAACGCTTCTCCCTGCTTAGAGGGTAAAGTCCAAATACCTGGTGTTTGCTACCCTTCTAGCCCCATCTCTAGCCCCTGCTTACCTTGAACCCTACTCCGCAGTCATGCAGAACTACCTGTAGCCTCCAGGATATATTAGGCGTCTTTAACTGTGCTTATCCTCTCTCTTTGCCCATAAAGACTAGCTCTCCCACTCCCTCTCCCTTTCCCACTACCCCTTTGCTTCCTGAACTCCTACTTAGCCTCTAAAAAGAAACTTCTGGACTCACTACTTCTGCTCCTCATATTGAAAACTTGATCACTCCACTTCCTTTGGTGACAGACTTACAGATTATCTTCTGGTTCCCCTCTTGGAACTTTGGAATAAAGGTAGTTCTATCAACATATTCATTTATATAAAATGTGATACCCCATACAACTCACACTCCAACAGGAAGTGACCTGTTATACAGACCACCTCACTTGTTTGGATATTGCTTTTTTATGTCCTTTGATAACTGAGTATGTTTGGTCTCCTCAATTTATTTACTATAAGATATAGGGAAAAAGTAATGTATTCTAAAATGCGAGAGGGGTGCTACAAAACACTTAGTTCTTAAACAATTTGCCCAATTCATTTTGCTAACTGAAAATATAAAACAGACAGTAGTATTGACTAGTCTTATTCATTTAACAATGTTTACTGAGCAACTACTATGTGCCAAGCACTGTGCTAAGTGCTAGCGAGTGGCACAACAGTGTACAAAACAATATATGGATATAGATATTTCACAGAAACAAAGAACTTCATAACTGAAAAGTACATTAGAGATCAACTAGTCCAACCCACCCATTTTACAGTGGAGGAAATATCTTGCCCAAATTCACCCAGCTAGTTAGTAGCAAAGGTGAAGATTCAAGAGACTTCTAATCTCTCTCTTTCCCATCCTATACCATCAGTTTGAAGGCATTTTGAATAACAGGACAGATTAAACACTATTTTGGTTTAGGATATGTTATAAATCTCAACATTTTAAAATAATACTAATCTATATGTGAAAAGAGGCTTGACATGACATTTTCAGAAAGGAAAGCTGTGACATAAAACAAATCTAAAGGGAATGAAGTAACAGAGACCCAGCAACGGGAGCTGGGCTTCATCTAAGTCAGCAGATGACATCTATTTGCACTCGTTAGCACTGCCTGGCATGTGCTACACCACCCCCTCGGGGTAATTTACATTTTTTTAAAACATGTATTTCTAAATTTAGGAAGTTAGGATAATCAGGGTGGAAAAGCCCATCTGTTTGAAGTTCACTCCAGCTGCTGCTGATTCTGAAATGAAATTTTAGTATCTATTTTCTTGTCTGTTTCATTTTGCCCGGTCTGGAATATGACGACATGACAGAGCATAACAGAAGTGAAGAGCACGGGGTCCAAGATGTATTTTATTTGGTGTACACAGCACCTCCACTGTGCTCAAATAACCCCACCACAATTACACAAGCGCGTGTGTGCTATTTATACACAGCTATGTACACTCAGGCACATGCCCATTTTTCTTGTGGAATGTTTTGTTGGGGTAGGGGTGACAGAGACAGAAAGACCCTAGAAAGATGATGTTTGACCCTCAAGAGCTTCAAATTAGTTTGAACATGACAGAAAAAATAACTGGAATATTGCTAGCTATATCATTTCATGTATGTGATCAGAAAAGAGCATCAATCTGGATTCTGATCCAAACTTTGCCACTTACATGCCGTGTGGTTTTGAAAGGTCACTCTATCTTTCTAGGTTTCTTACTATATAACATGCAAGAAGGGAGGCAGGAGGGGAAGGAGGGAGGAATTGAGCAATGAGGAGAAACCAGGTGCCTTCCACATCTACAATCTGGGGACTGTATGACAACTACTTAAATGTTCGCAAGGAAGCAACCATAAGCACAAGAGTTTTACCCTACTGGTTTGAAATCATCAGCATCAAACCCAGAAGCAAACTGATAAATATTTATTTATATACTTCTTTTACAGACCTTGAAAGTATATGAATCATACATATTCTAAGTTAAATAAACAGAGGTGTATTTAGTATTTAGGGAGTGGCACAAAAATTAAGTGCTTGGCTGCTAACCCAAAGGCTGGCAGTTCAAACCCACCCAGTGGCTCCGTGGGAGAAAGTCGTGGCAATCTGCTTCCGTGAAGATCACAGCCAAGAAAACCCTACGTGGCAGAGTTCTACTCTGTTACAGGGGTGGCTATGAGTTGAAATCGACTCAATGGCACACAATGACAAAAACAACATTTAGTATTTAAATACTAAAAGAATTTTGAAGTACTTTAAAAATAAACACATTTCAATCGGGACAATCTGACTTGTTATAAGTGTAAGTTAAAAGAAAAAGAGAAATGACATTATCGAGGATGATATTTATTACTGCTAATAAACATCAAATTTAATTGTTGATAAAGTCTCCAAAAGAAAAGTATAAAAGCTCACCCAGAGAAATAAACACGTTCTGGGTCCTAAAAACCCTCCCTGTGCAAGGCACTGTGCTATAAGCACTACTGAGTGATGACCGTCTCAGAGAAAATTGTTGAAGGTTTTATTACTACTCTCAGCAGTAGGGAGTCACTTAATTAGAAATAACAATTCTACTAATGAGAGTCAGTTCCAATGGCCTGTGACAGAGACCAAGGGCATGCTGTAGCCACCACTACCTTGTCACTGCCCAAGGACACCGCTGTATACCTGGAGGACGCAGACAAAACTGAAAGGTTGGAAGAGCTTTAAAAAGCATGTACCATAACTTAAGGAGGCTTAACATATTTTTCTGTACTCATTATGTTGTTCTGAACTTAATCACTGTTTTATAAGCGAACATACATTCTAAGAAGCAGCAGGAACTTGAAAAAGAAATTTTAGTGCTATCTCACTTTGTTTAGAGCTCGGCTGCTAAGCAAAAGGCTGGCAGTTTGAATCCACCAGCTGCTCCTTGGAAACCCAACTCTGTCCTATCAGGTCGCTATAAGTCGGAATCAACTCAATGGCAACAGGTTTGGTTTTTTTTGGAAAGATGTTGTTATTCTGTCTTTGGTGTATTTTTGCCTCTGCTACATCCCCAGCACCTAGAACAGTACCCAGCACAAAGCATGCACTCAGTAAACATCTGGTGAATAAATGTTTTAGAAAATCACTTTACAATGTAAAGGGATGAGGGGAAGGAAGAGTTACGGACTCTTACTCACTATGGCACCACGTGCTTTAGGTCCATTTTTCTCACCTAATTCAGCTACTCAGCGGGGTAGGTGTTACCTGTCTCATTTTTCCAAATGAAGAAAACGATTCAAATGTTCCACAATACTCTGACCTAAGAAGAGAAGACACCCTGTGACCACTCAGTCTGATCCAGGGGAGCTGCAGTACAGGTGCAAACTCTGAAAGAGATAGCCAGGGCATAAAAGAAAGCCAGTCTGAGACTACATCTGCAGAAAGGCTGAGCTAGGAAGGTTGGCAACAGTATAAGCCGCAGCACAGGAGAAGAACAGATGCACAGACACAGGTGTCACTGGCTGGACCACAGCCAGGCCAAAGGCACAAAGGCACACTGGGCTACAGGATCAGAGAAGGGGTGGGAGCTCTCAGGAGTGAGGGTGTCAGAGACTCTGGGGAACTGAGGAAACTGAGGCAACCAGGGTGGTATGTGTCTTGTTCCCAAAGTTTCTCAAAGTAAAAACTGCCCAGAAATATGTAAATTCAAGCAAATAACGGCATGAACGTTAGTGACAAAGATGATGGTCATTTATTATAATTTATTAGTCAATCTGTCATTCCTAAGTCTTTTTTCTTCTTCTTTGTTTACTGTTGAAAATACACACAGTAAAACACACACCAATTCAACAATTTCTACATGTACAATTCAGTGACACTGAATTCTTCAAGTTGTGCAACCATTCTCACCTTCCTTTTTCTTTTTTTTTTTTTAATTGTACATTAGGTGAAGGTTTAGAGAGCAAATTAGATTCCCATTCAATAGTTTGTACATAAAGTGTTTCACGGCCTTGGTTTCATTCCCCACAATGTGTTAGCACTCTCCCCATTTCCACCCTGAGTTCCCTGTTTCCTTTCGTCCTGATTTTCCACTCCTTCCTGCTTCTCATCTTTGCTTTTAGGCAAATATTGCCCTTTCAATCTAGTATAACTGACTCTACTAAGGACCATGTTCCTCTCAGTTGTTATTGTTTATTTTATGGACTTACCTATTATTTGGCTGGAAGGTGGTCTCCATTGGCTTCAGTCCAGTTCAGAAGGTTGTCTTAGAGCTGTAGTCTCAGGGGTTTCTTCGGTCTCTGTCGGACCAGTAAGTCTAGTATTTTTTGTGGATCTGATTTTTTGTTCTACATTTTTCTCCCACTCTGTCCAGGACCCTCTACTGTGAGTCCAGTCAGAGCGGTCGGTAATGGTAGCTAGGCACCATCTAGTTCTTCTGGTCTCAGGGTCATGTAGGCTGTGGTTCATGTGCTCCATAGTCCTCTGGACTAATTTCTCCCTTGAGCCTCTGGTTTTCTTCACTCTCCTTTGCTCCAGACGGGAAGACACCAATAGTTGTATCTTAGATGGCCGCTCACAAGCTTTTAAGATCCCAGACGCTACTCACCAAAGTAGGATGCAGAACACTGTCTTTATGAACTATGTTGTACCAAATGACACAGATGTCTCCCGAGTCTACAGTCCTTTGCCTTCAAGCCTAGAACTTCATCTCACGAGGTATCTGGTTATGTCTAAGAGTTCTCCTGACTGTGCCCCTTGTGTACTCTATTGTTTATATTAATATATGAGGGTCACCTACAGTCCTGTATGGATAAATATCCACCCCCAACCCTGTATCCGTGAGTGGGTGTATTGTGTTTCATTTCATCTTCCCACCTTACTGCTAATTCTTTTTTAAATTATCTTTAGAAATCTGAATAGAAAAGCCAATCTTCACCAAAAGAAGGGAACACTGTAAATACAGAATTATTGACTACAAAGGAAAATGTTTAGAATGCCGAAACAAATAGTTCCATGTGTACAGACTGCATGCATAATAGAGCTTCAAATGAGTTACCATAGCTACCAAAAGAAAATTAATTTTGAGCAAACAAAAGAAATGAGTTATCATTTCAAAGCACTGAAATAATAAACGTGACATCCAAATTTAACTCACATTACTTCCTAATAAGAACCAGCAGTGGTCCTTTCCACACGACGACTTCTAATGCTGTCCCCAACCTCACCTCCTTCCCTAATGTGCTGTTCCCAGCCTCCTTTGTGCTAGTCTAAATCCTATTCACATCCTGCAAGACTCTTCCATAAAGTCTCTTTGAACTCCAGTTACACTTACAGTCTAAAGGACACAATCATTACTTATTATTGATGACACAAACATTGGCTGTGTACCCGGCATAGCACCAAAGGGTAATGAAGGAAGAGGAGGGTTAAACAAGAGGGTAAGTACAAAAGGTAATGGCTGAAGTATGAGCAAAGTTACATAAACACAGGAAGGAAAAACAACCCTGGGAGAAACCTCACGTGGGAGGTGTCATCCATGCTGGATCTTGAAGCATTATTTGCCAGAACAAGGGAAAAAGAGGAGGAAGGGGAATTTCAAACTAAAGTAATAGTACTTTCTTGCTCTCTGTTTTCTGAAGCAGGAAGAAGATGGATTTTAGAAACCAAAAACATAAGCTGTGTGACTTTATTTAACCATCCTGAACATCAGTTTCCTCATTTATAAAATGGAAATAATGCAAGATTCTGGTTAAGATGAATTATATATCATATATTTAAGGACCAGTACTTAGTAGTCTTAGGTACTAGAACTGAATGGGAATTTCAGAACACTTAATTGTGCTCATGTGGAACCTGTACGTGCATCAAGAGGCACATGTTTGAAAAGAACAAGGGGATACTGTGTGGTTTTAAACTGGAAAAGGTGTGGGGCAGGGTTGTAATCTTTCACCTTACTTATTCAATCTGTATGCTGAACAAATAATCCAAGAAGCCAGAATATATGAAGAAGAATGTGGCATCAGGATTGGAGAAAGATTCATTAACAACCTGAAACATGCAGATAATAAAATCTTGCTTGCTAAAAATAAAGACAACTTGAAGCATTTACTAATGAAGGTAAAAGAAAACAGTCTGCAGTAGGGATTACAACTGAACATGAAGAAGAAAATCCTCATAACTGGACGCATAAACAAGATCATGACAGAGAAGAAACTGAATTTGTCAATGACTTCATTCTACTTGGATCAACAATCAATGTTCATGGAAGCAGCAGTCAAGAAATCAAACAATGTATTTGCACTGGGCAAATCTGCTGCAAAAGACCTCTTTAAAGTCTTCAAAAGCAAAGAGTCACTTTGATTACTAAGGTGAGCCTGACCCAAGCCATGGTCTTTTCAAATACCTCATATGGATGTAAAAGTTGAATAATGAAAAAGGAAGACAGAAGAAGAACTGATGCGTGCAAATTACGGTGTTAGCAAAGAATACTGAATATGCTGTGAGCTACCGGAAGAATGAACAAATCAGTCTTAGAAGAAATAGAACCAGAATGCTCCTTAGACACAAGGACGGTCGGACTTCAACTCGCTCACTTTGGCTGCATTAGCAGGAAAGACCAATCACGAAAAAGGACATTATGTTTGGTAAAGTAGAGAGTAAATGAAAATGAAGGAAACTTTCAATGGGATGGACTGACACAATAGCCACAACAATGGACTCAACCATACCAAGGACCATGAAGATGGCACAGGACCAGGCAACATTTCATTCCGTTACACATAAGGTCATCATAAGAAGAAGCAGACTCAACGGCAATGAACAAACACACCACCACCACCACCACGTAGCCATTCAAAAAATGTTATCTCCCTTCCCTGCTTCAAAACAGCAAACTCAATGGATGCAGGAGCTGAGTTTTATACTACCTTCCTATCACCTGCAGTATATAGCACAATTGCCAAGGCACAATTTCTTGCTGACTAAAAAAAAAAACAAAAAACAAATCTGTTGCCATCAAGTCGATTCTGACTCATAGCAACCCTAACCAGAAAATAAAAACCCAAACCCATTGCCGTCGAGCCAATTCTGACTCATAGCAACCCTACAGGACACAGAAGAACTGCCCCACCGGGTTTCCAAGGAGGGGCTGGTGGACTGAAACTGCCGACCTTTTGGTTAGCAGCCATAACTCTTAACCACTACACCACCAGGGCTCCATAGCAACCCTACTTGACTAGTAATCTCCAAAAGATGTAAATATAATAACTTTTAATCATTCCTCTTTGAATTAGATAACATATGAACAAATACTTAAGGCATCAGGAAAGCAGGGATGCCAAAAAGAAAGAGAGACAGAAAAAAATCTTAATTTGTCATCTGATATTTCAGAACAAGGGTCAAAGTAGTCCTCTCGAGGGCAAAAACTGAGAACTGTGTTGCACTTGTTTATTCTTACTGTACATTTTGCGTTTCACAGGCGGGGGCACCATGTTTTCAATGCTTAGGGTTCTAAAGGTCTTTACAAGGGCCTGCTCACAGCTCCTCTAAATGTTTCCCAAATTCTTCTCTGGTTACCAAACCAAACCAAACCAAACCCATTGCCGTCGAGTCAACCCTGACTCATAGCAACCCTACAGGACAGAGTAGGACTGCCCCATAGGGTTTCCAAGGAGCCCATGGTGGATTTGAACTGCTGTCCTTTTGGTTAGCAGCCGCAGCTCTTAACCACTATGCCACCAGGGTTACCCTTCTCTGGTTAGGCCCTAGAATAAAGACAAAACCACCAGAAAGTCAAATAGAGCTTAAATGAGAAAATGTAACCCACTTACTGGTTGTCTCGGCCTGACAGAGTATTAGGCACTTTACATATTATCTCACTTAACCCCCTTGGCACTTAGCTCCAGGTACTGAAATTCACTCTGCTCTACGACTGCACCATCAGTTTCCTCACTCACCTGTCTCGCAGGGTTGCTGGGAGAGTCAGTGACGTAAACATGCATTAAATGCCTAAGCAATGCCTAGCACATGGTGGGTACTCAATAATGGCAGCTTCGATCTTAATGGAAACTTGACATCTAGACTAGAAACTTGTGACACTCAAAGCAAAAGAAATATGTGCAGCTCAGATAAGCACCCAGAAGTGGCAGCAGCAGCAGGACTGAAACTCGTCAGAGCTGGCACGGGAGGCAGGATGACTTGGCTTGCCACCCCTTGGCACATGTGCCCAGAGCCTATTCAACGCCAGTGTTCCAAGCTGTTTAGCCACATTCAGTTCACTGTGGGCACCTCAGGATCAGAAAGTGCCTGCCAAACCAAAGTATTTTTTAAAAAAGCACTCCAATTGATCAAACGAATAGGCTTTTTTTTAAAAAAAAAAAAAGATTAGAACATTTATTGAGATTCAATAAACCACTGTGGCATGGTTCTTCCAACTGCTTACACATTTGCTGCCATGTTGGTATATCAGCTTAAGTTAAAAACTAGGACAGGGCTCAAGACTGGCACATCTGGCCAGATGAGAACCCTAGAGTCTGTGGGTAATCCACCATCTAAAGCAAAGTTTATCAAGAGGACAGCAATAGGTAAATTTAACTCCTTTCCTAATAAATAAGCATAGTTAAAGAAGCAAAGTTTATTTCCTCTTAAACTGATCTGATCTCCTTACAACTTCTCATCTTCCAGCAACCCACCCCCAACTAGATGCATGGCAGGGGTTAGGGACTAACTAAATTCAGCCTCCTTAAGTAACATTATAGATGTCTCTTTTGGATGGCTCAGGTAGATGTTCAGTTTTTTAGATTTCTTTCCCCTCACCCTGTTTTTCTTTAAGATGGTATCTGACTACATGAAGGGAGAGAGTCCTCAAACCAATTCAAGGCAGAGAAGAGAGGTGGCCCTCGTACACACACAGAATTCCCTGGATCACCACTCGCATCTGCTGTAGAGTATCCTGACTGGCTACTTCCCAGAATGGTAAGCATCAAGGCACGACTGGTCCTCTGGGGGGGAAGGGTATTCTTGGCTGCTGCTGTTGCTGCTGTTGTGTTGTTGCTGTTGTTGCTGCCGCGTGGAGAATGATGGTAGGCATGTGCCAGTTCCCACCTTTCTACTGTGGTCCTGTCATTTGTCTCTGATCTTGAAATTTTTGCACACACAGACAACTGCATTCTAACCTCAGGCCTCTATCAGCCCCTCAATGGGACACGCAGGCAATACTAAGTCTCTTACACACTTCATGTAGGCCCTGGAAAACCATGAGCACTGCCTCAGACTCCGCCTGCCTTCTGCCACAGCCTCTGTGCCATTATTTCAGCATCTTGTTGAAAGCTGCCAGGTGCAGAGCTTGCAGAACCCAAGAACAATACCACACGGAGAGATCAAATGGCTCAGTCAGAGGAAGAATGAGAACTGAGCAGGAGACATCACTTTACTCCACACTTAACAGACACATTATATCATAGTGAGCTGAATCATGTTCATCTTTTAGACTAACCATGGAGTCCTTGAAGACTGGTCCCTATACCTTCTTCATCTTTCTATTTTACAACACTGAGCACAGTGGTTAAGAGCTTGGCTGCTAACCAACAGGTCGGCAGTTCGAATCCACCAGCTGCTCCTTGGAAACCCTATGGGGCAGTTCCACTCTGTCCTATAGGGTCGCTGTGAGTCAGAATAGACTTGACAGTAATGGGTTTGTTTTTTTTCCTTTTGGTTATTTCCGGATGCTTGGAGCATAATAAACCTTCAGTTGTTATGGCTTCCTTAAAAACTGCTGAATATACAAGAAACACTAGTGCTGTACATCATCAGCTTGGATAAAGTAAGACCAGATAGGCAAGCGTACAAGGTCATTAACTATCCAGCTATATCTTCATCCCCCTGACACTTTACCACATATCTGTACTTCTATTCCCACACATGATCCTGACAACAAGTGTTCCATAATTATTCCTCTTCCAGTTCACATAAATCTCCAAATTGTAACTACAGTTACAATTCTAACTATAGCTATTGTCTTAGTTGCCCAGTGCTGCCTTAAACAACAGGAATTTATTGCCTCACAGTTTTGGAGGCTGGAAATCTGGATCAGGATATTGGCTCTAGCAGAGGGTCCCTCGTTGTTGGTAGCCCAAGGCATTCCTTGACTTGCAGACAGTTCCTCACATGGTCTCCACAACCTGAGTGTGTGTGTGTCTGTGTCTGTGTCTATTTTGCTCTTTTTATAAGACACCACTCAGAATTGATTAGGTTTAGGACCCATTCTACTCCAGTATGACCTCATTAGCATAAAAAATCCTATTTCCAAACAGGGTCACATTCACAGACAGAGGGGCTAGGACCCTGTGATGGTTAAGACTGTGAGTCAACTTGGCTGGGCCATGATTCTCAAGTGTTTTGGCAGTCATATAATGTTGTTATCATTTCCCTGTTGAGATCTGATATGTAATCACCACCATGATAGGATCTTCTGTGAGTAGCCAATCAGTTGAAAGGGAGTTTCCTTGGCCTTGTGGCCTGCATCAAATATAAGCAGACATTCTGGCAAGGCTCAGGGGCTTTTTGCTCAAGCTGGATCCTGCAGCCGGCTCCTGTTCATCTCACTTCCAGTTCTTGGGACTTGAGCTAGCAGCTTACCTGCCGTCTTGCCTGCTGATCTTGGGATTCATCAGTCTTCGCAGCCTATGAGCAAGAACCCTGCTCTCTGACCTGCCAATCTTGGGTTTGACAGCCCCTGTGCCTACGTGAATCAGGAGAAGCCTCCGTCCTGATCCACAGACTTGAAACATTCCAGCCTCTACAACCACATGAGTCATTTCCTTGATATAAATCTCTCTCTATATATATACTTATACACTTTACTAGTTTTGCTTCTCTAGAGAACCCAGCCTAAGATGGACCCCAACACACTTTTTTGGTGGACACAATTCAATCTACAATAGCTACATATGTATTAAGTTTCTTAAGGCCAGGTACCATATTGAATATATAACCCACAGCGCCTAGTACACTGGTGTTTACAGAATAGGTTCTCAACAGTTTGTTGGAAAATGGAAGAATATACTTTGAAAGGTTGATGAGATACTCTCCTCAGATAAAAGAAAAATATAAAATGCATACACCACTAAATTTTGCATAAATTTCAGTGGTAACCTCCCTAAAAATCATTTTTAGACCACCAGTTAAAATCACTTTTATAAAAACAAATGTAAGGTGCTGTTGTTATGATGCAAGGTACTCAACAATACATAAGATTATTATATACTAAAATGATTTTTTTAAGAAATTACTATATAATGATAAAATTAAGATCATGAGATTTAGAATTTAAGTTCAGTTCCAAATGATGATGATGACAATAAAGAAGACCACAACGATTACAAAAATGGTAGTGGAAACAGAGATGGAGGAGAAAGGTAACAGATAAAAAAGGTGAGAAGAAAATAAAGCTGTGAAGAGGCAATGAATACTATTTAAGAATAAAGTCACATTTCATAGCATTCTGATTGGGTTTCTATGTGTCCTTTGGGAAATGAGTCTTCATGACTCAGCTCTGTCGTTGTTGCTGTTGATGATGTTGTCATTGTGTACCATCAAGTTGATTCCAACTCAATACATTCCTATAGGACACAGTAGAATTGTCTTACTATTAGTAAACATTTATTGATCACTAACCATGTACAAGAAATTGTACTAGATCATGGAGGTAAAATGAAGTATAAGATAGCATCAAAGAATGTATCTAACCAACAAGACTGGACACAAATGTAATCAGGTAATAAATGTAAACCACAAAAAGGAAGCTCTAGCCCTTGACCTCAACTCTCATTAAACACACACACACAAATATATCACTTCCAGGTGGGCTGTTGGTCTAAATATAAAAGATAAAACAGCACACCTTCTAGAAGATAACAGAAATATCCTCATGGCATTGGGTAGGCAAAGAATGCTTAGGCCAAGACACTAGTCAAAAAGGAAAAAAAAAAATGTTAAAGCTGAACTATATTAAAATTAAGAACTTCAGTTTTTCAAAAGACATCAAAATAGAGTGAAAGGCACGTCACAGAGTAAGAGAAGATTTTACAATACATATAACTAATAATGTGCAAGGATTCCAAAGAAAATATCTTTAAATCCCATGCAAATCAGAAAAAAAGGCATATAGACTTTCTAATTTTAAGAAACGGGCAAAAGACTTGAGCAGACAATTCATCAAAGTGGATACCTATATGGCCAGTAAACAGAAGAAAAAGTAAACAATCTCATTAGTAATCTGGGAAGTGCAAAATCCCTGCACACATGCACACACCTACAATGAGATGCCATCACATACCCATCATAAGGGCTAGAGTAAAAAATTGTGTTTGCAAAGATGTAGAGCAACTGGAACTCTCATACACAGCTAGTGGGAATGAAAACTAGCACAACCACTTTGGAAAAATGGCAGTATCTACTAAGGTTGAATATATACAGTTTGCTTCCTAGATATATACACAATGGACATATACACTTTGATATGCACCAAAAGTCATGTACGTTCATAGAAGCATTATTCACTATAGCTCAAACTGACAACCCCAATGTTTATTAGCAGTAAAATGGATAAATCAGTATCATGGTGTATTCATACATTGAAACGCTATACTGCAATGAAGATGAATAAACTACAGCTACACTAACAGTGTGGATAAATCTCATGAACGATGTTGAATTCAAAAGGCCAGACACAAAAGAACGCATAATGAATGACTGACTCTATTTGTATCCATTTCAAAAGCAGGCAACTTCTGGTGTCAGAAGTCATGAAGTGGTTACCTTTGGGGAAGAGAGACGGGTAGAGTGATTCACTGGGGGCTGTTGGGCTATCGGGATGCCGGCAATGCTTTGTCTTTGGACCTAGATGATGGTTACACAAGTGATAACTCATTAAGCAGCACTCTTAACATTTATACACTATTTTATGTATATTACACTTAGAGAAAAGTGTAAAATCCTTGTCACTACTGCCTTCTGCAATAAATATGGTAACTTTGAAATATATAATACTCGAAGAAAGAAACTGTCTATATATAAGCCAACGCTCTTCAGTAGACTGAATTAAGTATACATTATAAAAAAGCACCAGGAACATGTTAGGGGATAGTGGGAGGCTATTATAAACTTAGTTCACCTAAAGGAAAAGGCTGAGAAACTGTATTAACCTTTCCAAACTGGAGTACAAATGAAATGCAAATTCAACCCACAGCATAAAAGAATCATGGGTTTTTATCATTTTTTGAGAATGAGAAGTGTCTATGCTTTAGTAAAAACACCAATATTGACACGACTATCTCAATTTCATGTATAAAATTTCAACTTTTTGCCTGAAAAATGAGACTTGGAGTGTATATTACCTAATGCAAGATATACGCAAGATAAAAGGCTTCTAAAAAGATAGCTTAAGCACCTGTCACGTGTACAGCACAACGTGCTCACCCTGTGGAGCTTGCAAGAAGGCATAAGAACAAGGCACAGCCGCTTAGGGCGGGTACCAGAGGAGCAGCACAAACTGTAACTGCTGTAGGAAATGATCAGAGGGAAGCTCTCTCACAAGGAAGTCAGGCCGAATGCAAGGGCGTCGCAGAGGAAACAGACTTGGGCTCGGCCTGGAAGAGCAGGTGGATTGGGTACCAAAAGAAGCTACTTCAGACCAGCCAGAAGAGAACGGGAAATAAAAGCAGCAGAGCTGAAGAGGTAGGTGTAGAGTGTTGACAGAGGGGCCGTGTTGGGTGTGGAACAGCAGAAAGTTATAGAGGACACTGAATGATACTCTAAAAACTTGGGAGTATCTTGTAAGATTTTTCGAGTTTCCTGTTGTTGTTGCTGAAAGGAGTCCCGGTGGCACAACGGTTAAACGCTCAGCTGCTAACTGAAAGTTTGGTGGTTGGAACCCACCAGTCACTCCGAGGGGGAAAGACCTGGCAGTCTGCTCCTGTAAAGATTACAGCCCAGGAAACCCTATGGGGCAGTTCTACTCTGTCATAAAGGGTTGTTATGAATCAAAAATCAACTTAACAGCACATCACAACAACAGTAACAGTGCCTGACTGAAAACCAATCTGGCAGAGAGTACAGGATGGCTCAAACAGAAGAAAAACTGAAGTAAAAACCAGCTAGAATATTGTTTGAATAACATAAATGTAAAATGATAAGGATATAAGTAAGGAAGATGATGAGGAAAAGAAAGGATAGTAAGAAGTTAAGATCACTGAGGAAAAAACATTATAATTCAATAGTTATCACAGGCGATTCTTTTTTTGGGGTGGCCTAAGAACAGCAATGGGATCACCCACTTATACAGCATGACACTGCCACAATCTATACAGTCTCCAAAGTCTGCAAAACATCAGATGCTTGAGC
>NW_004443962.1:14113136-14114206 GCF_000243295.1 Trichechus manatus latirostris | reverse complement strand
GTGCCCTAACTATAACCCTTCAAAGCTTTCAGTTTTAATTATCATTATCTTCCTGACTTAAACTACGTTTTTTAAAAGCTAACAATGCTATTAAAATGTTTACATTCATCATGCAACTCAGTATAGATAAAATTTAGACACCTATGCCTGGCTTAGACAAAAAAATATTATCAGAGAAGAGGGGAGAAAAGTCACAGAAATAGAGTTAAAAGATCAGAATGCAGTGATTGTGGTAAATATAAGATACCAGTCATATGCAGAGGCTGCTTTCAAACGACCCTGTCTTGACACATCCAAGCTCTGTCTATAATATAAAGGATTTAAAAGAATAAAGAAGCACATACATAGCCTAAGCCAAACTGAATGGAAAACAACTTTAAAATAAAACTTTAAAATATGATTCTTTATATTTAAAACCACTTTTTATAATCTCTCTACACGAGATGACGGAAGAAAGGCCTCGCAGTCTTCTTCTGAAATATCAGCCATTAAAAACCCTATGATCACAGTTCTACTCTGATACACTTGGGGTCGCCATGAGTCAGGATCAACTAGATGGCACGTGGTACTGGTACACCAGATGAGGACGGCTTTAATTCCTAGAACAGAAATCACAGTATCTCGTTATTTTGATTGGGGAAGAAGGGAAAGTCAAGCAGTCATTTTACAGAAAGTTTTATAAATATGTTGAAATCAGCCATACATTATCTCCAGCTTATCTTATTGACAACATTCTCAGTACCTGGAAGCCATGTCAAAGAATCACAAAATTACAGAGTCGGAAAAGTAGGCAATTGTCCAGTCTAACTACCCAATTTTGCAAATGAAAGTAGGCCTGGAGAATTACATGATGTGCCCCAGGTCAGCCCTCTCAGTGACACACCCTGGACAGAACTCTCATTTCCTGACCCAAACTGGGGCTGCTCGATCTTTTTAACAACAACCGCCACTAACCAAGCATTTGCTGTATGACAGTACTTCCCAAGGCAATGAGAAGGACATCTCCACTTTACAAGACAAGCCAACTCAAGTTTGGGCATTAAATAACTTGCCCAAAGTCACAGAACAAA
>NW_004443962.1:14109432-14110635 GCF_000243295.1 Trichechus manatus latirostris | reverse complement strand
CCATAAACCAAGTTACAAAATAAACCGAAAAGAAAACATTAATATTGCTAATATACAAAGAACTCTACAAATTAATAAGAAAATACAAAAACTCAAGAGCAAAACAGCAAAACTATGAACAGGCTTTTTACAAATTAGAACAAGAATACCAATTGCTAATAACCATGTGAAAAGATGTTCACCTTAAACAGTGCCCATGAAAATGCAAATAAAATGAGAAACTCTTTTTCACCTACAAGACTGAAAAAACTGTTAATTACTCACAATATCCAGCGAAGGTAAGGTTGAGTACAGCACATTCATATATATTTTGTGGGAATATAACCGATATAACCTCTCTGGTGGCCAGTATCACAAGACATATGAAAATGTTCAATGTGTACATCCAAACAATTCTACTCTGGGCAAGTTAAATTACAGAAATATTTACACAAATCCATAGATTATATGTACAAGGATGTTCACTACAACATTATTAAACATTAAATTAGAGATAATACACATCTTGGGAAAAAGCTAAAAAAAACATGGTATAGATGTGCTATGAAATACTAAACTCCAATTAAAAAGAAACAGATCCATGTAACAGATGCAGTAAGATGCCTATATTAAACCGTTATTTTTTAAAGTAAGTTGTAGAATATTTACAGCATGATTAGTTTTTTAAAAAATACATACACATGCAGGCTTTGTGATTACAAAACGGTTTAGAACAATCCAGAACAAAACTATTAAAAATAAAACAATATATTTGGTGGGTGAGTATGAGGTGGGAGACACTTCTTATACACTTCTGTACTGTTTGAATTTTTAGGTCCAGGATATGTTATTTTTGTGACTAAAAAAATATTGTGGTTATGTGCCGTCAAGTCGGTTCCTACTCATAGCGACCCTATGTACAACAGAATGAAACACTGCCTGGTCCTGAGCCATCCTCACAATCATTGTTATGCTTAAGCCCATTGTTGCAGCCATTGTGTCAATCTATCTCGTTGAGGGTCTTCCTCTTTTTCGCTGACCCTCTACTCTACCAAGCAAGATGTCCTTCTCTAGGGACTGGTCCCTCCTGATGACATGTCCAAAGTACATGAGGCGAATTCTCACCGTCCTCACTTCTAATGAGCATTCTGGCTGTACTTCTTCCAAGACAGATTTGTTCATTCTTTTGGCAATCCGAGGTATATTCAATATTCTTCACCAACA
>NW_004443962.1:14097382-14098487 GCF_000243295.1 Trichechus manatus latirostris | reverse complement strand
ACGAGGTACAGGAGTCCAGTGACAAGGGCCAGAAGGCAGTAGGGGACAAGAAGCGGGTGATAGGGAACCCAAGGTTGAGTAAGGATACTGTTGATGTGTTGTGAGATTGTTAACCATTGTCACAGGGCAACATTTGTAGTAACTGTTAAATGAGAAACTATTTTGTTCTGTAAGTGTTCATCTTAGCACAACTGGAAGAGCGTAGTCAATGTCACTGAACTGCGCATGTAGAAGTTTTTGAAATGCTGTATCTTTGGCTATGTGTATTTTCACCAAAAAAAAAAAAGGTTGAGAAGTTAGAGGGTTGACATATTGTGGGGTTGTTAACCAGTAATATGTGTACTACTGTTTCATGAGAAATTATGTGTCCTATAAGCCTTCACCTGAAGTACAATAAAAAAAGAAATAAAAATTAAAAAAAAAAGAATCTAACATTCTATTACAGTACACCAGCATTTCTCAAAGTATGTTCCATGGACCTGTGCAGATCCCCAAGGCCTTCTCAGACAGTCCATGAGGGAAAAACTATTTTCTTAATACTACAATATCATTTGCCTTTTTCACTGTGCTGACATTTGCATTTATGGTACAAAGGCAAAACCGAAAAATCAAACTCATTGTGGTCGTCTATTCCAACTCATGGCAACCCATGTGTTACAGAGTAGAACTGCTCCATAGGGTTTTATTGCTGTAATCTTTATGGAAGCAGATTGCCAGGCCTTTCTTCCACAGCACCACTGGGTGGGTTCAGACTGCCAACCTTTAGGTTAGTAGTCGAACACAAACTGTTTGCACTACCCAGGGTCCTTTGGTACAAAGGGAGTAGTAGGCGAAACTCCTGGCACCTTAGCAAAAGTCAAGGCAGTGGCATTAAATTGTAGTAGTCATTACAGTCTTCACTACCATGTATTCACAGTTTTAAACCAGTTGCACTAAGGAATGTCTTCAATGAAGCACTAACAATAATTTTATTAAGTCTAGACGTTTTATAATATTCCGTGCGGCAAAATGGGAAATATAAATCACTCATGCTCTATACCAAAGCAAAATGGCTGTCCCAGGGAAAAGCACTGGTACAACTTTTTGAGCTCAAAGCTGAAGGAGC
>NW_004443962.1:14095389-14096203 GCF_000243295.1 Trichechus manatus latirostris | reverse complement strand
TTTACTATACTGCAGTCTCTCTTTCTGCCATGTATTTTGTACTGTGGCAAACGATCCTGACCCATGGTGGCTAAAAGAAGTTGTACAACTGATAGTGACGGACCTGGTGCAAAGAAAAGATTAAATATTGTGACTGATGGTGAAATATACATTTGATGATATTTAAGGCACGTTTGAGGACTTGGTTAAGGATGCAGCTTTGATTAGCAGATTCTTGACATCATAAACATCAATGCAGACTGAGAGGATGGTTCACAGGGCATGAATCACAGCTGGAAGAAACGATGCTGGAAATATGTAGACTTTAGGAGAAGGTGACAGAAGGGAAGGAGGGCAAGGCAGCTGCCAACTTCCATTGGGAGTAGGTTATCATGTCCCCTACATGGGGCTAATGCAGCTCATGCTTCTAAGAAAGCACCTGCAACACTTTATACACAATGATGGGGGGGTCAGACTACACAAGGTGTTACTTTAATTATCTCTGTTCTTGGGAAGACTAGTTCTAACAGGCAGATCCTCAGGACTAAGAATACTAGACATGGGAATGAGAAACTTCAAGGTTCTAAATGAATTCTCAAAGTCCAAGATCATTCTTTACTACATGGAACAAAATCTTCAGAATTTCTTAGGAAAAAAATTTCAAAAATGGACAACATCGAAGTTTTAGGATTAAAGATAAGCTAAAGGCAGTGAGTTTGTTAATGGCGGAGGAACAACTCAGAAAAGGAGGGTGAGAACTCAAAGAATGTAATCAATGTCACTAAATTGTACAGGTAGAAACTGTTGAATTGGTGTATGTTTTGCAGTGTATATT
>NW_004443962.1:14093464-14094434 GCF_000243295.1 Trichechus manatus latirostris | reverse complement strand
TATGTGCTAGGCACTGTGCTGTCTTTTGAGGAACACACACACATACACATAATTATATCATAAAGTCAACTTATGAAACAAGCCAAAAATATTGACATATAACTATGTCCACAACCCCACATACCTCCCCCAATGCCCAGCTTGTAAGGTAGATTGTGGCTCTACCTGGTTAGCTCCAGGATTTTTTTTATATCCATCCTCAAAACTGGTAGAGCTGAATAACTGGAATGAGACATGACCTGCTAAACTATTTACCTTATAAGAACCTGAGGGTACTAGCAGAAGAATATAACATCCTCCAGGATAAGAGGAGAAGATGAGTTGGAAAGAGGTAAGAATCAACATTAATGAGAATCCAGGAACGAGAGAAAAGAGATTTTAGGTGAGCAACTGCTGTAAACAATGAGACTTTAGGGCAAAGATGTGTAAAAAGGTCCTCTAAATTGGACATTTCTTATGCTCCACTGGTGTGATCTTCACCATGCTTTGGCAAAGACTTAAATTTTTCAATTTTTTAAAAATATTGCATGATGAGTCTTTTAAGACTGGCCCAGAACTGGCCCCATTACATTAGAGTTACATTCACAATGTTACATTGTGTTACTAGATAGTTGTGACCCTTGATGAAAAAAGAAAACAGCATTGACTTCTAATCCCATAAACCTATAATACTTTAACCATCTACCCCAACCCTAAATCCTGATCCACTATCACTTATAGTTGCTAATGTTAACCTAATTCCCTGGGGATTCTTCCAAAGAACTCTGTGTAGTACAAGCATTTCCTGAACTCAGTGCTTCTGAGATCTCAACTTCTTTACCAATGTTTTTCAAATAAAAGTGCGCCCCTAACCCTGTCAGTTTGTTGTGTCTCTCAAGATCAAAAAAATGAATTGCTAAATGAAGAGAAACCAGTAAGTACACTTTTTCAACTGATTTTTTTTTAATTGAATAAACTTTGTTTTGTTCAC
>NW_004443962.1:14088770-14091857 GCF_000243295.1 Trichechus manatus latirostris | reverse complement strand
TTTACAGCTAATACATTGAAATTTACATTAAATTTTTTATAATGCTAACATTTAGGTTCATGACTTTCATTTTATCTTCTGGGATCTTTTCTTTTTCGATTTCCTCAGATTCTGGAAAGTTGTCTGCTATTTCAAGGAATCGCAAGTAGTACAAGAAACACTTCAGATATATCTAACCCATTGGTAGAACGATATAGATGTCAACTTTTCAATTCAAATTCCTTTTGAAGTTACTCCAGAGATTTAAACAAAAATCAAAGCAGAAATTTCCTGGCATTCATTTCCTTTCTTTTATTTTAAAAGACCCTCTATTTCTACCATTTGTGAATTATTCCATTGCAGTGGCCACTGCTGTTATTTATGTAGCATCTGTTTCCCCTTTCTCCTTCCTAATGGAATCAACTTTGTTCAGATATCTACCCCCACTCCCCTCATTCCATACTGAAAGCCCTAGGGATGGGCCCTAATTCATTGAAACCAATCTCAAGCCCTCTGGCACCGAGTGGTTCAAAAACTTAATTCAGTCAGGACATAGTATTTATTCTCCTGGAGTCTGTTGTAAGTCCAGAACTGGGGAACCAAACTGAATGGAAGGACTTTTATTCTATGTTTGGAGCAGGGGAATTCTTTTTTTTTTCTCCCCCACTGCACTTGAGCCAGGACAACCTTTGCCCCAATTGCTCTTGGCAGCCATCTTACAAACAAAAGGCTGGCCAGCCTGAGGACAAGGCCAACACACAGAGGACCACTGAGAAAACAGAATTTCTGAGAAATGGAGCTGAAGTCCTGATCATTACCACACCTGGGGCCCACAATACCTCTGGACATCCTGTTTTCTAAGATGAAAAATCTATTTATTGTCTATAAATGAGTTGAGTTTTCTGTTATTAGTAGCAGAAAGCATTCTAACTGATACATCCACATTTAAATCTTACACAGTTATCATATATATAATATTTGAAGTTTACACTGATACAATTTAAAGTCACTTGAATTTTCTTCTTGATAAAACCAAACCAAATACCCTCCTGTCAGGTGGCTTAACAGGGTTGTTATGGAGATGAAATAAGAAATAAAAAGCACCTAGCTCCGTGCTGGGCACAAGCTGTCCATCCTCTTTCTCTTCCCATCTTTGGAAAACTGAACATCTGTGGCTTTCCATGGCCTGCTTAATAAAGCCCAAGCTCAGCATTAAAGGCATTAAAGCTATCTTGCTCCAAAATACATGTTCAGTTCTTTCTCCTTTGCATACACTCCTGCTCTGAAAGCTAGACGTGTGGCCATTCAAGAAAATGTGCCTGCACCTTCCCCGTACTATCTTTCGTTCAGGCTGTTCCTTCGGCCCAGAGAGCCCAACTCCTCCCATCGCCGTCAATTCAAATCCTACTCATTCACAGTCCAGATCAAAAGTAAACATTTCCATGAAATCTTCCTCAATATCACCATTAATAAATGGCATTTCATCACATATTCCTTGCATCATAAATTATTTGTGCATGCTTACAGCCTGTTTTAAAAAACTGTAAACTCCTTGAATGCTGAGGACAGAGTCTTACATATCTCTGCACTCCACCACCATCTCTCCCGCAAGAGACCCAAATGCACAGAGCAGTAGCTCCGCAAATATTCGTTGAGCAAATGAACACAGTTTTCTGAGAGTGAAAAGTATCCTACAGAATAGATTATCACAAAGGCTGAAATGTCCTTGGTTTAGGAAGAGTTGTCCTGAAGAAAAAGGAATAAATCAGATGACCTTTTAAGATTGATTCTGCAAATTGCATCAACTCTTTAAAAGTATTGCCTAATAATTCAAAACCAAACTGTTCACAAACGCAGCTTAGAAAAAGAAAGTGACATTTATTATAATATACAAAATTTAACAACAGATTTTTTTAACAAAAATTTGGGCTGTTCTTATAGTAATACTTATAATATTTTCAGTTATGTTCAAGGGATTTCACACTTGAAGGAAGTAAAAGAGAGAAATGTCATCCCTCTCACACTGGTAACAGGGCAAAATCCACTTGGAAGCATAAATTCATAAAATGTACATACTAATGTCACTTAACTATTATCCTCACTTCATCACCAAAAATATACATAGCAAACGCCCAGAAAGTTACCTATAATTCTGATGGTTATATCTTCACCAGCTTCTATGCAGAAAGTATACAAAATGTTTTTTTTTTTTAATTATCTCCGCTACTAAATGATTTGTACAATTTAAGTCTGCTAAAATTAGGTTATGTCAATATCCATGAGCGTATTATCAGTTCAAATAAGGCCACAAAACTAAGGAAAACAAACTCCTAACTTCAGAAAGAAACAGCACTAATCAATTATAATATTCCATAAATTACTGAACCTGCTTTTTAAATAAAATCCTTTAGAATCAATCTCAGTAAATCTCAGCAATCAATTAATTGAGACAGAAAACTTGATTCCACAGGACAGCGCATACACAAAAATAAAAGGATAATGTATAAGATGAAAATCAAAGTCTAAATTGATGGTTATTCATAGAAAATTAAAAGTAAAAAAAAGAAACAGACAGTAATTAATTTTAAGTAAACAGGTTCTTAAAAACCGTTAACAGAAAAAGGATTTAAACGCACGCTTATTTCGTCTGTTCTAATACTGTTATATTTTATGTATTTCTGTAGGACACTTAAATCTTCTGGAAAAGAAACACAGTATAAATACATAAATTCTTAGTTTTGAATACAGTGTCGGACACTGCGTGGTTATTTTTAAAATAAAGATCACATTTTCAATCAAAACCTGCATATGCTTCTAAAAGGTTATAGTAAAGCTACAGTTTAAAAGTTTTCCAAATTACTCTAAAAGCATCTCCAGTCTTCCCGGAGCCGCCTAGTAAACGGAAAGTGGTTCTAAATACTGTTTCGAGCCAGTAAATAAGGGAGTTTGTTATCTGAAAGGATCCTGGATATTCGAGGAACACAGTGGGGTCAGAGGCGCGATCCGGGATCGGCGGTAAGAGACCAGCAGATTTAGTTCCCTCTCTGGATCAGGGAACACCTGAGCTGTGAGGATTTGGGAAGGGGTGCGCGGGCGGGGACGCAACCC
>NW_004443962.1:14069236-14085799 GCF_000243295.1 Trichechus manatus latirostris | reverse complement strand
AGCCCCTGTCTGGCAGATGCCATCTCCATAGGCAATGCAGAGACAAAAATAATATGCACATGACAAGGGCAAATATGTAAAACATCTTCAGTGCATTTGGACAAGGATTAGAAGGTACAGTATATGTAAAAATGAAAATAACAGTATCAAGATGGAAGAATTATGGATGTACTTTTTCTTTTTTGAAAATGTTTATGTTCATCATATTATGTTCATATTTTCAAATAAAAACTAAAAGGGAACATTAAGAAATGCCAGCTATATTTAGCAGGATGACCCTGAAAAAATAAATTTTGATTATTAATTATAGATACCTCAACTTTGCTCAATACTTTCAATTTGCTAGAATTCTTTTGTTGCCTTTAGAAATCACCAGATCTCTAATGGTAATAATAAAAAGTATGACAGTCTTGACTTATTCATATTAATAACAAGTCTAAAGTTTCAACTATGATTTAATCACTGGGCTCATTCGCCTTTTAAACTCTAGGACAAAGATTATATTTTCTTTTCTCCACCTAGTTAAATTCCTTACTTTCTCCTGAATTCCCAGAAGGGCATAAGAGTAAGTAATATAAGAAAAAAAAAAAAAAAGCAAGGAAGCTGGTGCCACTCAGAGCAGTACTATGCTCTGCCAAAATTCCAGATTTAAATATAGAGATAGAATATTTATTCTCTATAACCTAATGATAACCTAATAATCCTAATAAATAACCTAATAATCTAGGCTTACAAACCCTGATAAAGCAAGTTATCTAATATATTTCTTATCACATCAATCCAACAAATACTTAGCACCTAAACTGCGTACGGTACTGATTTAAAGGTTAAAGTATAAGATATGATCCTGTCTTCAAATAACTTCAAATAACTTCCGATTGTACCATAAGATATATTTGTGTTGTCGTGAATCAACAGAGAGAGAAAGCTCTTTTGCCTCTTCGTCACCATAGTGTACTTCCGCCTTGCCTGACAGGAGCTGGTGAGTTAAGAGGCCAGAGTGGTCACAGTTCAGTGGAGAAGCTCCTTTAATAGGAAAAGAAGTGTGGCTTCTGGAAGGAGAGTGGTGAGGATCAGATTTCAGGAGACAATGTGGCTGCCCAGAAGCTTGCGGGCAGATAGTAGATGGTGGACCCAAAAGGAAGCAGATCTGGAGTAGCCAGAAGCTCCAATTGCTCGCACAGAGCCTTCCAATAGGACACTCTCAAGAAATAAAGAAAACGTGTGCTCCTTAAGTCGCAGAAGTAATACTACTGGCATGTATTTAGAGTAGTTTTTTATTAGTAATGATGAATTTCACCAGCTCTTTTATCCTTACCTGCTTTATGACTGAGGCAGATTAACTAGTATGCCCAGTCGGTCCGCATCGATTTACAGTAAGTAAGGTAGGCAGGGGCTTAGTTGTGTTTACTTCTAATCTATAGTACACAATTTCACAGTTTCTTCGATGTGGTGAAAAACAGGTGAAATTGTGCACTACAGGTTAGTAAGTAAACACAATTTAACTAGTGCATACCTTGCTTATTGGGTAATCCATCCCTGCCTATGATCACAGTAGGATTTCTTTAAATTTCTTAAGTATTTTGAGTGCTAAAGCAATAAACGACATCTTACATTTGTATAATACTTTATAAATTTCAAGGTGCTTTCACATACGTTATCTGATTTGATCTTCGCGGCAACCACAGAGGGTAAGTAAGGCAAATATTATTACCCCTTTTCATGTTGGAGGGAATTGAGTCCCAGAAAGATCAAGGGACATCTCAGCACATGTACCAATTGGTACCAGGTATGAATCAGCAGAACTGGAACTAAGGTCTTCTAACATTCAGCCTGTAGTTTTTTCTACGACACCACACAGTTTTTTCTTTTATCTCTTTACAAATTAACATCTAAAGAAAGTTATATAAATCATAAAGAGATCCGTTTGTAACACTGTAGTTGCCCCCCCAACATTTATCCCCCTCCACCCCACCATGATCCCCTCAACCACCACGACCACCCAACCCCCATTCGCTGCACCACCCAGGGACTCCTCCCAGCCCTTTGTTGTTAGGTGCAGTGGATTCTGACTCATGGCAAGTCCCATGCATGCAGAGTAAAACTGCTCCATATGGTTTTCAAGGCTGTGACCTTTCCAGAAGCAAATCATCAGGCCTGTCTTCTGAAGTGCCTCTGGGTGGGTTTGTACTGTCAACCTTTCAGCTAGTAGTAGAGCGCTTAACCATTTGCACCACCCAGGAACTCCTCCCCCACTTTCTAAACCAAACCTGTTGCCATAGAGTCGATTCTGACTCATTGGACCCTATAGGACAGAGTAGGACTGCTCCATAAGGTTTTCAAGGCTGCAGTCTTTACAGAAACAGATTGCTACACCTTTCTCCTATGGAGCGACTGGTGGGTTCAAACCGCTGACCTTTTGGTTAGCAGCCAAGTACTTAACCACTGTACCACCAGGGCTCCTTCTCCTCCACCGTAGAAGCTGTAAAATTTGGGTGAGATTGGCCCCACCCCCACCTCTAGGGGCGCTATAGTTGGTCTACCTAACCAAGGCAGAATTGGAGAGGCGAATGACCTGAGACAGGGAACCCTGGTAGAAGACCCTGCTGTAGTGTAATAGTAATCTTGACTCAAAAACATTGATAACATGAAAATACAGTCAACTTCTAAATATGTAAATGTGGATTATCCAAATTCAAATTTTAATCTTAGACTCGCTTCTTTCCTCCACCCATCATAATGCTGGGCCATCTCGTTTCACAATCAGTTAATCTGCATTCAAGAGTGGAAAATTAATTTTATCATTAGCTTAGAAGAAACATAAGAAAGAAAAACGATGATGGGAATTATAATGCTTTCAAAGCTAAATATAAATTATTTTTGAATTAGATATTTTTAATTATTAATACCACTGATCCCTCTCCGTTTGTGTATATAAATTAAAGGTTAATTGCATTTAAGTTGGCGGATGTTTGTCTATGGAGTGTTTTACAAAAACATCATTCTTAAACTTGGAACAGGCCTGCTTGATTGTTTGAGCTAGTAACTCATTCTATAACTATTTTAACCTAGCTACTTAGAGCCTGAAATAGCCTAGAGCTTGGCTCCTTTTAGAAGTAAAATATGAGAGGAACTCTTCCTTCTTCCCTGTGAAGAGTCAAGAAATTCTCTAAACAAGCAATAAAGGAGTGGAGAAGAAAGTAGTGGCATCATTATATAAGGCAGCAAGCAAACCAGCAAGTATTTATTGCATGTTATCATATAACTGGAGCTCTGGTAGTACAGTAGTTAAGAGGTACAGCTGCTAACCAAAAGGTTATTAGTTCAAATCCACCAGCTGCCCCTTGGAAGCCCTATGGGGCATTCTACACTGTCCTATAGGGTCTCTATAAGTCGGAATTGACTTGCTGGCAATGGGTTTGGGTTTCTGGTTGGTTTTTTTTTTTTTTTTTTTTTGTCATATAACTAGACGGTTTAATATTTTTAAGCATCTTTCTCAAATTTTGGATCAGTTTATAGCCTAGATATATTGACAGCTTAGTCTTTCTCATATCTATTTTTGCCTGTTCCTCTGGCAACTCTTGCTAGATAAAATTTGTACAAAGGCAAACACCAGTCTCCATCCTCCTCCCCATAGCTTAATCCCTGTCACTATTGTAAATATTGCTGAAGCAAAGTTTCATAATGTCTTCATCTGTTTGGGGGAAAGAAGGCTCTTTTCCTTGAAATATTTTCATTACAAACACTGATTTATTTTAGGTAAAGTCACTTGCTGAACAGGGCCTATTGTGACCAAAACCAAAAACCAAACCTATTGCTGTTGAGTCGATTTCGACTCACAGCAACCCTATTGGACAGAGTAGAACCGCCCCATGCAGTTTCCAGGGAGTGGCTGGTGGATTCAAACTGCCAACCATTTGGTTAGCAGCCAAGCTCTTAGCCACTGTGCCACCAGGGCCCCAATATTGTGACAAAGGGCTACTGAATTCATTCTAATGGCAAGTTTTAAGTGGTACCCATATTTTCTAGGACTTAACATGGGCAATAGCATAAATAACATTTTTATGTGTCACCTGAAGATTGTTTATATTCTCTTTTCTTGTTAGGAAAATAATTTTCAAAAATCCTGAAAAGTCTCTTTTTCCAGTTTTTACTAATCTAAGCTAATCTACTTGAAACACTGTCACTTAATTTTATATACTGGAGTACAGGCAATTAGTTATCTCAGTGTTTTCAAATTCTAATGAGTTTTCCATATAAGTTTAATTTAAAGTGCACTTCAGACTTTCATTTCTGGCATTAAAACAGACTAGAGACCTTGACCTACAAAAAATGCTGGAAATTATAATTTTTTTAAATCTTAAATGAATTAATGAGCTGTCAATAAAATATGCAAAACTCAAGCCAAAAGCTAGATGAAGGCAAGAATCCAAAGAGGTAAGCACAGCACAGAAGCTGACTTTTACCCTTAAGGACATTTTTCAAATGAGGTGAACTTGAGCTTCAGTTTTTAAAAGCTCATGGGGCTTGGAGAGTAGCAGATGAAACACAGCGACAACCCAGGGTAGGGTGTCTAAGCGAAAAAGCTCTCCTAATAAAGCTCCCCCAAAAGCTTAGTATCTACACCCTCAGGGTTAAGTATAAAATAGAAATAATGACCCTTCCCCCATGACTTTGCAAAGACAATTGCCTATCTTGAACCTTAGCCAGGAGGTGAGAGGAGAGAAAAAACTACTTACAAGGATTCATAACTACAAGCAACTCACTAGGGTAAGCAGCCCAAATATCCTGGTGATCCAGTAAACCTCAAGGAATTTAGTTTAAAATAGCCCCACGTGGGTAGCATGGTGCCTAATCACTTCTCCCCATACCCACTACTATCATCCTGAGATCATTTTTTACCAGTATTATTGCCATAGCCTTCTAAATGGTCCGCTTTCTTCTGTCCTTGCCCTTCTGCAGTCTGTTCTCAACACTGCATCTTCAGTGAGCCTCTTAGGTCAGTCAGTTCAGATCATCCCTCTCCCCAAGACCCTCCAGTGATTTCCCATCTCACTCAGAGTGAAAGTAATAATCCTTACTATAAACTAAAAAAAAAAGTTGTCATTGAGTCAATTCCACCTCATGGCAATCCCATGTGTGCAGAGTAGAACTGCCCTTCATAGAGTTCACAAGGCTGTGACCTTTTGGAAGCAGATTGTGAGGCCTTTCTTCCAAGATGCTTCTGGGTGGGTTCAAACCGCCAACATTTTGGTTAGTAGTCAAGCACTTAACCAATTGTACCACCCAGGGACTCCTTATATTATAAACTGAAGGGCCTGTATTAGTTTTCTATTGCTGCTATAACAAATTACACTAGAAATTTAGTGGCATAAAACAATACAAATTTATTATGTTACAGTTCTGGAGGTCAGAAATCTGAAATAGGTCACACTGGGCTAAAATCAAGGTGTCAGCAGGGTGGTGTAGTGGTTAAGAGCTACAGCCGCTAACCAAAAGGTTGGCAGTTCGAATCCACCACGTGCTCCTTGGAAACCCTATGGGGCAATTCTACTCTGTCTTTTAGGGTCACTATGAGTCGGAATTGACTCGACAGCAAGGGGTTTGGTTTTTTGGTTTAGCAAGGCTGTGGTCCTTTCTAGAGACTGTAGGGGAGAATTTGTGTCCTTGCCTTTTCTATTTTCTAGAGTCCACCTGCGTCTTTGGCTGATGGCCCCCCTTTCCTCCATCTTCAAAGTCAGCAATGAAAAGCCAAGTCCTACTCACGCTGCTATCTCTCTGACTCTCTCTTCTGCCTCTTTCTTCTACATTTAAAGACTCTTGTGATTACAGTATGAGCCCTGGTGGCTGAGTGGGTAAGAGGTTGGCTGCTAACCAAAAGGTCGTCGGTTAGAATTTACCAGCCACTCCTTGGAAACCATATGGGGCAGCTCTACTCTGTCCTATAGGGTCGCTATGTGTCAGAATTGACTCGCTGGCAATGGGTTTGGTTTTTTTGGTTTGTGATTACAGTGGGTCCACCCAGATAATCCAGGATAGTCTCCTCATCTCAAAATCAGATGAATAACAACCTTAATTCCATCTGCAACCTTAATTCCTCTTTGCCATGTAAGGTAATATATTCACAGGTTCTGGAAATGAGGAGGAGCCCCAGTGGAGCAGTGGTTAAGATCCTGGCTGCTGAACAAAAGGTAGCCAGTTCAAATTCACCAGCCACTCCTTAGAAACCCTTTGGGGCAGTTCTGCTCTGTCCTGTAGGGTTGCTAATGAGTTGAAATCAACTCGATGGCAACGGATTTGGGTTTTTTTTATTTTTTAATCTTTTTTTTAGAAGATTAGGATGTAGGCAACTTTGAGGGGCTATTATTCTGCCTACCGCAAGGTCCAACTTGATTTAGTCCCCATTTCCTCTCTCATCTCAGCTTCTATTTTCCCCCTCACTCTGCTCTCGCTCCAATGACCTCCTCAGGATTCCTTAAACAAGCAAGAACATGCTTGCCTCGGGGCCACTGAGGCTGTTCTTTCCCTCAATTTTTGCACAGCTCTCTCCTTTCACATCTTTCAGGCCTTTTCTCATGTGTCAACTGAAGTGAGGCCTGAACTGATCATCCTATTTAAAATAAAAATGTGAAAAGACATTTCAAAATCCCTTTCCCTATTGTATTTTTTCTTAGCACTTCATCACGTGTTGTTGTTGTTGGTAGTTGCCATCAAGTTGATTCCGACTCACGGCAACCCAATGAGTGCAAAATATAACGCACTCCATAGGGTTTTCAAGGCCGTTACTTTTCAGAAGCAGATTACCAGGTCTTACTTCCAAGGCACTTCTGAGTGGGTTTGAACCACTAACCTTTCAGTTAGTAGTCCAGAGCTTAACCATTTGAGCCACCCAGGCACATAGGAGACATCAGATAAACATTTTGAACAGATGAATCAATGAATGAAGCAAGTCTCAAGAAATTTCACAAGACAGAAATCATTTAAAACTTTCTCTGACCATAATGATATTAAACTAGATATCAATAACCATGATAAAGCACATACACACACCAACAAATGTTTGGAAATTTTAAAAGGTACTTGTAAATAATTCAAAAATCAAAGAAAAATCACAAAGGATATTGAAAGCATTTAGAAGAGAACAAAAATAAAAAGATTTTATATCAAAACCTGTGAAATACAGCTAGCGTATATACTTAGAGGGAAACTTGAAGTCTTAAATATTTAGACAAGATGAAAATATTAGACAAGATGAAAGCCTAGCTAAACACAAATGAGTTACGGTACAGCTTAAGAAGTTAGACAAGTAAAATAAAATAAGCCCTTGGAAAGCAGAAGGAAAAAATAATAGAGGCAAAATTAATAAAATATAGAACATACAATAGGTAAGATCAATATAGCCAAAAATTGGTACATTAAAAAGATAATCTCTAGTGAGGCTAGTCAAAAGTAAAAGTGAGAGAGAGAAAGAGAACTCAGTATCAGGATAAAAAAGAAGACATCACTACAGATGCAGCAGACATTAAAAGATAAGAAAAATGAACAATTTCATGCCAATAAATTTAAAAACTCGAAAAAATGGACAAATTACTAGAAGAATATAACTTACCAACACTTACACAACAATTAACAGAAAACTTGAATAATTCCGTACCATTAAGGTAATTCAATCAATAAAATCTTTCTACAAATAAAATTCCAGATCCAAATAATTTTACCAACAAGTTTTATAAAATGTTCAAGAAACAAATAATTTCAATCTTCTGCAAACTAAGAATAAAGGAATGATGTTAGCATTATCTTGAATACCAAATACTGACAAGGTATTGGGAGAAAAAAAATACAGTTTTCATCATGCAGAGAGATGCAAATAAATATTATTTAATCAAGTCCAGTAATACATAAAGAAGATAATGTGTCACACCAATAGGATTTATTCAAGGAATTTAAGGTTGGTTTAGCATTTGAAAATGGATCAATGTAATTCACTACATTAAGAGATTAAAAGAGGAAAACCACATGATCATTTCATTAAGTGCTCACTGAAGACAAGGCTTTGAGAAACCTAGTTGTCATTCCTAGCAAGCGGTAAAAATAGCATAAAGAGCCATGGGGTGGGGTGACTATGTTTAATGGCATTACATTGCTTGAAGAATGAAGACAACATTTAAATCCTTAAATTCTGGGTTCAAAGAAAGAACTGAGAATTGCGTACTTTGTTGTTGTTCTCGTTAGCTACGGTCAAGTTGGCCCTAACTCCCGGTGACTCCACGCACAACAGAATTGGACGTACTTCAAGTGTGATAAAAGAATGTTATCTCTCGAAGCTGTGGGGTTGAAATAGCAATGCCCTCATAATCATCTGGGGAAATAAGGTCTGTAGCCTCTATAGCTATCTCCTCCATTCCTGCATCATTTGTATGTTTAGAATTTTAACTTTCTGTTTCTTTCATATCCCTTTCCCCACTATTTTATTTAGGGTTAACTTTATAGTTAGTCCACAGACTTAAGAATATCAAGACAGAAGAACAACCTAACTGGGAGGACAATGGATATCACCATTGGACTGAAAGCTGGAAATAGTACCTGACAAGACTTTGGGTTGTCTCCTAATGGAGGGAATTGAGAGATTTCTCAGTTATAAGAAGGATACATGCATTATATATTTTTCCAAGTGTAAATATAAGTAAAATAGTATTGATGAATATTGGATATCCAGAGGGGTCGATTCTGGGGATCATTCATCATTTTTTTGACTGCTAAGCATCAGGACCCTCTTCCAATGTTCAAAGAATTCCCCAGAGTTTGATTCTCGGTGGGAGGCAGGGACAACCTTCCACTGTAGAAGCCAAGAAAGCTTCCCCACCTCCTAACAAGTAGAGTGCAATCTCATAACACAGTCTTAGCCAATAAGAGAG
The DNA here is from genome assembly GCF_000243295.1 of Trichechus manatus latirostris. Taxonomy (NCBI): domain Eukaryota; kingdom Metazoa; phylum Chordata; class Mammalia; order Sirenia; family Trichechidae; genus Trichechus; species Trichechus manatus. The sequence goes on along the minus strand of NW_004443962.1, from coordinate 14,076,881 downwards.
GCTCATCTCTGGGACTGTAAAGTTCAAGCAGGTGCTACAAAAATTCAGGATAAGGAAGAATTCCTTCCACTCTCCACTGACCAGAAGCAGTTGTGGCTGTGGTGCCGGGTGTGGCGTCCAGTTCCTGTGCCGGCAGTGGTGGTGGTGCCAGCAGCTGTCCAGTGAGCCCTCACTGGACTGTTCCCAGCACATCATTGTGGCTGCCTAGCCTCCTTTGGTCACTGCCTGTTTTCTGGTTCTTTAGACATCCCATCTTTTCCATGAGCTACTCAACATTCTGGATTTTTCTTCTATAATTAACCACCATCAATTTCTGTTGTTGGCAACCAAGAGCACTGTCTTTAGGATTAAAGTGTTCCGACACTATTGCCTTTCCAGAAAGAGGTTAGACCTATTGATTAACTTATACTTTAAATGAGGTAAGGAAGGTCCTACCTGATTATGCCCATCAGGGAAGATATGTTTAAAGGAATGACATCTAGGCTAGGATCCAAAAAATAAGAAGTAACAAGCCATGAGAAGAACTAGAAGATTTTGAAAAGCTGGCCTCCAGTTCTGGTAACATATATGATCACTGTGTGGATCACAGTCAGTGTAGGGTGTACATTTCAGATTTAAATTCAGTCCATATTTATGATGTACTTACTATGGGCCAAAGGAGCCCTGGTTACACAGTGGTTAAGAACTCAGCTGCTAACCAAAAGGTTGGCGGGTCAAATCCCCCAGCTGCTCCACAGGAGAAAGATATGGCAGTCTGTTTCCATAAAGATTACAGCCTTGGAACCCTATGGTGCAGTTCTACTCTGTCCCATAGGGTCATTATGAGTTGGAATTGACTCGACGGCAGTGGATTTGGCTTGGTTACTAAGGCCAGACACCATACTGTCTGCTTTAATTTAAATCTCATTTAATCCTAACAACTGTATGAGATATGTAGTTTTACCCTCATTTTTCCAGATGAAGAAAACTTAGATTCAGAGAGGTTTTAAGCCGCTTGGTCGATATCAGCTCTTTAGTAGTACAACCCAAATAATTGTTGTTAGGTGCCGTCAAGTCAGTTCCAACTCATAGTGACCCTGTGTACAACAGAACAAAACACTGCCCGGTCCTGTGGCATCCTCACAAGCGTTGTTATACTTGAGCCCACTGTTGCAGCCACTGTGTCAGTCCATCTCATTGAGGGTCTTCCTCTTTTTCACGGATCCTCTACTTTACCAAGCATGATGTCCTTCTCCAGGGACTAGTCCCTTCTAATAACATGTCTAAAACACATGAGACAAAGTCTCACCTTTCTTGCTTCTAAGGGGCATTCTGGCTGTACTTCTTCCAAGTCAGATTTGTTTGTTCCTCTGGCAGTCCACGGTATATTCACTATTCTTTGCCAACACCATAATTCAAAGCATCAATTCTTCTTTGCTCTTCCTTAGTCATTGGCCAGTTTTCCCATGCATATGAGGCGATTGAAAATAGCATGGCTTGGGTCAAGTGCACCTTATTCCTCAAATTGACATCTTTGCTTTTTTTTCTTTTTTTTTAAATTGTTGTACTTTAGACGAAGGTTTACAGAACAAACTAGCTTCTCATTAAAAAATTAGTACACATATTGTTTTGTGACATTGGTTACCAACCCCATGACATGTCAACACTCTCTGTTCTCGACCTGGGGTTCCCATTACCAGCTTTCCTATTCCCTCCTGCCTTCTAGTCCCTGCCCCTGGGCTGCTGTGCCCCTTTAGTCTAATTCTGCTTTATGGGTCTGTCTGATCTTTGGCTGAAGGGTGAACCTCAGAAGTGACTTCATTACTGAGTTAAAAGCGTGTCCAGGGGCCATACTCTCAGGGTTTCTCTGTCAGGCCAGTAAGTCTGGTCTTTTTTTGTGAGTTAGAATTTTGTTCTACATTTTTCTCCAGCTCTGTCTGGGACCCTCTATCGTGATCCCTGTCAGAGCAATTGGTGGTGGTAGCCGGGCACCATCTAGTTGTGCTGGACTCAGTCTGGTGGAGGCTGTGATAGTTGTGGTCCATTAGTGACATCTTTGCTTTTTAACACTTTAAAGAGGTCTTTTGCAGCAGATCTGCCCATGCAATACATCATTTGATTTCTTGATTAAATTTAAAAAACTAATCTGAAATTGTATATTCAGTGAGCTTGAAATACTGAATAATGCCTGGACTGTATATTCTGCTAATAATAAAATCAGAAATAATCTGTAAAAAATTGGAACTCAAAAACAGTGGCTGTGTTTCTATGGTAACACAATGAGAAAATATTAAATGGCCTAGAAGATATTTTAATTTTAATAAATTGGCTCATGGCTTTAATACCATTTTTAGAAAAATCCATACATATGTATTTTTTTTAATAGCCAACTCTTTTAAAATTATACATCAAATTGATGAGAATTATATGCTTCTTCTGGTACTGGAGATTTTGGCACGTCTCTATAATGTATACCTCTTGATGTCCAAAACCAAACAAGGCAAATCCAAAACACAGTTTTTGTGTTTGAACTTCTAAATGATAAAAAGTTTGCTCAATTTCAACTGTGCTATATTTTTAAAATAAAGTTTGGAAAGTCACAATCTCTCTGTGCCTCAAATTCCACCTTTATAAAAATAGAATATAATTCCTACTCCACAGGTTGTTATAAAGATACAATGAGGTAATATATGTGAATGTGCCTGTTACATTGCCTGGCAAATGATAAGCATAGCAAGTAACATTAGCTGCTGTTAACATTTCCATTATTAGTAAAACTGATTTTATTTGAAAGTTGGCCATCATGGGGATAAAACACCCATTTTGTGGACTTGGTATTTTCACCAAAAACCTTTCATTGTGTCATATTTTTACAGCCATAAGCAAATATTTGAGTTCATATAATGCTTGAAATCAAAATGTCTCCACAGGATAAACCAAGCAGACCTCTGTATAGCTCTTTGAAATGAGAGTCCTTCAAGTCATATTGCTTTAACAGACACCTTTGCCTCACAACAAACCCCATCCTGTCCCTCCACCATCACTGAAATTACACAGCTCTCACGCAGTCATTCGTTCATTCAACAAGTGAAGAAAAATCCCTCTCTGATGTGATTGGGGCATCCAAACAATTTCATCATGTAAAATGCCTGGTCACATTATTGTGAGGTTAATAAAATGACTGGGTTAATAAACTGACTGGCTAGCTGACCAGGAATTCCAGAAGTTCTGTTGCTGAATCCAAATCTATTCCTGTCCTGGTTGTGGTTCTGCTCCACCTGGTGGCACTTCAAGTTAAAGCTTAATGATTGATGGGGATGTTTCTGGATCACGTATTGATCGGGACTTCTAGGGCAGCTTCGGTGATTCCAGGAATAGTGAGCTGACACTTGTTTCATCAGCTTGATCCAAGAATGTTGTTGTTGTTAGGTGATGTTGAGATGGTTCCGATTCACTCAACAGAACAAAACACTGCCAGGTCCTGCGCCATCCTCACAATCGTTGGTATGCTTGAGCCCATTGTTGCAGCCACTGTGTCAATCCATCTCGTTGAGGGTCTTTGTCTTTTTTGCTAACCCTCTACTTCACCAAGCATGATGTCCTTCTCCAGGGACTGGTCCGTCCTGATAACATGCCCAATGTACGTGAGACGCAGCTGCCACCCTTGATCCAGGAATACTTGGCCACAATATGTAGCGACCCCATCTCTGCTTCTTGACAGGATTGCCTGCCATTTCCCCTTCTAACCTCACTCATCTCACCACATCCTCACTTAGAAAGTAAACACTTTAGCTCCTCCCCTTTCTGCCCCCACTCCCCGCCCAATTTGAGAAAACAGCTAAACATAGCAAGGGAATTAATAGTCAATCACATTATACATGAATTCTCATTATCATGGGGCACATTATGAAAAGACCACACGCCCTCCTGGGGCTCCAGGGGAGATTCCATTACTTGCTTTTCCAGCTTTGAGTGTCTGTTGGCATTCCTTGGCTTGTGACTGCATCACCAGTTACTGCTTAAGTCTTCACATGGTCTTCATCCTCTGTGTCTCTTTTCCTCTGTGGGTCTCTTATAAGGACACTCATCACTGGATTTAGGCCCTACCCAGACAATCCAGGATGATCTCCTCATCTCAAAATCCTTGGCTTAATTACATCCAAAAATACCCTTTTTCCAAATAAAGTAACACTCACAGGTTGCAGAGATTAGAGCATGGACATATCCTGTTGGACGCACCATATAGCCTACCATACCTTGGTTTACATCAGTTTTAGGATGATGTGCCTAGGTGTCCTTTTCTTTGTATTTATCATGCTTATAGTTTGCTGAGTTTTTTAATCTGTGGCTTTATATAAAACATTTTGGAATGTTCTCAGCTATGATTTCTTCAAATGTTGCTTCAGCCCCATCCTTTATATCTTCTCTTTCTGGGTCCCTAATTAAACATATGTTAGACCTGAGCGTGATCCATATGTAGTGCTATGCTGCAAACAGCTCCCACCAGCTTGCAAGAGTCAGTTGTTAAATATTCAGGAATTTTGCAAGATGGCTGTTAAGCCATTAGTAGCTTAAAATCAGCCATAATGAGAGTATTTACACCATGGTAATCAGCAAACGGAGCCCTGGTGGCACACTGGTTAAGCACTATGGCTGCTAACCAAAAGGTCGGCAGTTCAAATCCACCAGTAGCTCTTTGGAAACGCTATGGGGCAGTTCTACTCTGTCTCATAGGGTCGCTATGAGTCAGAATCGACTCCACGGCAACGGGTAATCGGCAAACACTACTGTTGCCCTGGAGCAGTCAAGCTAATGAAACACACTCCAAGTCAGAAAGAGAGAAAAAGTTTATTTAGGAGGTGGCGCCAATGGGGAGTCCAACAGCATCGCAGGCTGTCTTTATGAGTCCCAAGGGGCAATTTTACATTAGAGCTTATGTATAATTTTTATAAAGGTTAGAAGTATCTTTGTTGCCTGCAGATGGTATGGCCAGATGAGTTATTCATTACAAGATAATTACAAGAGACTATCAGACTAAAGAGATATATGCCAGACATCTGGGCTCTAATCTCTGTGTGGGGTGGGGGTGGGGGGGGTTGGTCATAAGTCACAGGTGGCTGGACAGAACAAAATGAAGTCATTAACAAAGATATGCAGAAAGGAGAAGGCAGGCAGAAAAAAACTTATAGGTTCATCACAGCATTAGTTACGTCAAGCTCTCAACTGCCCATTTTGAAAAGGAGAAAACATGCTGTGGAGTATTAGGGTCACATTACACATCAAGATTTAGTTTTCAGAGAGCTGGATTACCGGTACAAATGTCTGGCATACTCTATTCTGTTCTTTCCATTCTTTTGTCTCTGTGCTTTGATTTGGATATTTTCTTTTGACCTATCTTCCAGTTCAGTAAGTGCTCTGCTATGTCCAATCTGATAAAACCCATCCGTTGAGATCTTAATTTCATATATTGTATTTTTATTTTTGTTTTTGAAGCCCTAGTGGTACAACAAGGAGCCCCTGATGGTGCGATGGTTAATCAGTCAGCTACTAACCAAAAGGTTAGCAGTTTGAACCCACCAGCCGCTCCAAGGGAGAAAAGACCTGGTGATCTGCTCTTATAAAGATTACAGCCTAGGAATCCCTATGGGGCAGTTCTACTCTGTCATATAGGGTCACTATGAGTTGGAATCAACTCAACAGCACACAGCAATAACAACAGTGACACAACAGTTAAGCACTCACCTGCTAGTAGAAAGGTTGCCAGTTTGAACCCACCAAGTGGGTCCTCAGGTGAAAGACCTGGCGATCTGCTCTCATAAATACTGCAGCCCAGAAAACCTTATGGGGCAGTTCTACTCTGTCACATGGGGTCACTATGAGTCAAAAATTGACTCAACACCACCAACAACCATTTTTATTTTATTTCACTTCTCTATATAGATTCCAATTCTCTGTTGAAATTTTCTTTTATTTCATTTTTTGCCATTTTTTCCTTTATTTTCTTAAACATAATCATCACAGTTATTTTAAATTTCTTGTCAGAAAATTCCAATATCTGAGTCATCTGTGGGCCTGCCTCTATTGTCTGCTTTTTCTCTTTATTATAGGTCATATTTGTCTTGCTTCATTGTATGTCTTGTCACTTTTATTTTATGCTAAACACAGTATATTTTTTTTAAAAAAAAAGTAAAAGCTCCAAATAATGCTAACTTTCATCAAAGAGAGTTTCTCCTTTCCTTTATTAGGCATATAGGATGAGAGGCTGATTACCTCAATCCAAATAGGTACAGAGTTGGGTTGGGGCTGACCTACACATTTATTAGTACCCAAGTCTACCCCTTTTCCTTGGGCTTTCCTAAACTTTTTATTGAGAGCCTGGGGCATTTCCATCTCTTCAGCTCTAAGAAACTGGGTGATTCCATTCTGTTCTTTCAAAGTTCCCTGCCCGTTACTTCATTCTCCTGCCCTCTACATTTCCAAATCTAGTAAATGGTATGAAGGGGAGACCAGCTGTTTGTTTGAGGCAGGTCTCCTCCCTTGGCCTAAGCATCATGGGACTGCAGGGGATTCACTCTGCTTTTTAGAAGCTTTCAGCCTAGCTCCTCAATAGCTTGTGCAACATAAAACTTGGTAATGTCCTGTAGGGAAAACCAGCCATGCACTGGAAGTGAATGAGATTTCCTTTTTCCACTCTAGCCCTGCCTGATCACTACAGACTTTGTTTCTCTTTATTTCAGCAAAGAACGTCCGCGGGACCAAGCCAGATCCTTATTCAATCTAGGCCCAGAGTTAGAAAATGCTCCCAGGGGAAAAAATGACTATTGTTTATCTGCCAGCCTCAAGTGGTTCTTCCCTCTCTGGAATTTTTAGTTTCATAAACATGCTTTTCCAACTTTATGATACCTTTAAAAATTTAATATTTGTAATTTATCTGGCTTTTGTGACAAGAACACTGGCCTGCCACAATCTACTACATCCTACCTGTTAGTAGAAGTCTCAACACTTAGATTTTTTAAATATTTCTAGGAGATTCTACTGAGCAGCCAATCTTAAGCAACACTGATCTCTTCAAAGATACTATTACAAGGTTAAGGTCTTGATTGAGGGATCTGTGATACTCTCTGCTTTCCCTCACCACTGCAAGATAAATGGACCTCTATCCATATGGCTGTTTTGCTTCAGGCAGGAAAAAGGGGAAAGTCCATTGAGCATAAAGGGCATATCAGATCACCCACTTTTAAGGAGTATTCCCAAAAGCTCTAACCTTCAACTTCCGTTTATATATCATTGGTCTATACCATTTGTCCATTTCTATCTGCAAGGGAAGCAGGGAAATGTAATTTTTTTTTAACCTGGGTACATTGTTGCCCTCCCCTTCCTCAAAATGGAGCTTCTTTTAGTGAGGAAAAAAAGGAGAAAATGTATATTTTAGGGCCATAAATCTCTGCTACAGTTCCATTCTTAGCAATTCTTTTAGCTTCTTTCTTATCAGACTAATGAGTTCCTGCCTGTAATTGCACAAGAGAAAATTTATTTTCTGCTCCAAGTACGTTATCAAAAACCCAAAGAGAATTTTGCCATTTCGTATTTACATGTAAACAGTATGACTTCCCTATCTGTAGCGGTCCTTTATCAATAAGAAGGAAATAATTTTACTTGCAAACTG
>NW_004443962.1:14064144-14068034 GCF_000243295.1 Trichechus manatus latirostris | reverse complement strand
GGCAACCAATGTCACAAAACAATACATGTATTAATTTTTAAATGAGAAACTAACTTGCTCTGTAAACCTTCATCTAAAGCACAACTAAAAAAAAATTGAAAAAAAAAAAACCAAAAAAACAATGAGGAAGTGAAATATATTGCCATGGAAAGTAATTGAATCAACTTTAAGCATTTCAGAACAAATACTAGAAAAATTCATTTTGGGAATGACTTGATTCAGAGATTGAAAGGAATACTAGATGTAATTCATAACTAGATAATAGTCATATAACTCTCTGAGACATTATGAGTAAAATGCAATTATGGCTTAAAGACATCTGACGAATGCAAGTATTGATCATAAAAAGGTCTAACTTTAGATAAAATAAGGCTCCAGGTACCTTTCAAGATGTTCTCAGACAGCAGTTGGAGGGTAGGTGATATTAAAGTAGTAGATATCATTGCTAAAAGTTTCACAGTAGTAGAAAATCAATAACCAACTTCTCCTTTAGGTCCTTTCAGATTACATAAATAGGATTAGGGAAACTAGCTGAAGCAAAGGGGAAAGAAGAAGGAAAGAAATCATATATTTGCCACCAATTAAAAAGGTGCTACTTTGTTAACAGTTGCTCACTGTTTCAGGAGGAGAATTTTCACTTCTCTGCTTCTGTCGTCATGGCAATGAAAATTGAGACCTATTTCTTTCCAGCTCTGAAATACCATATAGCAATGATTCACTGAAGTACATGACAACTCTGGAAGAAATAATGACGAGTGGGAGGAAGTAACATCTGCTGAGCCTCTACTAGGTGCTAGGCACTTTACATCATCTTGTTTAACCCCAACATGGACACTGGGAAGTGTCTTCAATTTACAAAGGAAGAAACTGAGACTCACAGAGCACCTTAACCAAAGATACGTAAGTGAGTGATGAAGCTGAAGTAAGTATTCAGGTGTTTCTGATTTTAGAACTCATGCTATATTCCCTATATCCATATATCAAAAATGTAGACGGTGGAACTTTTAGCCTTAGGCCCTCAACAAGAATTCCAGATGTGTTTTTCTTACTCTTTTTAAAATTGAAAACAAAAATAAACTGATCTCCAACGGAAAGCGTTTATCTTTGTTATGGATTGTATTGTGTCCCCAAAAAATATGTGTTATAAATCCTAACCCCTATACCTGTGGTTGGAGACCTGGTGGTGCAGTGGTTAATGGCTTGGCTGCTAACCAGAAGGTTGGCAGTTTGAATCGACCAGCTGCTCCTTGGAAACCCTATGGGGCAGTTCTATTCTATTCTATAGGGTCACAAAGAGTCTACTTGACAGCAATGGTTTGGTTTGGTTTATACCTATGGTTATAATCTCATTTGGGAATGAGTTTTCTTTGTTATGTTAATGAGGCAGTATTAGTGTAGTGTGTTTTTTAAATCAATCTCTTTCGAGATATAAAAGAGCAGATTGAGCAAGCAACCAAGCAAGCAAGCAGAGATGGAGAAGATAGATGCCACACCACATGAAGATCTCCAAGAAACCGAGAAACAGAAGCTGAGAAGAGACAAGGCACTAGATAGACAGCAGCACTAGATAACTAAAAAAAAAAAAAACCCAAACCCATTGCCTTCAAGTCGATTCTGACTCATAGCAACCCTATAGGACAGAGTGGAACTGTCCCATAGGGTTGTCCAAGGAGCAGCTGGTGGATTTGAACTGCCAACCTTTTGGTTAGCAGTTGAGCTCTTAACCACGGCACCACCATGGCTAAGACACCTTTTTTCCTGGGAGCTAGAGTTCAGGAATTGCTGGTATCTGTGCCTATGCCTAAAATAATATAGACTTGTTCTAGTTATAGAACCAATGTCATGTTTGGAATACATAAGGGAAAGAAACATGTGAGGTGAAGGGAGTTGAACTGATCAAGCAAGCATACCCAACTAACAACTGACTGACTGTATTATATGCAAACTCAGAATTAACTACTTTAAGATAATTTTTAAAATTGTACCAGGCTGTCCTACCTGGACAACTAAGAAACAGATCTTCTGGTGTGCGGGTGGCATCCAAGTATCTATCTTTAGAGTAGACGTGCATGGTTTTTTAGTGTTTGTTTGTTTCTGATTTTTTTGTTTCGTTTCTTTGATATTTGGTTTAGGGGTTTATTTATTTATTTATTTATGTAAGTTGTCTTAGGCTGGGTTCTCTGGAGAAGGGAAACCAGTGAAGTGTATATATATATAAATCTATAGAGAGATTTATTTCAAGGAAATGGCTCATGCAGTTGTAGAGGCTGGCAAGTTTCTAGTTCATGAGCTGGGCGTCAGGCTGGAGGCTTGTCCTGACTCACATAGCTGCGGGGACTGACGAACCCAAGATCAGCACGTCAGGTGGCGGGCCACTGGCTCAAGTCCCAAGAACCAGAGGTCAGATGATGACGAAGCAAATGCAGGATCCAGAGCAAGTGAGCAAGCTTTTCCAGAACGCCCATATATATATTAGATGCAGGCCACACCCCTGAGGAAGCTCCCCTTACAACTGATTGGCTGATCACATCATGGAGGATGATCACATCATTACATAACTGCCAAGTTACATCATTACATAACTGCCCTACCACTGAGAATCATGGCACAACCAAGTTGACACACAATATTAACCATCACGTAAGGGTAGATAAGGAGGTATAGAGGCACCTGTGGAATAAAGAAGAGAGAAAATTGGAGACAATGATCAGGATGCTGTGCCATTTCTCTCCATGTCTGTACTAATGGTGGCTTGAGTTCCTCTTAGAGCAGTATTACAGTGAAAAGCCAAAGGACAAATATTCATGAAAGTCTGTGGGAGGCTTTGAAAACAGAGGTACTTCATATCCAGGAGATCAAGTGCAATACAGAATCAAAGAGAAGACTTCTCTCCCTTCTCCCCGACTCTACCATGGAACACAGACTTGGCATATAGCAGGCAAGCAGCATCCTCACAAAAAGCTCTTTGCCAGGACAGAGTGTCTCCCTTGTGCCTGGCAGTCAGGGGGCTTATACAAGAGTGGGAAAACATGGACAGTATTATTAATGAGCCAGAATCATAAAAGTTCCTTGAAACAATGAGAGGAAAATTTTTGATAGGGAGTTAAAGTCCTGTAAGAACAGGGAAAACTAAGAGGCAAGTTTGGACCTAAATGTTACATGGCTGCAATCATACAGTCTGGTGAAGTATTGGCTGTACAAGTTACCCATTTATTAGATAGAAAAAATCCACCACTAAGTAAAAAACTCTTGAAGAAAACAGTGATTTTTGAGTTAACATAGCAATTGCAATCTTCACGTTATTTGTGATTGCTGCTTTTGACAAAAAGTAGTCCTGCAATGGTTAAAAGTGTCAATAAGATAAAGAGACACGGGAAGAGGGTTCATAAAGGAGGATATTTATTTGACTAAGAGAATGTGGTATATGCTGGTACGCATGTATTTTACCTATAGGATGTTGTATATCATGGGAATTGTAACTTGATTATTTGACATAACTATCAATGTACAAGTGGTAACATTAATATATTCCATTTACAGTTGAATTTTAGGACTTTAAGCTTTATTTCTGGGGAATATTATCTTTGATATCTTCCCTAATCTCCACAAATCTCAAAACATATAGGAGCAGTCAGGATCAATCACCCCAGCCAGTACTGTAACCCCCCTTCTTTGTCGATTCAAAGACATGAGGATCCCAAAGTGGCCGGGTATGAGACTTACAGTTAAATGGAATAATTGTTGTGTCTCCCTGGAAGAAATAGTCCTCCCTTTAGAACGAAGACTTCTAGACCACCAAAACCTTAAGATGTAGGGACAGGAAGCAAAAATTTTGCTTGTGGATCACTAGGGGAAATAGTGAGAGAAGGCAGTCCATTTCTACCCCTTGA
>NW_004443962.1:14061656-14063257 GCF_000243295.1 Trichechus manatus latirostris | reverse complement strand
CTCTGCCTCAATGAAAGCTACAGTTATTACTAAGAAACGCAGTGGTTTAATTATTGACATGGAAAGCCTATTGATAATTTGGTTAGACAATCAAAATCAGCATAATCTGTCTATTAGCCTTACTTTAGTGCAAGAAAAGGATGAAGCCTTCTCAATGATTTAAAAGCTACACGTGCAGGAGGAGCCAACATGGCGCTATCAACAAACGCACCACGCTGTCCCTCTACAGCAAAGACCTGAAAAACTAAGTAAAACAGATACAATCATCAATCCTGGAACCCTAAGCATCAAATGAAGGGATAGAGAACTCAAGCAAGCACCAAATGGGATAAGAAACTGACAGAGAACAGAGTATAAGGAGTGCTATGGAGTGGAAGTCCCTTAGCAGTTCATGCTGCACGGACATGCCATCTTGGACCCCTCAGCCACCCAGAACTGCAGAGAGGAGTACAGAAGGCAACTTCACGAAGCTTTCAGCAGGAGACGGACCATCCGGTAACCAGGGATACACACTTTCCCATCCCTCACCCTTCTTCCCTCTGTGCGGCCTCTGCCGCCTTCTAGCAGGCTGTGGTCATTTGGCCGGGGAGATGCTGGCTCCTTGCCACTTGCATTCACCCTGCCCCCACCAGCCAGTTCCTTCAGTGCCATTTTTCTGCTGTTGTTGTTGTTGTTGTTTTGTTTGTTTCTTCCCTCTCTCTCTCTCATCTCCTTCCTTTCTCCTGCCTACCTGGTGCCATGTGCCATCTCCGATCCTTCTTGACGGGCAAGCCACACCACTCCTCTGGGGAGCCACTTCCCGTTCCACGCTGCCACGCCAGTGGACTCTCAGGGCATGTTTTTTCCCCTTGGTTTCTTGACCCTCCCTACAGTCCTTCCTTTCCTTTCTCCAGGTGACATCTCCACCGCTTTTTCCCGGCTGTGCCACACTGCTCTGCTAGCGAACCTCCAGCACACTGCTTCCCCAGTCGGCTCCACCACGCCAGTGGGCACCCTTCAGGCTTTTCTTTTTTTATTAGTTTCTTGTCTCTCTCTAGTCATGTGTGCGTTTTTTCTTTCTTTCAGTTTCTTAGCTCTCTCTTCCTGCCTTTCCTTTCTCCCATCCATCCATCTAGCCAAATGTCACATCTCTGCCCCTTCTTGATGGGCTGTGCCACACCACAGAGCTAGGAAGGACCGGCATACAGCTCCCCTGGGTCCGCACCATTTCATCAGCAGACTCCCTCAGCACCATTTTTGTTGTTGTTGTTTGGCTTCTGTTTCTCTCTCTTCTTTCTTACACCCACTTAGCTCCACACGTCACATCCTCCCCCTTACCTCCTGTCTAACTGCACCATGCACTGAGCACCACACCCCCAAGAAGCACATGCATGGACCACCAAACACAGTAAAGGCAGTGCTCAGAGGTCAATGTATAGCAATAGATGCACAAATCAAAAATGAAGAAAGGGACAAAATCAAAACATTAACTACACAACTTGAGCAAATAGAAAGACAACAGCAAAAGAAGCTCACAACCACCAGAATAAAGGAAATAATAAAGATCAACCCTGAAATAAATGAAGTAGAGAGTAGAAAAGCAATAGAAAGAATCAACAAAA
>NW_004443962.1:14050500-14051753 GCF_000243295.1 Trichechus manatus latirostris | reverse complement strand
TAGTAAACATACTTGCAAGTCTTACCTCACTGTACAGAAGCCAAAAGACACAAAGGTTTTACACAACCACTCCTCCGGGAAGCATACCGCACATATGAATGGCTCTTAACACTCAAATGTGGCACAAACCAACTTTTTGGTTTTTTAGGCAGTTGCACCAGTATCCGCCATGATGCCAGAAAGTATTAAAGTGGCTCAAATGTCTGCCAATAAACCTCCAGGGGAGAAAATGTAGCAGGAACATATATGTGCCAGCACCCTTGAAAGAGATACCTGTTTAAGGTGGCTGCGGGGTATCCAAATAAAATAATGTTTTGTGTACAAATTTGTAGCTAAGATGGGTGACAGTTGTAGAGGTGGGAGGCAGGAGCATATATGTGGTGGCTGAAGTTATGGGTGAGAATGAGATTTCCCAGGACAATATAAAGAATAAGAAGCTGAAGAGAGAGCCAAGATCACAGCCCAGTTTTCTATTGCTGCTGTAACAAATTATCAAAAATTTAGTGGCTTAAACAATACAGATTTATTATCTTACATTCTTTATTATCTTAATTCAATTTATTATCTTAATTCAGTCCACAGCATACTATCACTCACTAAGGCCAACCTAGCTAGAGCCACTGCTGAGTGGCTGACCCGTGAGTTCTGCGGGTCAGAAGTCCAAAATGGGTCTCACTGAGCTAAAATCCAAGTATTGGTAGGGCTGCATTGCTTCTGGAGGCTCTAGAGGAAAACTTATATGCATTTTCTAGCATCTAGAGGCTGCCCATGTCCCTGCACTTGTAGCCCTGTTCCTCCATCTTCAACAGTGGGTCCAGTCTTTCTCATGCTGCCATCCCTCTGGTTCTCCTTTATGATGGTTAAAGCTGTGTCAACTTGGCTGGGCCATGATTCTCAGTGGTTTGGCAGTTATGATGTAATTTGGAGCTATATAATCACATAATCACCTCCATAATGAGAATATAATGTAATCACCTCCATGATGAGATCTGTTATGAGCAGCCAATAGTTGAAAGGGAGTTTCCTTGGGGGTATAGCTTGTATCCAATATAGGTGGACTTTCTGGCAAAGCTGGTTGACTTTTGCTTGCTCTGGATCCTGCAGCTAGCTTCTGTTCATCTGACCTCTGGTTCTTGGGACTTGAGCTAGCATCTTACCTGCTGATCTTGGGATTTGTCATCCTATGCAGCCTATGAGCCAGAGACCTGCTGTCTGACCTGCCAATTTTGGGTTCACCAGTGCCTGCAGCTACA
>NW_004443962.1:14047083-14048646 GCF_000243295.1 Trichechus manatus latirostris | reverse complement strand
GTAATAATAACGGGGATTTGACACAAGTCTGACTCCAAATTCAATCCTCTTCCCATTCTCCCATACTCCTACTATGGACTGAATTGTGTCTCCAAAAGAGATATGTTGAAGTCTTAATCCCAGTACCTGTGAGCATGACTTTGTTTGAAAACAGGGTCTTTGAACATGTTATTTGTTAAATTAACATGAAGTCATACTGGAGTAGGGTGGGTCCTAATCCAGTCTGAGCGCTGTCCTTATAAGAGAGGAGAATAGACACATAGAGACCTGGGGGGACAATGGCCATGTGAAGACACATCTACAGGCCAAGGAACGCCAAGGAACAGCTGGGGCTACCAGAAGCTGGAAGAGACAAGGAAAAATCTTCTCCTAGAGCGGACAGAGAGAGCATAGCCCTGCTGAAGCCCTAAATTCAATCTCCTCCCTCCATAATTGAGAGGCAATAAACTTCTGTTCTTGTAAGTCATCTAATCTGTGGCATTTTGTTATGGCAGCCCTGTTATTGTTGCTGTTAGTTGCTGTCAAATCGATTCCGACTCATGGTGACCCCATATGTGCAGAGTAGTAGGGTTTTCAAGGCTGTGGCCTTTTGTAAGCAGATTGTCAGGCCTGTCTTCCTAGGTGCCTCTGGGTGGGTTCGAACTGCCAACCTTTCAGCTAGTAGTCGAGTGTGTAAACATTTGCGCCACCCAGTGTACCATATGGCGGCCCTAGGAAACTAATACACTACCTATTATAACATGAAGTGATTTGGAGTCTTAAAGCTGTCTACTAAAAATAAACCATGTATACAACAGATGTAGAAGCACCAGTAGCACTTATCCAGTTGCACCGGTGCTTAAGATCATCTGCAGCGTGACTCTCAAAGCAACTAAGCAACTTTGTACGTTCTAAGAAATTATGTCGGATTCAATTGATCCTACATAATGACATACCTGTCTCTGTCAAAGCAGATGGTCCTCATGTGTTCTATTCTATCACCAGTGGAGTGAAACCAAAGTGCATGAACATAAGATCTAATCTACTTTAATCTAGTTTACACTGCCCAAAGATATAAGGAAACTGTTATCAGAATATATTTCCATACTTCTGAGAAAGCCATACTTTACATAATCAGAAGTCCTTAGGTACTCATATAGGAGTTTCTATCCGATGATGGCTACTCTCTCAAAGGAAACGTACAAGAAAATGTGAATAGAAATAACTGACTGATGTTCACAGTCAGCTCAGCATACAGTCTAATGAGAAATCTGATTAAATCTGAGGCCATGGCCAGAAGATGTGAGCAAGGATGAATTTAAAGCCTTGTCAAGCCCAAAGTTTTTAAAGGATTCTTAAGAGTCTAGAAAACAGGCTTATCAGGATGGATCCTAAACCTCAGTAACAGTCTGCCGGGCTGCACAAAATACCTCACTCTCCTTATCTATCTGGGGACCATGCCACAAAGAATCACAATAGGTGATGTGTCTAATAATGGTTGTTTCAATCTGACAAGAATTAAAAGCTAAATCAAAATCATAAAGGCAAACCTACTTAGGCACTTTTCTTGGTGCTTTACATATT
>NW_004443962.1:14034882-14045818 GCF_000243295.1 Trichechus manatus latirostris | reverse complement strand
CCATTAGCTGTGTCTGAGGGTTCTCATTTCTCCACATCCCCACCATTATCCTACCTATTATCTGTCTTTTTTATTATATCCATTTTAGTGGGTGTGAAGTGGTATTTCATTGAGGTTTCAATTTGCATTTCCCTGGTAACTAGTGATGTTGAGCATCTTTTCATGTACTTTTTGGCCACTTGTGTATTTTCTTTGAAGAAATTTCTGTTAAGATCATTTACCCATTTTTAAATTGGGTGTTGACTTGTAAAAGTTCTTACATGTTCTGGATATTAGACTCTTATCAGACATGTGATTTGCAAATATTTTCTCCCATTCTGTGGGCTGTCTTTTTCGTTTTCTTGATAGTGTCCTTTGACGCACAAAAGTTTTAACTTTAATGAAGTTTTATTTGTTTATTTTTGTTTTGGTTCCTTGTGTTTTTGGTGTCATATTTAAGAATTTATTTCCTAATTCAAGGTCACAAAAATTAATGCTGATGTTTTCTTCTAAGAGTTTTATAGTTTTAGCTCTTACATTTAGAATTTTGATCCATTTTGAGTTAACTTTTGCATTTGGTACGTGATAAGGGTCCAACTTCATTATTTTGCATGTGGATATCCAGTTGTCCCAGCACCATTTGTTGAAAAGACTATTTTTTTCTCCCACTGAATGCTCTGACATTTTGTCAAAAATGAATTGACTACAGAATCATAGGTTTATTTCTGGATTATCAATTCTATTCTAATGATCTATACGTCTGTCCTTATGCCAATACCACACTGTCTTGATAACTGTAGCTTTATAGTAAGTTTTGAAATCAGAAAGTGTGAGTTCTTCAACTTTATTCTTCTTTTGTAAGATTGTTTTGGCTTTTCAGGGTCCCTTAGATTTTCATACGAGTGTTAGGATCAGCTTGTCAATTTCTGAAAAAACAAAAACAAAAAACCACCAGGGATTTTGATAGGTATTGTATTGAATATGTAGATCAATGTGGGGACTTCTGCCATCTTAACAATATTAAATCTTCAGAACCATAAATGTGGAATGTCCTTCCATTTATTTAGGTCTTTTTTAATTTCTTTGTTGTTGTTAGGTGCCATCAAGTCGGTTCCAATTCATAGCAACCCTATGTAAAACAGAATGAAACACTGCCCAGTCCTGCGCCATCCCCACAATCGTTGTTATGCTTGAGCCTATTGTTGCAGCCACTGTGTCAATCCATCTCGTTGAAGGTCTTCCTCTTTTTTGCTGACCCTCTCCTTTACTAAGAATGATGTCCTTCTCCAGGGACTGATCCCTCCTGATAACATGTCCAAAGTATGTGAGACGTAGTCTTGTCATCCTTGCTTCTAAGGAGCTTTCTGGTTGTACTTCTTCCAAGACAGATTTGTTCATTTTTTTGGCAGTCCATGGTGTATTCAATATTCTTTGCCAACACCACAATTCAAAGATGTCAATTCTTCTTCAGTCTTCCTTATTCATCGTCCAGCTTTCACATGTATATGAGGTGATTGAAAACACCACGGCTTGGGTCAGGCGGACCTTAGTCTTCAAGGTGACATCTTTGCTTTTCAACACTTTAAAGAGGTTTTTTGCAGCAGATTTGCCCAATGCAATGTATTTTTAGATTTCTTGACTGCTGCTTCCATGATTGTGGATCCAAGTAAAATGAAATCCTTGGCAACTTCAATCTTTTCTCCCTTTATCATGATGTTGCTTATTGGTTCAGTTGTAAGGATTTTTGTTTTCTTTATGTTGAGGTGTAATCCATAGTGAAGGCTGTGGTCTTTGATCTTCATCAGTAAGAGCTTCAAGTCCTCTTCACTTTCAGCAAGCAAGGTTGTGTCATCTGTATAATGCAGGTTATTAAGGAAACTTCCTCCAATCCTGATGCCCCATTCTTCTTCATATTGTCCAGTTTCTCAGATTATTTGCTCAGCATACAGATTGAATAGGTATGGTGGCAGGATACAACCCTGACGCACACCTTTCCTGACTTTAAACCACGAAGTATCCCCTTGTTCTGTTCGAACAATTGCCTCTTGATCTACGTACAGGTTCCTCATGAGCAAAATTAAGTGTTCTGGAATTCCCATTCTTCCCAATATTATCGATAATTTGTTATGATCCACACAGTTGAATGCCTTTGCATAGTAATAAAACACAGGTAAACATCTTTCTGGTATTCTCTGCTTTCAGCCAGGATCCATCTGACATCAGCAATGATAACCCTGGTTCCACGTCGTCTTCTGAATCCAGCTTGAATTTCTGGCAGTTCCCTGTCAACATACTGCTGCAGCTGCTTTTGAATGATCTTCAGCAGAATTTTACTTGCATGTAATATTAATGACATTATTTGATAATTTCTGCATTCCATTGGATCACCTTTCTTAGGAATAGGCATAAATAGGGATCTCTTCCAGTTGGTTGGCCAGGTAGCTGTCTTCCAAATTTCTTGGCATAGATGAGCGAGCATTCCCAGCACTGCATCCATTTGTTGAAACATCTCAACTGGTATTTCATCAATTCCTACAGCCTTGTTTTTCACCAATGCCTTCAGTGCAGCTTGGACTTCTTCCTTCAGTACCATTGGTTCTTGATCATATGCTACCTCCTAAAATGGCTGAACGTCGACTAATTCTTTCTGATATAGTAACTCTGGGTACACCTCCCATCTTCTTTTGATGCTTCCTGCATCATTTAATATTTTCCCTGTAGAATCCTTCAATATTGCAACTTGAGGCTCAAATTTTTTCTTCAGCTCTTTCGTCTCGAGAAATGCTGAGTGTGTTCTTCTCTTCTGGTTTTCTATTTCCAGGTCTTCACAAATGTCATTATAATACTTTACTTTGTCTTCTCCAGCCGCCCTTTGAAATCTTCTGTTCAGCTCTTTTACTTCATCGTGTCTTCCTTTTGCTTTAGCTACTTGATGTTCAAGAGCAAGTTTCAGAGTCTCTTCGGACATCCATTTGGTCTTGGATGTCAGAAGAGACTCTGAAACTTAATTTCTTTAGGAAGTACAAATCTTGCAGAAGAATAAAAAGTAAGAGATTGCAGGAGAACATTCATAGAAAGGAAATCTGAAAACTTTCCATTTTCCATAAGGCGTGACTGTATTTAATGCAAGTGTATTCCATGTGATTTCCTTGTTGCCTTACATGAAATTCTCTATACTTAATCTGACGTGTGTGGTGTTTCTGTTTCTTTTAATCAGATTATCCCAGGCTAAGTCATTATCTATCAAGAAAACCATAAATTAGAGCACAAATAAATGGCAGAATTGAGATTTGAACTCAACTCCAGCTGACTCCAAAGTCCGTGTTTTTCCCATTACCATCCTTTATGAAAGCTTAGATATATCTAATTTCCAATGTACCTGTAAAATTTGGGCCAATGGCAGACATCCTAAGTAACTTCTTATCTATCAAATTGCACATCTGTGCAACTATCAGTCTCTTTCCATCTGGAGCAAAGAAGAGTGAAGAAAACCAAATACTGAAGGAAGCGATTAGTCCAGAGGACTAATGGATCATGGGAACCACAGCCTCCACTAGCCTGAGACCAGAAGAACTAGATGGTGCCTGGCTACAACTACCAGCCACTCTGACTGGGATCACAATAGAAGATCCTGGTTAGAGTGGGAAAAAAATGTAGAACAGAACTCAGATTCATAAAAAAGACTGGACTTACTGGTCTGACAGAGACTGGAGGATCCTCCAAGACTATGGCCCTTAAATACCCTTCTAACTTGAAACTGAAGCCACTACAGGAGACAATCTGTCACTCAAATAATGGAGAGGCCTATAAAATAAACAGTAACACCCGTGTGGAAAGTGCTTCTTAGAACAATCATCTATATGAGACCAAAAGGGCAATATCTGCCAAAAGCAAAGATGAGAAGGCAGGAAGGGGCAGGAAAACCAGACAAATGGAAACGGAGAACCTAGAGTGGTAATAGAGAGAGTGCTGACACATTATGGGGATTGCAACCAATGTCACAGAACAATTTGCATATAAATTATTAAATAGAAAACTAATTTTCTCTGTAAACCTTCACCTAAAGCACAATAAAAAAAATTTTTAAAAATTGCACATCTGCTTCCTTGAGCAATTTTTCCAATTTATCAATAGGCTTCAGTATTCTTAAATGGCATTTCTAATCATATGTTTGGCTCTCTGGCCCTACTTATTCTTGCCTTTCAGTTGTAGCCCCTAGTAGTTTTCCTTTTTAAATGATTTTCCAATGCTTAATGGTTGAAGCTTTTATTGTTCACACTCTGGGGATTATGGGAGAAATTGCTGCTTTATTTTGGAATATTTTGTTTCTATTAATATATCCCAGCATCATGTTGATTTTTAATAACAGCACAATTCTATGCTACCTCTCATCTTTCTCCAAAAAAAATTATGGACCTTTGCAAACCACAGCTTTATACCAATCAATGCGACAGTGTGTAAAAAAGTAAACACTATCTACACAATTTCAGCAGACAGATTTTCTTTGCTTCTTTCTTAATAACAGTGGGAAGTCTTCTCCAGTAACAAATAACATTGAAGAGACAAAGCCCAGAGAGGAGGGGCAGAAGCCTGAGATGGTATATTTTTAGTTATTTTGATTAAATTATGGAGATGTGAAGTTGATAATTTATTGAAGGAGAACAGGGAAGTCTATGTAAATGTTTGCAGATGAATAATTAATGTGACTTTCCAACATCACTAGGCCTTTAATTAAAGCCACCGTGAAATAAAGCAAGAAGCAAAGAGCACAATTATTATTGTAACTTTCTTAAGTAACATTTGAAAGTCCGTGCTTAATTTGCATATTTAAAGGAAGATAGAGGGTACCTAGGGTGACAGTTGTTTTTTTATCCCAGTTTAACTACTTCCCTGCAAACTAAAAACCTATTCACATATTAATGAATTTCCTCTTACTAAAATTTTACCCAGGAAGTTTTTGGTATTTGTTGGCTTTGCTTGTTTTTAAATATTGCATTAATTGTCATTTTTGATTGCCTCACATACATGCAAAAGCTGGACAATGAAGAAGGAAGACAGAAG
Source organism: Trichechus manatus latirostris (assembly GCF_000243295.1). Lineage (NCBI taxonomy): Eukaryota > Metazoa > Chordata > Mammalia > Sirenia > Trichechidae > Trichechus > Trichechus manatus. The sequence continues at coordinate 14,040,778 of NW_004443962.1, read as the reverse complement.
AAAAATTGACGCCTTTGAATTATGGCGTTGGCGAAGAATATTGAATATACCATGGACTGCTAGAAAAATGAACAAATCTGTCTGGGAAGAAGTACAGCCAGAATGCTTCTTAGAAGCAAGGATGACAAGACTTCATCTCATGTACTTTGGACATGTTATCAAGAGGGACCAGTCCCTGGAGAAGGACATCATACTTCGTAAAGAAGAGGGTCAGCGAAAAAGAGGAAGACCTTCAACGAGATGGATTGGCACAGTGGCTGCAAAAATGGGCTCAAGCATAACAATGATTGTGAGGATGGTACAGGACCGGGTAGTGTTTCGTTCTGTTGTACATAGTGTTGCTATGGGTTGGAACCGACTTGATGGCACCTAACAACAACAGCATTCATTGTCATTTTAAGGCAATATTTTGGTGCCTCTCAAGAACTAAGAAAATAAAATCAATACTCAATGTTTTTAACACTAATTTCTTAATATGTTGTTCCTCCTGCTATTTACAACACTTGACTGAACATCTGACTGCCCATGGGGCATTCCCCACCTTTATCATGTCTTATTCTTTATTATCACTTTTTTACTTTAATCCTCATAGTCCCATTTTTTATCCGTTTCTTTTTTGCTCATTTTTATCCTCCTTTTTCTGTCTCTTTCACTTCTATTTTTGTCTGCCTTTTTCCTGTCTGGCTCTGCTTCTCATAATCTTTTCCTTGGCTTCTTTTCCTTTCAGTTTTAATTGCTGCTCGTTCTCGCGTATTCTTTTTCTCAGTTTATTGCTTCCTCCTCTACTCAATCACTAGTCTCATTATCATTTCCATAATACTTAGATGAATACTGAGCCTGCAAGAGCCACCAGCTCTGCTGGTGAAACCTCTTGAAAAGAATATTTTATATATATCAAATATATACGTAGAGAACTGTGTCGTGACATACAGTTCTTTTAAAAATCCATTTCTACGCTGGATTTGGAGTCAAGAATTCTAGTCCTGGTTGTTTTTTTGTTTGTTTGTTTGTTTGTTTAACACTTATAAATTGTATGCCTTACCTTACACCCACTGTTGTTGAGTCGATTCCCACTCAAAGCAACCCTATAGAACAGGATAGAACTGTAAAGCTGTGATCTTTACAGAAGTAGACTGCCACATCTTTCTCCTGAGGAGCAGCTGGTGAGTTCAAATTGCCGACCTTTTGGTTAGCAGCCGAGCTCTTAACCACTGCACATCCAAAGCTTTACCTCAGGGAGCCTAAGTTTCCTCATTTATAAAATAAGAGGGCTGTTGGGGCTCTCTAAAGTGCTTTTCAGTTTTATAATGATGTGATTTACCCACACCTAAGCCATGGTATTTCCAATCGCCTCATATGCGTGCAAAAGCTGCACGATAACTAAGGAAGACCAAAGAATTGGTGCATTTGAATTACAGTGTTAGTGAAGAATACTGACTGGGTATGGACTGCCAGAAGAACAAACAAATCTGTCTGGAAAGAAGTACAGCCAGAATGCTCCTTAGAAGCGAGGATGGTGGGACTTTGTCTCATGTACTTTGGACATGTTATCAGGAGGGACCAGTCCCTGGAGAAGGACAGCATGCTTGGTCAAACAGAGGATCAGCAAAAAAGAGGAAGACCCTCAATGAGATGGATCGACACAGTGGCTGCAACAATTGTTTAAAGCATAACAATGATTGTGAAGATGGCGCAGGATGGGATAGTGTGTCGTTCTGTTGTGCATAGGGTCACTATAAGTTGAAACTGACTCAATGGCACCTGACAACAACAATTGTGAATGATAGGTAGGGGGATCCAATCTTTAGTCCTTCTATAGATATTTGTTTGTTGGCCCAAATAATCTGTACCTGGTAGAATTTTAGGCAACGGTGAAAGATATTTTGTAGCAGGAAGCCTTCACTTATAACACACTTCTTGGTCTGTGCTGCTAAGGCGAGCACTGGGAAAGAAGGATAGGGAAGAAAAAGGAGAGAGTTTGAGGCTGCATCCCCAGAACACCTGAAATGTGGGAGGCTTCAACTAGAGAAGTTAGAAAGCCTGACCTCCTGATTTCTCCTCCGTTATGGATACTGAGATTGTCAGATAGAGTTCAGAGTAACTTCCTGCTTCACCCAATTTGCCCATACTCAGCACCAACCCTGGAGCTGACTTTGACTACATTTACACCTACCACTTGTAATTATTTATAGAGCTACTCACTTTATTTATTCAAACCTATTGTTAATTATAATTGAATGGCTTGCCAAAAATCAAAACCATATAATAAGTTATAATAAAAATAGTTGAAGAAATAATGGCAAAGTAAAAGTGAAATGATGAAGTCAGGAAGGCGGTTAGTACAAATAATCTGTGCCATGATATCCTGAACACTTAATACAGGTTAGCCATAAATTTGGCTCTGAGCTTCCTGGTGAGCAATGCAAAGAGAAGCATGATCAGTTATAAGACAAAAGCAAAAAAAAAAAAAATTGATTAGGGGTAACACAACTATTCCAGGTACAGAGAAAAGAGAGAAATTTGTTCAGTGAGCACTCATACAGAAAATAATATATAATGTATTAAATCATACCCTCAATTACATTCTTACAGCCAATACAATAATATGTTTCCTGGGGTTATGTCTCTGTTATCCTTCAACATATAAATACTTTAATGCTGAAATTCAGTGCTTACCATTTATCCTTAAATTTCATGAAGCACATTAGTAATTGTGCTGATCATTAAATATTTCAGGTTATTTAATGTCACTGTAAGTTTTATTGATTATAGTATGAAATCCTATTCATCTATATCTTCAGAAAAAAAAGTCTTCAGAGTTTTTAGGTTCAAATACTTATAACTATAAAAAACTGAATTTTACTAATATCCCAAGAAAAGGATCTAGGAGGCGTGATAAACTATTCTCTGAAAACATCAACTTAGCATACTTCTGTGACCAAAAATACATAGAAAAGCAGGGTTATAGGAGATGAAACGAACAAAAAACTATCCTACCTAAAGGAAGTGTAAAAAGGAGAGCACTAGATAAGGAACATATAGCTTCAGAATCAATTGTTAGGGTTAAGTTTTAGAGCAAAGCTACAAACAAGCAGTATAAATTGACCATTTAAATCCAATTAAAAGAAATGAATCTCATTCTTTCAATTGCCCCAGACAATTAGCTCATAAAATATTTCTACAAAGTTTATTCCCAACCCCTGGGAATAACTGATCTATATAGGACAAGCACTCTTCTCATAAAGATTTACATATATATATGTATATACATATATGTGTGTGTGAATATGTATATGTGTATGTGTGTGTATATAAACATATTTGAAGAAATGTAAATAACAGAAAATGCTACATCATACAACTCACATGCTAACGCTACCTCTGTCTGCAAAGCCCATATATTTCACCTTCAGTCATTAGAACCATACTTCTTTGGACATTTCCGAGAAATTCTACTGTATCAGCTTCATGTCAGTGAAGTGAGCACAGAAAGACCTAATCACTCTACCTATCTCTGCAGAAGCTGTTGTCCATTCATATATTTGGGCTTCTGAGGCCTTTTTCACCCGACTGGCAAGAATTACCCTAGTTGGTCCTAGCCCTTAGGAAAAACGTGGGCCATTAAATGACTTCATCTGACTACATTTTGGGGTGACAAATCATTAACATCCACCAGGAAACGAGTATAAATAAAGGAAAGTCTTGTCCTCCACATTGACATGGGGCCTACCACATGATATGATACTTATCAGAAAGCTTACTAAATATTTTCATAAGGCTTCGATAGTCATAGAAGCCAAATTCCTTCTCTTCATTAGAGTTTGTTTTCAGGGGTCTGTCATAGTCTGAGATAAGGACAAATCCCTAACACCAATAAACAAATTTATCTGACTATGAGCTCCTACAGTCTATGTCATATTCAATTCTGTATTTCTTGTCCCTAACTCATAGTGCCTGACACAAATAATAGGCCCAATATTAAGGTTAACATGAATTGACTATATGAATAATTTATCATGAGAAATAGAATACCCAAATATATTTATTCATCTCAACTAATCAACATGCTTTCTTCCAAATGAGAATCAAATTAAGATCAGAAGATAGCCTACATACAATCAGGAAAATTGTCTTGAGATGTTAAAGCATATTTTCAGAAAGCTGGAGTATCCTAGTGAGTCACCTCATCAGGTATAGCTTGTGGCAGGAATATACAGGCCAAGCTAATAATATTAATAGCTAAAATTGATTAATATTTTTATATGAATCCTAGGAAGATGGGAGCAGTGGCAGCATAGTTTTTTCCATTTTTTCCAAACCCACCATAAATACAGAAAGAGTAACTAGATAGCAAAATAAAAAACTCGTGAACATAAAAAAAAAACAAAACCATGAATAGCATTTATCAAAAAATGAGGAGATGACAAGGTTTTCCAACATATCACAAAATAGAGATGAGTGTGGGCAAACCACTAACGTCCACAAGATCTGTATGGGATTGGTATCTGTTTGGGATGAAGACGAAAGGAGCAATTAGGCAGCTTCTGATGGACATAACAACAGAACCCCTTTATCAGTTTGGGTCCTCCAGAAATGAGATGCTGACATGGAGTTAGGAGTACTAGAACAGGATGGCACAATGAGGATAAGTTGCTGGGAATAGAATCAAAATGAACAGAATACAGACAAAGAAACAAGACTATCTAGACCAAAGTAAGGTAGGTGACAAAACCAGAAAAAAAAATTATATTTTTTTTGACACTACATAACAGAAGGAACTCTGTGATATTAAAAAAAAGCTTCCCGGAAATCTGCCTCATTCTAAAAGTTCATGAAAACTAATTTCACATTAAAATGAACTAAAAGGTATCAAAGTCAAATCTCACTCAAAATTATTACTTAAATGTGACAATAAGTTGAATGATGTCATAGAGATACTAAAAGCAAGCCAGAAAGACATGCGCACAAAAAATAACAGAACTAATCTACTATCCAAAGTGAGCTAAGAGGCATTAAGCAAACGATACAAGATTTGACAATACAACATAAATCTGAGTTAGAAAAATTCACAAGTGAGATGACAGAACTTAAGAAGGAATTATAAATAAAATAAAAAAATCATCTCAAGAATGAAGATAAAACTGATGTAACAGATGATTGAATAAACACAACAGATAATGTCTTAAAACAAATGGGTGAAATATAAGAAAATTTTAAAAATTGAAAAAAATGAAGATATCAAAAGGATTTGAGAGAAAATTAGATTATCATCAAATTTCTTGAAAGCAATGAAAATGGAATAACATACTCAAGATAGTCAATGGAAGAAGTATGACTCAAGATTGATATCCTGTAGGTATAAAGGGCACATAAAAACTGTTATCAGATGGAAGAACTCAGGAAATTTTACTCCCATGAGCCCTGCATGAGGAAACCAGTGGAGAACAAGTTTTAGGCAACCAAAATGACCATAGAGACATTGACATAAGGATTGGTGGTGAGCATAAAATACATATATATGTATATATATATACACATACATGTTATATATAAATAAACGTATATATTACACATATACATTATATATTTATATTAATGTTAAGACTAAAATTATAAGTCTTCCGGGCAACATGGCACTATAGACAAACACCACAAGGTCCCTCCACAGCAAAGATCCAAAAAACTAAGTCAAACAGAGCCAAACATCAATCCTGAAACCCTAAGCATCAAATGAAGACATAAAGAATTCAGCCAAGCACCAAATGAAATAAGAAACTGACAGAGAACAGAGAACAAGGAGAGATACAAGCAGAGGTCCCCTATCAGCTAACACAGCATGGATCCACCATCTTGGACTCCTATCAGAGATCGGCGAATAGGGGGTATGAGAAAGCAG
>NW_004443962.1:14028598-14029552 GCF_000243295.1 Trichechus manatus latirostris | reverse complement strand
GACAGGATGGTTCCAGTAGGCGTCCAAAATAAAACACCAGATGACTATCCAGTAGAAGAAAAGGCACTAGACCTACCTGATAGGGAATTCAAATATCTAATATTCAGAGCTACCCAAGAGTTGAAGCAAAAAGCGGACAAAAACGAGGAAAAAATAGACAAATTCATTGCAAATACAGACAAAAAAATAGAAGAATTAAGGAAAATAATACAGGAACAAAATGTCAAAATAAATTCACAACTAGAAATCATACAAAAACAACAATTAGAAATCCAAAAGATAAACAACTAGAATTCAGAAATGGACAGTGTCATAGAAGGGCTGAGGAGCAGGTTTGAAACCATGGAAGACAGGATCAGCAAATTCGAAGAGAAACACTTGGATACAATTCTCTTTGTGGAAAAAGCAGAAAAAAGAACAAAGAAAAATGAAGAAACCCTGAGAATTATATGGCATACAATCAAAAGCAAAAATTTGTGAGTGATCAGAAATACAGAACAGATGGAGAAAACAGAAAACACAGAGAGGATCATTGAAAAACTGCTGACAGAAAACTTCCCCAATATCATTAAAGATGAAAAGCTACCATCCAAGAAGCTAAATGAACCCCATATAGGATAGACCCTGAAAGAAAATCACCAAGGCATATCATAATCACACTCGCTAAAACCAAAGATAAAGAAAGAATCCTGAGGGCAGCTCAAGAAAAACAAAAATCACATACAGAGGAGAAAAAATAGAGTAAGCTCAGATTATCCAGCAGAAACCATGCAGGCAAGAAGGCAATGGGATAACACATATAAAACCTTGAAAGAAAAAAATTGCCAACCAAGAATAATACTTCCTGCAAAACTTTCATTCAAATATGATGGTGAAATTAGGTCATTTCCAGACGAGCAGAAATTAAGGGATTACATAAAAACCAAATCAAACTTACAAGAATTATTAAAGGGA
>NW_004443962.1:14026052-14027135 GCF_000243295.1 Trichechus manatus latirostris | reverse complement strand
AAAAAAAAAAGCTGCCAGAGGAAAGGAAATAATAAAGATCAGAGCAGAAATAAATGAAATAGAGAATAGAAACCCATTAGAAACAATCAACAAAACCAGAAGTTGGTTCTTGGAAAGGATCAACAAAATTGACAAACCACTGGCCAAACTGGCAAAAGAAAAACAGGAGAGGACACAAATTACCCAAATAAGAAATGAAATAGGGGACATTACAGCACACCCAACTGAAATAAAAAGAATCATAATAGAGTATTATGAAAAACTATACTCCAACAAATTTGAAAACCTAGAAGAAATAGACAAATTTCTAGAAACACATTACCTACACAAACTAACACAAAATGATATCGAAAATCTGAACAGACCCATAACAAGAGAAGAGATTGAACAGGTAATTGAAAAACTCCTAACAAAAAAAAAAGCCCTGGCCCAGATGACTTCACTGGAGAATTCCATCAGACATTCAGAGAAGAACTCAAACTATTTCAGAACACAGAAAAGGAAGTGAAACTTCTGTATTCATTCTATGAAACCAGCATAACTCTGATACTAAAATCAGGCAAAGACACCACGAAAAAGAAAATCACAGATCAATATCTCTCATGAATATAGATGCAAAAATTCTCAACAAAATTCTAGCCAGTGGAATTCAGCATCGTATCAAAAAAATAATACACCATGACCAAGCAGGATTCATACCAGGTATGCAAGGATGGTTCAACATTAGAAAATCAATCAACATAATCCACCACTTAAATAAAAGAATCACATGATCATCTCAATTGACACAGAAAAGGTACTGAACAAAGTCCAACACCCATTCCTGATAAAAACTCTCAGTAAAATAAGTATAGAAGGGAAATTTCTCAACATAATAAAGGGCATCTATGCAAAACCAACAGCCAACATCATTCCTAATAGAGAGAAGCTGAAAACATTCCCCTTGAGAACAGGAACAAGACAAGGAAGCCCTTTATCACTACTCCTATTTAACATTGTGCTTCAAGTCCTAGCTAGAGCAATAAGGCAAGAAAAAGAAATAAAAGGCATCCAAATTGGTAATGAAGAAGTTAAACTGTCCCT
>NW_004443962.1:14020569-14024860 GCF_000243295.1 Trichechus manatus latirostris | reverse complement strand
CTTCGACAAGGGCCCAAAGTCCATCAAATGGGCAAAAAACAGTCTTTTTAACAAATGGTGGTGGCAAAACTAGATATCCATCTGCAGAAAAATGAAACAGGACCCATACCTCACACCATATACAAAAACTAATTCAAAATGGATCAAAGACCTAAATATAAAGCCAAAAACTATAAAGTTCATAGAAGAAAAAACGGGATCAATGCTAGAGGCCCTAATACACAACATTAACAGGATACAAACCATAACCAACAACACACAAACTCCAGGAGATAAGCTAGATAACTGGGATCTTCTAAAAAATTAAACATTTATGCTCATCAGGAGAGTGAAAGGAGAACCTACAGACTGGGAAAAATTTTTTGGCTATTACAAATCAGACAAAGGTCTAATCTCTAATATCTACAAGAAAATCCAACACCTCTACAACAAAAAGACAAATAATCCAATTTAAAAAATGGACAAAGGAAATGAACAGACACTTCACCAAAGAAGACTTTCAGGCAGCTAGCAGACACATGAGGAAATGCTCGCGATCACTAACTATTAGAGAAATGCAAGTCAGAACCACAACAAGATACTAACTCACTCCGGCATTACTGGCACGAATCAAAAAAAGGAAACGACAAGTGTTGGAGAGGCTGTGGGGAGCTTGGAACTCTTATGCACTGCTGGTGGGAATGCAAAATGATACAACCATTTTGGAAAACAATAGGCACTTCCTTAGAAAGCTAGAAATGGAAATACCATATGATCCAACAATCCCTGTCCTAGGAATGTATCCTAGGGAAATAAGAGCCATCACTAGAACAGACATATGCACATTGCAGCATTGTTCACAATAGCAAAAGGATGGAAACAACCTATATGCCCATCAACAAACGAATGGATAAACAAACTATGGTACATACACCCAATGGAGTATTACACAACGATAAGATTACAATGATGAATCTGTGAAGCATCTCATAACATGGATAAATCTGGAGGGCATTATGCTGGGTGAAATAAGTCAATCACAAAAGGACAAATATTGTATGAGACCACCACTGTAAAAACTCATGAAATGGTTTACACACAAAACGAAACAATCTTTTGTGGTTAAGGCGGGATGGTGGAAAAACACTAAATAGACAATAGGTAAGTGGTAACTTTGGTGAAGGGTAAGACAGTACACAATACTGGGGAAGCCAGCACAACTTGTACAAAGTGAGGTCATGGAAGCTCCATAGACACATCCAAACTCCCTGAGGCATTTGCTGGGCTGAGGGCTGTGGGGACCATGGTCTCAGGGAACATCTAGTTCAATTGGCATAACATAGTTTATAAAGAAAATGTTCTACATTCTACTTCTATGAGTAGCATCTGGGGTCTTAAAAGGCTGTGAGTGGCCATCTAAGATAATCCACTGGTCTCACCCCTTCGGGAGCAAGGGAGAATGAAGAAAACTAGACATACAAGGGAAACATTAGTCCAAAGGACTAATGGACCACAGCTACCACAGCCTCCACCAAACTGAGTCCAGTACAACTAGATGGTGCCTGGTACCACCACTGACTGCTCTGACAGGGATCACAATAGAGGGTTCCAGGGAGAGCTGGAGAAAAATGTAGAACAAAATTCTAACTCACAAAAAAAGACCAGACTTACTGGCCTGACAGACTGGAGAAACCCCGAAAGTATGGCCCCCGGACGCACTTTTAGCTCAGTAATGAAGTCACTCCCGAGGTTTACCCTTCAGCCAAAGATTAGACAGGCCCATAAAACAAAATAAGACTAAAGGGGCATAACAGCCCAGGGACAAGGACTAGAAGGCAGGAGGGGACAGGAAAGCTGGTAATAGGGAACCCAAGGTCTAGAAGGGAGAGTATTGACATGTCATGGGGTTGTTAACCAAAGACAATATGTGTACTAACTGTTTAATGAGAAACTAGTTTGTTCTGTAAACCTTCATCTAAAGTACAATAAAAAAGAAAGGGGAAAAAAAGGAAAGTGAAAAAAAATTTTAATCATACACTTTAAATGGGTGAATTGTGTGATAGGTGAATTATATCTCAGTAAAGCTGTCATTTAAAAAATCAAATAAGGACTGCAAGGGAGAGGGTATATTATGTACAAAATATTTCATTATACCAGTATCACACTGTTTTGATTACTGTAGCTTCGTAGTATATTTTAAAATCAGGAAATGTGTGTCCTCCTACTTTGTCCTTTTTCAATATTTTCTGACTATTCGGGCCCCTTGAGACTCCATATGACAATTGAAGATTGACTTTTCCATTTCTGCAAAAGAGGTTGTTGGAATTTTGATCGGAATTATCTTAAATCTGTAGATTGCTTTGTCGATGTGTAGATCATATTGACATCTTAACAATATCAAGTCTTCTAATTCATGAACATGGGAAATCTTTCCATTTACCTATGTCTTCTTTAATTTCTTTCAGCAATGTTTCACACTTTTCAATGCATAATCATTTGAATTTTGACAAAGGTGCACAGGCAAGTCAATGAAGAAAAGATATTCTTTTCAACAAATGGCATTTGAGCAACTGGACATTCATTAGCAAAACTAACCATTGAATACCTCCCATCTTATATAAAAATTAACTCAAACAAATTATATATCTAAATAAAAACATAAACATGTTTTTGTTTAAAACAAATGTAGAACATAAAACTATATAAAGTCATGGGAGAAAAATCTTTATGATCCTTGGTTTAGGCAAAGATTCCTAGACATGATAATAAAAATATGATCTATAAAAGAAAAAAATTGATAAAACAGACTTCATCAAAATTAAAAACTTTTGGTGTGTGAAAGATAGTGTTAAAAGAATGAAAAAACAACAAAGACACAAGGAAAGCATTAGCCCAAGAGACAGAAAGGGCCACATAAACCAGAGACTCCATCAGCCTGAGACCAGAAGAACTAGATGGTACCTGGCTACCACCAATGAATGTCCTAACAGGGAACACAACAGAGGGTCCCTGATGGAGCAGTAGAACAATGGGGTGCAGAACCCAAATTATAGTAAGACCAGACTTAATGGTCTGACTGAGACTGGAGGTGCCCCAGAAAGTATGGCCCCTGGACTCTCTATCAGCCCCGAACTAAAACTATTTCTGAGGCCAACTCTTCAGACAGCGATTGGACTGTACTGTAGGACATACAGTGATACTCGTGAGAAGTGTGCCTCTTAGCTCAAGTAGATAAAAGAGACTAAATGGGCAGCTTCTGTCCAGAGGTGAGATGGGAAGGCAGAGAGGGTTAGGAGCTGGTTGAATGGACATGGGGAATCGGGTGGAAAGGAGTGTGCTGTCGCAGTATGGGGAGAGCAATTAGAGTCATATAACAATGTATGTATAAATTTTTGTATGGGAAAAAAATAATAATAAAAGAATGAAAAGACAAGCTACAGACTGGGAGAACAATTTTGCAAACAATTTATCTAACACAGGACTCAGGTCCAGAATACATAAAGAACTCTCAAAACTCAATAGTAAATAAACAACCCAATGTTTTAAAACAGGGAAAAGATTTTAACAGACATTTCACTCAAAAAGATATACATATGGCAAATAAGCACTTGAAAAGATGCTCAACATCATTAGCCATCAGAGAAATGAAAATTAAAACCATGATGAGATATTCTACCAAGCCTATTGGAGTGGCTTAAAAAAAAATACTGAAAAATCCTGGTGACGATAAAGAGCAAGTGGAACTCTCACATACCGCAAAATAAACTCTGTTGAGAATGCAAAATGGAACACATTCTCTAGAAAAGTTTGGCAGCTTTTATTAAGTTAAACATACACCTACCATATCATCCATCAATTCCACTCCTAAGTGTTTACCCTAGAAAAAGGAAAGCCTATGTTGACACAAAAACCTATACACGAATGTTTCTAACAGCTTTATTCATGATCACCAAAGACTGAAAAACATCCAACTGTCCTTCAGTGGGTGAACAGATGAACATACTGTGGCACACCCATACAATGGAACACAATTCAGTAATGAAAAAGAACAAACTACTGATACAGGCAAAAATATGGATGAATCTCAAAGACATTATGCTAAGTAAAAGAAACTAGACTTACAATGTTACATGCTTATGATTCCACTCATGTGACACTCTGGAAAAGGCAAACTATAGGGACAGAGTACAGATCAACGATTGCTAGGAGTTATGGGTGGGTTAAGGGTTGGACTACAAAGGGGTAACATGAGGGAAATTTTGGGGATGATGGAATTGTTCTGTATCCTGATTGTAATGGTGGTTACAAAAAC
>NW_004443962.1:14017542-14020132 GCF_000243295.1 Trichechus manatus latirostris | reverse complement strand
ATATTAGAAAATATTTTTTGATTCAATGGTAGTTTTCCTAGCTGTGGTTATATAGGAAAACATCCTTCTTCCTAGTAGACACATGCTAAAGTATTTAAGTATAAAGTGTCATAATATCTACAACTTACTCTCAAAATTTTTAGCAAAAGAAAAAAGTTGTGTGTGTATACAGAGAGAGAAAAAGAAAGTAAATATAGCAAGATATGAAAACATGTTGAATCTAGGTGGTAGGTATATAAGTGTTCATTTGAATATTTTCTAAATAAAATATTGGGGAAAAATGAAAAAATGTACTCCAATATGGGTGTATAAATACATATGAAAAGCTTGTATTAACCTATTAACATTGGTTACCTCTGGGTAGAGATTTGGATTAGGAGGGCTTTTATTTTTTTGATTTATAAACTTTTGTATTATTTGAATTTTTATAACAAAAATGTATTACTGTTATTTAACTAAATGTTGGGACAAAATTAAATTTTAAAATGAAATTTTAAAATGAAATAAAATTAATTATTGTAGAAAAGATTCCATTCAAAATTAAAGAAATAACTGCATGGAAACCTAAGTGGACGAGCTTTAGTTGTCTACAAAGTCTATTTAATACCAGATAAGCAAAGCATTACTTTGTCAGGGGAACTTGAAATAACGTGTTTAAATTTCTACTCACCCCCTTCCCCTCAACCCTGTTGAAACGGCATTAAAAAAGTGTGAGAAAACAGCCCTTGTGACTAAATGGTTGTCTGATAAATATGAGGCTCCTCCTCCAGAAGAGTGTGGTATGAGTTAGAAGTGAGGCTCGATGAATTTAAGGCAGGAACTCAAAGGGCCACTCTCTTTGCTGAAGGCCCCAAGAGATGAAATGGGACCTGTAAGACAAAGAAAGTTATAACTTGTATTAGCCAGTAAATGTCCATGTTGCTCTCTCTGTTTATGTCCCTTTTGATATCTGTTAACACTTTGTAAGGCATGTTTGAATGCTCAGCCTTTCCCAGCCATGCTTCTGGACATAAAGGAAAGGCATACTTTCACAGCATGAGGTAGAGGGTTAAATGCAAAGCAGCATAACTTCACAACCCAGAAGCAAACATGGTGATGGCATTAATAATCTGCAAGAAGACCCCAAGGAGAAGAAACTATCTCAAACAGGGTCAGGTAGTGTAGTACAGTTGTTTTTCTCCCTTTGAAGATTGCTTGGAGTTTGTAAACTTTATTATCACTAATAAAGATTACATTTCCTTTTAATAAGTTACAGCCACGTATATGTTCCACTTGAAGTCACAGCGACTTTTCGCACTTCCACATATATGCATAAGAGCCTGGGCCATAAGGGATAGGACAATTAAAGATTGAGGACAAGTATGCCCACCAACAGTGCCCTCCCACCAAGAAGAGTGCTTGAAAGATTAAGTCACTGTAAACATGGTAGATTTTATTCAATACATCCATTGTGTATTTAGTGAGTCCCTACTAAGTACTGAACACTGTGCTAGGTGGTGGCTAGAGATAAAAAATATATATAAACAAACAAGGAGACCAAAGTTAGTTGGAAAGAAAGACATGTAAGTAGTTAGAATACAGTATGATGTGAGTAAAAACTAAAGATGTGTATAGGGTACCTGTTGGAAGAGGCAATCTTCCATGGGCCCTGAGCATCCCTGCATGTTCCTGCTGGGTATGCCAAGAATGCAAGGCCCTGACCTCTCTTTTCCTGGGCCTTTTCTCAGGGTTGGGTTTGCAGCAAGCAACCTTAGGGATAAGGTTATGTATTCCACCAGGCATGCTTACTGATTACTATAAAGGTGGTGAATCTACAAGTCCAACATTCCTCTTCTGTAATGTAATGACCCATTGCGTGTGCAGGCATTCATCTAGGCTAACATGTGTTGTCCCTGTAAGAGTTGGAGGATGTGACAAACAGGCAAAAACATGAAGTCTGCTGTTGTTTTTGCTGTGAGTAATAAAATCCTTTGTCTCTAATCCAGGAATCTCATGTCTTCCCCCAGCAGCCAGGAAATAGGCTAACTTGTTAGCTTGTAAATAGGGTAAAATCCACAGTTCCTTCACAAGAAGTAAGCTGATATTTTAAAATGAGACTTGAAGGATTAACAAGGATTTTCTAGGTTAACAAGAAGGTCACCTATACCATGACAGACTACACTGATTGAGTCACTCTAGACTACCCTATGAATGTCTTAGCTTTCCTGTTGATTATGACTTACCTAAAGATCACTGTTTTGTTGGTTCAATTCTTGGGAAAACTAAGGGTATGTACTCTTCTTTGCACTATAACTTTCACAGTGCTGGATTTAGACAGGGTGAAGGAGGGTGTCATGAAGGGAAACATTACACATTCTCAGAGCTTACCGTTAACCACAATCCAAAGTGTGTTTGCGTATATGTGAATGTTTATGTTTATATGTGTATACATGTGTTTATTCTCTGCCATGAAATGTTCCTATGGAAGCTAATTTGGAGTCAGTGTTTATGCCTGTATTCATTTTTTACTGGTGCTGTGACAAATTACCTCTGGGTCCGAGGCTCTCCCCTCCAAGTCATCCCTCCTTTTTCATGAAAGGTCACATATGTT
>NW_004443962.1:14014925-14017085 GCF_000243295.1 Trichechus manatus latirostris | reverse complement strand
TGTTTAACAGTTCTTCCTTCAGTTCCTCTCTTTCCTCTTGCATTTTACTATAAAGAGCAAGAAGAAACCAGGACACACCTTCAACACTTTGCTTGGAAATCTCCTTAGCTAATTATTTAAGTTCATTGCTTACAAGTTCTGCTTTCCACATAACTACAGAACATAATTCCACTAAGATTTCTGCCATTATGTAAAAAGGATTCCTTTTCTTTCAGTTTCCAATACCATGTCCCTCATTTCCTTCTGAGTCTTCACCTGCAACTTCCTTAATGTCCATATTTCTACCAACAGTCTGTTTACAATGATTTAGATATTCTCTGAGGCAATATGTTTCCTCTACTATGCTCTTCACTTCTTTCTGAGTCCTCATTAAGCACAGGCATTAACATCAGTATTTCTACTAACAGTCTGTTTAAGGAAATCTAGACTTTTTCTATCATGCTCTTCAAAATTCCTCCAGCCTCTACCCACTGCACAATTCTAGGCCCCTTCTACATTTTTAGGTATTTGTTACAGTCTAAGAGCCTTGGTGGTGAAGTGGTTAAGAAGTTGGCTGTTAACAAAAAGATCAGCAGTTTGAGTCTTCCAGCGCCTCCTTGGAAACGCTATGAAGCAGCTCTACTCTGTCCTATAGGGTCACTATGAGTCAGAATCGACTTGACAGCTATGGGTTTGGTTTTGGTTTTTTGGTTACTGTCTAGCTCACATCCAGTTACCAAAATCTGTATTTGGTTTCTATTGCTGTGGTGACAAATTACCACAAACTTAGTGGCTTGAACAGTACAAAGTTATTATCTTACAGTTCTGTAGATTAGAAGTCCAACACGAATCTCAATGGGCTAAGATAACGTGTCATCAGGATGGATTTCTTTCTGAATGCTATAGGGTAGAGTCAATTTCCTTGACTTTCTCAGCTTCAAGAGGCCAACCACTTTCCTTGGCTCATGGTCCTCCTCATCCATCTTCAAAGCCAGCAATGTTGGGCCAAGTCCTTCTCATGCCGCTGTTTTTCTGGCTCTTCCAATTTCCTCTTCCATTTTAAGGACACTTGCATTTACATTGGACCCCTAAATAATCCAGAACCATCAAGTCAGCTGATTTATGATCTTAATTCCATCTGCAATCTTAACTCCCCTTTGCCATGTAAGCTAATATATTCACAGGTTCCAGGGATTGGGATGTAGATATTTTAGGGGGAGAGGGCATTATTCTGCCTACCACAACGCCTTTCTCTAAAAAAATTAACTGGTAAATAGCTGGCAGGAGCTAGGAAATATTAGGGAGAAGTGCATCTCGCCTGCTTCTGATGTTTCCTTCCTAGAAGGAACTCAATAACTGTAATTACCGGCTACTCTCTGCCCAGAGTAAATGAAGTGACTTATCTGATTCATAAATTTGGGAAGAATAAGTTGGGCATGCTTGGTTCAGAACCTCACTTCTTCCTCTTGGGAGTGAGTTGCTTATAGGAAGGACTCATTTCTCTACTCCTCCAGGGACTCTGCCCCTGCTGAGAAGAGGCATTGGATGGAGAATTAGGGGTTGACTCAAATCTATGCTTCCCTTCCTGAGGGAGAGAAAGAGAAAGTCTACTTTATTCTGAGGCTTTAGCATTAGCAAGGCATTTGGTTAACAGATCTAAAGCTAAATGTCTGGTTTGGCCTCTTACCAGTACTAAAGGTGATATTTTAACTCTGTCTTCCCACTGTTTTGTTTTATTCCTCAAACTGTTTAGAACTCAGTTGGGAAGGAAGGGTACCTTTACTGAGATTCTATCAGAAACTCGAAAAGAGAGCACTTAACACATATGTTACTTATTTTTCCAGGATGTCTCATTTCTCCGTAAGTAATTATTTTTAGAGAACAGAGTTTATGTAGGAAACAGTATAGTATAGTGAAAAAGAGTGCAGGTGTTGTATTAAGACTGCTTGGGTCCAAACATTCGCATGTGATTCTTGGTAAGGTACTTAACTTCTTTGTGCCTCTGTTTCACCTGTAAAATGGGAATAATAACTTCTACTTCGTAGAGTTGTTGTGAGTAGTTAGTGAGATAATATAAGTAAAGAATTTAGGACAGTACCTAGCACATTGTAGGCACTCAATGTATACAACATACTTGCTATTATATGTTGTACATATTTGTATCTCCTATTGTGTATAGCA
>NW_004443962.1:14007558-14010404 GCF_000243295.1 Trichechus manatus latirostris | reverse complement strand
AGATGGACTGACACAGTGGCTGCAACAATGGACTCAAGCATAACAATCATTGTGAGGATGGTGCAGGACCGAGTAGAGTTTTGTTCTGTTGTACACAGAGTCGCTATGAGTCAGAACTGACTTGAGGACACCTAACAACAACAGCAATACACGTGAGTGGAAAAGTAGATCTTTCGAAAGATGAATAGTCAAGTATGGTTCCAGTAGCATGTGTATTCAGAAGTGAAATCATTAAAAAAAAAAAAGGCTAGTTACAAGTCATGGAGGGCTTGAATGCCATTCAAGAAATATGGACTTTATCTGCTTTAAACAGTCATTGAACATTTTACAAGAAGACCCAAGTTTTACAATAAGATCCATGCTTTTAGAAGAAAACGTTATGCTGTAATTCAGAAGATAAATTGAAAAAGACAAAGCCTAAAAGCAAAGTGATCAGTTTGGAGGCCACTGTCATCATTCTGACAAGAGAGTCTGAACTAAAGCTATAATAATATCCATAGGGAAAATGATAACAGGTATAACATGTTTCAGAAAGAAAACCAAAAGTACTTTACAGGTGACTGATGAAGGGTCTGGGACAGGAGAGGGTAATGAGAACAAGAGAGAATAAAGTGGTATCTAAGATTTTGAATCTAGGTAGCTGGAAATTTGTTAAAATCAACTAGGCAGAGATGACAAGAGCAGGAGACAGTTTTCTCATTAATTCCCATGTGTTATGTATGTGTCACATGAGGCTAAAGGAACATGTCTTTCTAGAATCCATCACTTAGGAATGTTATAGTTTATTATCACTTAAATAAAGGAAGAGGAGAGAGAGAAAAAATATGTCAGTTCATGCTCCAACTTATTCAAGTTTATAACAAAAACTTACAAGTCATATTAAGGTCTTCACTGGTAAAATAAAATGGCTGGACCATAATAAACTTCTAAGGTCCATGTTAGATCAAAACTAAGTGATTCTTTAGTCCTGTAATTAGTTAAAGATATGTGTTTGAGTTAATGTCCATCTGATAACCCAGATAATCTAGAGTTTATAAAAGATATGGATACTGTCCACACAGAGATGAAAGATGAAGACATGGGAAGAGATGAAATCATGAGAGATAAGAAAAGAAGCCTGAGGACAGATCCTAAGGGATCTGTGTACCCATCTTGCCAAACTGAACCTTAATCTGTCCAGTTGTCCAAGCCAGAAGAAACCTATATATCATTTTTGATTCCTCCTTCTTCCACACTACTCATCATTCCAACACAAAATCCAACTGATATTACTTCTAATGCATACACTTCTCTTCATCCCCACTACCACTTCTCTAACACAGATTGAAACCGGACCAATGGGTCCATGCTCAGCATGCAAGAAGCCAATCTCTCAGATGCTGCTTTGAGAGGAAGAGTTTATTTCACTGGCTAGCAAGCGGGAACTCAGAGGTATCAACCTCAGATTGAGTTCCTCGATTTGAGGGAGCATTTACATTTTATAATTATACATATTCATATAGGGGTGGAGGAAAGCAGTGGGCAGGATCCAGAAGTTCTAACTAGTCATAGTTTCTTTTGATTATTTATTTGGGGGGGACCAGGACTTGGCACGGAAGCAGCTGACGGACCCTCCGCTTTTGAAATAGACTCTGTTACTGCAGATGACGTATGTCCTGTGATTTAAGTTCCTTGACATGAGTCTTTTGGTTCCTTGACCTGAGTTTTCCTATGCTACTGAGCATGCATAGGGGGGCCAAAGTTGTCTGTCAATCACCCTTATCCACACTGCGCATATCTGACCTCCTTAAACCGGTTAAATCCAGATCTGTCAGGAATTCTGCAGAGAGTCTGCAAAACAACTTCGAAGAAGTGAGTGATGTAGAGAGGAGGTGACTAGGAACAGCCTGATAACGGATGGACTACTAATTAATTAGGATTTTTTTCTCTTTCTCAAGGTCCCCTAACAAGATCACCATCATCTCTTACCTAAGTGACTTAGTCTCTTTTTTTAAGTAATTTATTTTTTAAGTAATGTATACATAAACCCAAAACCAAACTCATTGCCATCAAGTTGATTCCAACTAACAGAGACCCTAGAGGACAGAGTAGAATTGCCCCATAGGGTTTCCAAGGAGAAGACGGAGGATTCAAATTGCCCTTTTGCTCTAGTTTCTTCATTTCTTGGTTGTTTAAGTTTGTCCTTTACAATCTTCTAGAAAACCATCTGATAGAAAAACTCATAGGAATTCTATTCCCTAGGTTTTTGCATGTGCAAATGTTGCCTTTATACTAGAATGATAATTTAGTTGGGAATAAACTTCTTGAATCTACACTTTCTTCCCTTGACAACTGTTAAACATTGTTCCACTGTTTACTAGTATTGATTGTTGCTATGGAGAAGTCTGAGCCAGCCTGATTTTTTTCCTTATATGCAATTTGGTCTTTTTGCCTAGTTACGTAAGGATTCTTAACTTTCGAAGTTCAGTAATTTTGTTAGAATATATTAGTGTTGACCATTTTGTGTCAATTTTTTTTGTAACACAGTAAGTCCAGGACCTTTTTTGTTTCCAGAAAAAAAAAAAATCATTGAATTTTATATTTAAATATTTTATCTATTCCATGGATTCTACACTCTTTGATATATGTTGGATCTTCTTTATCCTTTATGTCAATTATTTTTGTCCCTAACTCTTTTAATTGTTGTGGATTAGTTTTATTTTTCTGGCTTTAATTAATTCTGCCCTCCAATATGTTTTCAGTTATGTCTAGTCTACTCTGTGCTGCTTCCAATGAAACCTTCAATTGTATAATAGCTTCCTTTTAGTTTTCATTTCTTTCTTGACTTCATTTTTCAATTCCTTCTG
>NW_004443962.1:13993178-13994376 GCF_000243295.1 Trichechus manatus latirostris | reverse complement strand
AGGAAAAGATTAGCCCAAAAGACTAATGGACCACAGCTACCACGGCCTCCACCAGACTGAGTCCAGTACAGCTAGATGGTGCCCGGCTATCACCACTGACTGCTCTGACCAGGATCACAACAGAGGGTCCTGGACAGAGCTGGAGAAGGATGTAGAACAAAATTTTAACTCACAAAAAAGA
Source organism: Trichechus manatus latirostris (assembly GCF_000243295.1). Taxonomy (NCBI): domain Eukaryota; kingdom Metazoa; phylum Chordata; class Mammalia; order Sirenia; family Trichechidae; genus Trichechus; species Trichechus manatus. Next base: position 13,994,195 of record NW_004443962.1, on the reverse strand, counting down.
TCAGATTTACTGGCCTGACAGATTGGAGAAACCCCGAGAGTATGGCCCCAGTCACCCTTTTAGCTCAGTGGTGAAATCACTCCCGAGGTTCACCATTCAGCCAGGGAATGGACAACCCCATAAAACAAGAACGGGAGTAATGAGGCACAGCAGTCCAGGGACAAGAACTAGAAGGCAGGAGGGGACAAGAAAGCTGGTGATAAGGAACTCAAGTTTGAGAAGGGATAGTGTTGACATGTCATGGGGTTGTTAACCATTGTCATAGGGCAATATGTGTACTAACTGTTTAATGAGAAACTATTTGTTCTGTAAATCTTCATTTAAGGTACCAAAGAAAATAGAATCATCTATGTGAGATCAAATTGATAACAGCAACTCAAAAGTTTTTATGGGAAGCCTAGGGGGAAGTGAGTCGAAGATAATGGTGATGGAATAATTTGGAAAAGGATAGTAAGAATAGAGCACAACTGGAAGAATGTAATCAATGTTACTGAATTGTACCTGTAGAAACGTTTGAAAGGTGTAACTTTGGCTATGTATATTTTCATTAAAAAAAAAAAGGTCCTCCAAGGTCGAGAAGGGAGGGTGTTGACACGTCATGGGGTTGTTAACCAATGTCATACATATGTGTACTCTCTGTTTAATGAGAAACTATTTGTTCTGGAAACCTTCATCTAAAGTACAATTAAAAAAAAAACTCTATACCCATACAGTTCCTTCCCCCCACTGTTTATGTTGTCACTACCAATTACATCTTTATACATCATGTTCTCTGTAATATAAATTTATACTTATTTTTACACATTTACCATTATAAACCATGAAGGACATAAAAGCTAGAATTATCAAGTGAGAATACCTTAAAACTGCCTTTATACTTGTCAAAAAATTACCTTTAATGGAAACTTTTCTCTGTATGGCTTTTAGTTACTTTCCAGTGTCTTGTCTTTCTGATAGAAGGACTCCTTTTAGCATTTCTTATAGGGCCAGTCTAGTGGATACAAACTCTCAGCTTTT
>NW_004443962.1:13990992-13991977 GCF_000243295.1 Trichechus manatus latirostris | reverse complement strand
TGGCAGGGCTTGGTGTAGCTCTCTGACCTTGTTCGAAATTTCATCCTCCACTCGCTGGGGGCCCACTTATCTCATAGCTAGAGACTGAGTCCCTTTCCCGTGCTCAGGCAACTCATGAGTCAACTGGGATTGAAGCAGCCATCTCTCCATGGTCCCAGGAGAGGCAGAGGCAGAGGCAGCCACATCTGGAACACATCACCAGGGAAATCTATCCTGTTAATTTCAGTTGGAGCTCAAAGCCTTTCTCTACCCACAGGCAAGGTGTATGTTCACTGAGGGAGTGAGCTCTGCCATAACCATCAGTCTGTGTGCTCCTCTGTAGCTCATGGGTTCATAACACCATGAGGGGTAAGATGGGTACAGTGGACAAAGTGCTTCTACCACCCTATGGGTCCATCTGTAGGAACTTGCTATTGTCCTCTGCTCACTGATTCAGAGTCCCTATAGCTGTGCACAAATTTCTTGTTGTATTTCTTGGTGTTCTTGTTGGGAGGTTTGGGAACCTAGACCTGTTCTTTCCACTATCTTCCAAGAATTCTTCAACCTTCACCTCTTAACTCTTACTGTTTAGATCTCAGCATTAATAATAATGATCTGCCATTTTTTATTGTTTACTAAGGCATTATGCTAAGGAATTTATATATTATTAACTCACTTATTTTCACCAACGAGGTGAGTACTATTATATCCCCATTTTAAATATGAGAATATTGCGGCTGACAGAGGTTAAGAAACTTGCCCAAGGAAACAGGGTTAGTAGATGTTGCAGCTGAGACTAGACTCTAGCACTCCAAAGGCCATACAATGACAAACTGCCTTTATGTTACACTACTTTTATGGAACTTCTCCTCACCCCTCAACTTTGGGTTAAGTGCCTCTTCTATATGTATCAATAGTTCTTTGTACTTCTCCCATCATAGCTATTAACACAGTATATTACAATTACTTGTTTGCTTATCAGAACTCCCTTGTAGAAAATATTATT
>NW_004443962.1:13987364-13989021 GCF_000243295.1 Trichechus manatus latirostris | reverse complement strand
AGCAAGGATGGTTCAACATTAGAAAATCAATCAATGTAATCCACCACATAAATAGAACAAAAAAAAAAAAGAATTACATGTTCATCTCAATTGATGCAGAAAAGGCATTTGATAAAGTCCAAGGAGGGGAAATTACTGACCAGTTAGTAGACAAATGCTAAATTTGGTGAAGAGAAAGACAACACACAATACAGAGGAAGTCAGCACAACTTGACCAAGACAAAGTCATAGAAGCTTCCTAGACACATCCAAACACCTAAAGGGCCAAGTTACTGGGGCTGAGGGCTGGGGAATATGGTCTTGGGGGACATCTAGGTCAATTGGCAAAACACAGTTCATAAATAAAATGTTCTACATCCTACTTTGATGAGTAGCGTCTGGGGTCTTAAAAGCTTGTGAGCAACCATCTAAGACACATCTATTGGTCCTATCATGTGCAGAGCAAAGGAGAATGAGGAAAACCAAAGACACGAGGAAAATATTAGTCCAAAGGACTAATGGACCACTTGAACCACAGCCTCCACCAGCCTGAGCCCAGAACTAGATGGTGCCCTGCTACCACCACTGCCTGCTCTGATAGGGATCACGATAGAGGGTCCCAGAAAGAGCAGCAAAAAAAATGTAAAACAATTCATATTCACAAAAAAAGACCAGACTTACTTGTCTTATAGAGACTGAAGGAATTCCTGAGACTATGGCCTCTGGACACCCTGCTAACTCAGAACTCAAGCCACTCCTGAAGTCCACCTTTCAGCCAAAGATTAGACAGCCGTATAAAACAAACAATAACACACGTGAGGAACATGCTTCTTGTCCAATCAAATATATGAGACCAAATGGGCAACACGTTGCCCAAAAACAAAGACGAGAAGGCAGGAAGGGGCAGGAAAACTGGACAATGGACACGGAGGACCCAGGATGGAAAGGGAAAGGGGGAGAGTGCTGACACCAATTTGTGTATAAATTTTTGAATAAGAAACTAATTTGTGTTGTAAACTTTCACCTAAAATGCAGTAAAATTAAAAGAAAAAAAAAGGACTGTCTATCTTGTTTCCTATTGTATTCACATTGCCTGGCACATAGCAAAAACATAAATTTTTTTTGAAATGAGCAGTGAATTTTTTGGAATGCTTTTTCCCAGCACTGAGAAATAGAAGACTTTTTTAATAAGTAGAAGAATGTAGAAGAGGTCAGTACCAAAAATAGTCCATGCTTCAGCCAGATCATCAGAGATAATAACTGCTAATAGCAATAAAACCTTGTCAATATCAAGTCAATCACCAGTACCAGAAAGGTCATCCCACCACAGCAAAAATCCCACCAGAGACATCTTCTCTTTTTACCTGAGAAAGTAGAGGAAAGGGGGAAAGAAATGCTGTGATATGTTGTGATAACATATTAATTTAATATTTCAAATATTTTGAAATTAGTTGCTTTTAGGAAAACCCCTTTGAGGACATTATTTAGAGTCATAATAAAATACTGGGATGAGAACAATTTCATAACACCACTTAACCATACAGAAAACTTAATAGAAGAGGAATGGATTACCTAAACCCACTGCCACTGAGTCAATTCCGACTCATAGCAACCCTATGGGACAGAGTAGAACTGCCCTATAGTGTTTCCAAGGCTGTAATCTTTATGGAAGCAGACT
>NW_004443962.1:13984110-13986506 GCF_000243295.1 Trichechus manatus latirostris | reverse complement strand
CCTACCACCTCCCTACTCCTCTTTCTGGTCTGGAACTGAATATTTGGGAGTCAGATGGAAAACACTCAGCATCCTATCAAGATGTGACCAAAAGTAAAGAAAAAAAAAAGACTAGAATAACCCTATAATGACAATCATCATTAATTTGAGAAATCTTAACTAAAAAAACTATACAGTCAATATAAACATATAAAATGAAGTTACCAAACAAAATCAGCAGTTTAACATCCGGTGTCCCAGGATGCCCTATGAAATACATAAAAGTGGCAAGAACTTTATTTGCTATTTCAAAAGTCTTATGGAAATGTTTTAAGGTTTAAGGTTATATAATTAAGGATCAAACTTCTGAAATGGCAGAGTGAGGGTCTCAGTGAATTTTCTCTACCTCTAAAAAACAAAAATACGTTCAAAACAACTAAAATCACCATTTCAGGATTCTGGTAATTAATCAAAGTTACAGAACAAACTGGAAATAATCAATGCAGGAGAAACTACTGAACTTCAGTAAGACAGCTGGGGGATGTGAGGAGTGTTGTGACATTTTTAACTTGGAACTATTCCATTCCACGTCCCTTTCAAGCTCAATGGCACAGCAGTCAAAAGCTAGCAACAATGGAGAGTTCTGGGGGAGATCTGATGGTTTTTAGAGCTACATTAAAAGCACCATTACCAAAACACAGTTGATGTTTTGTCTGAACATGAGGCTTTTTGGGAAATCTTAACTCTCAGAATGTGCTGGCTATTTACAGAGCTCAGCTCAGCAAGTGAGGAGGAGAAGCCACACACAGGACATTACTGAAAACAGTAGAAAACTGCTAGAAAAGTTTCAGCTGTGATTCAGTTGTGATTTCAGTTGAGGCAAACAAGGGCCTGGCCAGGAATTTAAAAGAAAATCCTGGATAACTAGATGACCATAGGGAATTTTGAAAAGCTCCAACATATTCCTGGGGCTCTAAAAGGCTGTGCGCATGTCTAAAAAAGACAAGGGAAAATAGAAGCCACTGGTGACTCAACTCTGGCTGACCTTGACACCTTGCATGAACAGGGAGTAAAAGCTAAGGATGTTTTTTAAACTGCCTGAAGTCTGAAAGTGTGCCATGTCACACGAATCCCTTTGACAAAGGGTGGAAGACATATTGGCAAGGTATTTAAGCAAATCTTCTAGCCAATCATTGATTGACCACTAATTATACCAATCCAGGTGTGACTCTAGAAAGCCAGGCTTTAAAATAAAATATGAAAAAAAAAGATAGTTGGCAGAGAACTCAGTGACTGTACAGTGTAAGCATTAAAGAATTTACAGAATTAGTCCAGGAAAGTCACAAAACAAATAAGCAGCAACAAGAAGAACAACAACAATAATAGCAACTTTATGGATTGTAGAAATCTGATACCAGACTTGCTACAATATATTATCTAAAATGTCCAGGTTTCAACAAAAGTCTACGATATATGCAAAGAAACAGGAAAGACTGCCATATATATATATATATATATATATATATATATATATATGTTTCAGATTTAATAGACAGAGACTTTAAATTAGCTGTAAATATGTTCAAATAACTAAAGAAAACCATGTCTCAAGAATTAAATGAACTCTTTTATAACAATGATGTCTCACCAAATAAAGATCACTAAACAGACAGATTATGAAAAATAACTAAATTTAAATTCTAGAGTTCAAAAACACTTTAACTGAAATAAAAAATTCACTAGAGGGGCTCAACAACAGATATGAGTTGGTAGAAGAATCACAGAACTTAAAGATAGTTCAATAGAGATTATCTAGTCTAAAGAGCAGAAAGAAAAAAGAATGAAGAAAAATAAACAGAGCCTCAGAGACATGTGGGACACCATCAAGCATACCAACATATGCATAATAGGAGTAGAGAAAGAAATATTTGATAAATATCTACATAATCAACAATCTACATATTCAAGAAACTCAATAAATTCTAAGTAGAATAAACTCAAAGATATTTCCCCGTAGACACTTCATAGTCAAACTGAAGAAATTCAAAGACAAAAAGAGAGAATCTTGAAAGCAGCAAGAGAAAAACAACTTATCATGCACAAGTGATCGTCAGTAAGATTAACAAATGACTTCTCATCAGAAACTAATGCAGGCCAGAAGATAGTGGGATGACATCTTCAAAGTGTTGAAAGAAAAAAAAACTGCCAAGAATTCTATATCCAGCTAATCTCACCTTCAAAAATTAAGGAATCATTTTGATATTTCCAGATAAATTAAAAACTGACTGATTATGTCACTAGCACACCTCTCTTACAAGAACTACTGAAGTGAGTCCTTCAGACTCAAATTAAAGGACACTAGACAGTAATTTAAAACTATAAGAAAAAATAAAGAGCACTAGGTACAGGTAACTACA
>NW_004443962.1:13982616-13983646 GCF_000243295.1 Trichechus manatus latirostris | reverse complement strand
GTAGAATGGATTCAACTGTCCAACTATATATGTTGTCTACAAGAGACACACTTTAGATTGAAAGACACAAATAAATTGAACGTGAAAGGATTAAAAAAGATATACCATGCAAGAAGTAACCAAACTAGAGCTGGAGGGGCTATATTAATATCATACAAAATAGACTTTAGAACAAAAATTGTTACTAGAAATAAATGAGGACATTTAATAGTGACAAGAGGATCAATCCATCATATAATGACTAAGTCATTATATACATCTCCCTCTCAAGAGAGCCCCAAACTACATGAAGCAAAACTTAAAGAATTGACAATTGAACAATAATAGTTGGAGACATCAATACTCCTTTTAATAATGGATTGAACAACTAGGCAGAAGATCAACAATAAAAGAGAAAGCTTGAACCACACTATAAACCAACTAGACATAACAGACATCTATAGAACTCGCCACTGAACAACAGCCGAATGCATAGTCTTCTAAACACACATGTAACATTCACTAAGACAGAACATACGCTAGGCCAGAAAACATATCTGTAGTAGAGGCACCAGAACAGATAATTTTTTCTTAATGAAACAGGAGTGGAAAATCCAGAAATAGACTCAAGTATACACAAGAGAATGGTGTATGGAAAAGGTAGTGTTTTAAATTAGAGGAAAAATAATACATTGTTTTTCAATAGATAGTGTTGAAATATCTAGCTAAGCATTTAAAAATAGATTAGATTCTTACCTCACACCATATACCAAGACAAAAGGCAGAAATATTAAAGCTTTAAAAGTTTTTTTTAGCACGTTTTTATTGTGCTTTAGATGAAGGTTTACAGAGCAAATTAGTTTCTCATTAAACAGTTAATACACATATTGTTTTGTGACATTGGTTGCCAACCCTGTGACGTGCCAACACTCTCCCCATCTTGACCTTGGTTTCCCCATTACCAGCTTTCCTTTCCCCTCCTGCCTTCTCATCCTTGCCCCTGAGTTAGTGTGCCCATTTACTCTCATTTTGTTTTATGGGTCTGTCTAAT
>NW_004443962.1:13972095-13974162 GCF_000243295.1 Trichechus manatus latirostris | reverse complement strand
AAGAAACCCCAAAAAGGATGGCCCCAGATACCCTTTTAGCTGAGTAACGAAGTCACTCCTGAGGTTCACCTTTTAGCCCAGGATTAGACAGGCCCATTGGACAAAAGGAGATTAAATGGGCACACCAATCCAGAGGCAAGGACTAGAAGGCAGGAGGGTACAGGAAAGCTGGTAATAAGGAACCCAAGGTCGAGAATAGAGAGGGTTGACATGTCATGGGGGTTGTTAACCAACGTCATAAAACAATATGTGTACTAACTGTTTAATGAGAAGCTAGTTTGTTCTGTAACCTTCATCTAAAGTACAATAAAAAAAAGTTTACTAACAAACAAAATCAAACAATTTAAATGTGCAGGAAAAAAAATCCAACAAATCGATAAAAAAAAAGACAAACAACCCAATATAAAAATGGGCAAAAGATGTGAACAAGTACTTCATTTTAAAAGAATATGCAAACGGCCAATAAACATCTGTAAAAGTGCTCAACATCATTAATCATGAGGGAAATGCAAACTCCAATGAGATCCACTACACCAAAATAGTTCCCTTTCTGGAACTCTGGTTTGGGCTCCCCCTCCTAACCCTTTCTTCTGCTATAAGACCACTAAATGATGTGATGTTAGAACCCATTCTCACTGGATCCTCCCTGGATCCTCCCCTCTGGTCATCCAGTCATAGATCATATGTCTAATTCAGCAAGAAAATATTGCATGGCTTGAGTTTTCAGTCAGGATCAGCTCTCCTAGAAGAGGATGCAAGACAGCTGTTCACCTGTCTCTTGAAAGAAGGAAGAGGATAATTCTGCAGCAATGAGATGCCAAGAGGTGTGTGGAGTGAAGGGAGCAGCAAAACTCTCAACCTCTTTAATGGGAGGAAAGATGCATATGACTTTGGTAAGATGAGTAGTAAGACTAAACTCTGCCTGGTACCACTGAAAACAGTCACCACTGGCATCGTTTGTAGAGGCAGTACTAAAGAACGGTTTTTAAAATAATTAAAAACAACAACAACATAATTTGGCTGACTCACCACAATACTGATTAGAGTCTAAAGAAAAATAACATTGAGCAGGACCATTTACTAGCACAGAGCCGGCCACTAATATAACACAGTGCAGCACAAATGTGATCACAAACAAAAGCACCAGCCGAAGCATACTGATTTAATGGCAACAGTAACCTCTGTTCACATATGTTGCCCTCATGCAATCTGGTTGTACGCTCATTTGCTAACAAGTTTTGTTGTTGTTAATGAAATCCTCTTTCTCACACACCACTGTGAACCTCTGCAAAAACCAAGGAGGGTTATGGCTCTAAGGCATCAATTCAGAGCCCTGAAGCCTAATCCTAAAGTGGTGGTCAAGAAGTTGTCGTTGCCAACGTGTGGGAATCACCTTATCTCAGGGGACGGTTGTCTGCCAGCGTCCTATCGTTAATACTGCAACGTTAGCGGACTGCAGGTGGACAGCACCCCGGCCCCCTCATCCGCCCCTCCCTCCCAGGCGGAGTCTATTGCAGCCGCCAAGCTCTCGCTAAACGGAAGTGCATCCAGCCGGAAGAATCTGGTGTTCGGAAGCTCCAACAAAGCCGGCAGGAAACGTCATCACGACTGCTCTTGCGTGGTCGTCTTGACGACCCGCCCACAACACCTGGCAAGCTAGACCAGTCAGGGACACCACAAGAAATGGAGCAGCTTCCAGAAGAGGTTTTGAACGACTCCTTGGAGTCTGAAAGCACAGCCAAGCCAACTGCCGGCCAAACTAACTGGACGAACCAGGCTGAAGGGGAGGCAGTTTACCAGAGTGATCATGAAATAGCTGACCAGGGTGTCCAAAGAGTGTCTCACCAGGCTGATCTCGGTGTCTATGGCCAGGATGACGGAAGAATTTCTCAACAGACCGGGCACAGAACATCTGGTCAGGCTGACCACAGAGCATCGAACCTTGCTGACATTGCCGACCATAGAGGATCTGATAAGGCTGACCAAAGAATGTTTCACCGTGTGACATCTGGCCAACCTTATAATATAGAGTATGAACATGATCGAAAGATGTCTGGCCAGGCTGAC
>NW_004443962.1:13968031-13971442 GCF_000243295.1 Trichechus manatus latirostris | reverse complement strand
AAAAACTTCTGAACAGACTGACTGCAGATTGTCCAGCCCAGCTGAGCAAAGAACACAGACTCACCATGCCACTGAACCAGCTAACCATGAGGGTGACTACAATGATTCTGACCATGTTGAGAACAGAGTAGATTACCAGGTTGACCACTTAGTGGACAAACAGGATGACCACATTGAAGATTACCTGTCTGATTATGGAGCACGTGGCCAATCGGACTATAGAATATTTACCCAGTTTGAGGATAGCAAGGAGGACAAAGAGGATGACTACAGAGTACAACCGTGCAAATTTGAGGATAGTCAAACAGACGCCAGTAATTCCAAAGTTTCCATTGCAATAGAAACTGAAAATGAAAGTGCAGCCTTTCTTCAAACCTACAACCCATTTGATAGAAGATTAACCAATTATTTCCAAGCAAAAGACCAACCGCCTTTCCAAAGATTTCCCTCCATCTCATCCAACGGTCAAGGAAAATCCCAAGCCATAGAAACCGTGCCTGTAGGTTAAAGGGGCATTTTGTTAACTACCTGGGAGCTTTGAGGCCAAACAAGGGTTTGTGGTGGGGAAGAGCATAGGGGAATATGTTGGATCAAGAATGAGGAATAAACCCACAGGTTGAGGGACGGGAGAAGGGTGGGAAGTAAAGAGTTGTTTTGCCTTCTCTAGCCTTCTCTACTACTCTTAAGTCCATTCAGGAAGGATCAATGAACCAGAATTCAGGAGACCTGGATTTTAAATCCTGACTCCTGCTAACTCTGTAAAACCAAGTCATTTCCCCTCTCTGGGCTTCTACCAATGGAAAGAAATTTGGATTAGATTGGAAATGCCTATGAAGGGAAAAGGGTTTTGAGTAGATGAGATTCCTAAAGTACCTCCCAGGACTTGAGGTGCATTATATTGCCTAGATGATCATCTGGGTCTCTCATATAAAAATATGTCTTTTCTCCAACTCCCACTGTTCAGATCCCATAAACACCAGATTCCACTGATAACAACAAAAATTCCTGGGGTTTTATGATTTATTAAATCATAATAAATATCCCCTTTGGGGGGATATTTCCATTTCAGGATTATATTTTGCAATTCAAGCAAGAAAAGAGTTTTCATGAACACAAGCAAACTTATAGAAAGAGGTTCCCTTCTATAGCGTGTGATGATCCTTATCAACTTGCACTCGGATACATGGAAAAGCACAATATTCTGCAAATATTCCAGGTAAACCTCCTAATCCCTCTCTTTAATTGTGACTTTTACCTTAATTATAATTTAAAAGACAAACTTTGACCTAGCTTTCAAGAGGCACAAGAAATGACGTTTGCTATAAAAGGGATGTAATGTAATTAAGAAGTCACTAGATGTATTAACCAAAGGTAAATGATAAACAGCAAGTGAACAATACTGTGATATTAAGCCTTTCGGAGGGATTAGAAATCAGGTAGGTTTCTTGATAGGGAAACACTTGGACAAGCGTTAAAGTTTGAGCCAGGCTAGGAAGGAAGGACAAAATGTTGGCTATTAAAAGGGAGAGGAAAAGGTTTTTCAGGCAAGAGTATTATACTTTCAAAAAGATGACCAATCTCATGACTATGGGCTTAGTGGGTTTTTTTGTTGGTTTGTTTGCCTGACATATTTATTTTTCTGTTAATGTTATTACATAGCAATGCATGTATACATACATAATAACATATGTATATGAAGTAACTTTGTGGTTAGAAAGGTATAAAATAATAACCCATCTCAAATGAAAACAAACTGGAAAAGTTTGAAGAAGTAGAGTATAGAGGGAAGACAACAGCTTTTGTAATTTGGCAGCCCAAGGCTCAAATCCTAACTTTGCTACTTACTGTCTTTGTGATTTGGGGAAGATTACTAAATTCTGCAAGTCTCGATTTCCTCTTGTAAAATGAAGATAAGTGATACCTACTTCCATTACCCTGCTCTATGCCTTTTCTTTCTTGAAATGTCTCTTTGTTGGGAGAGTGCCTATGGCTGGGTTTCCTGGCTTTAATCAAAGAATTACTAATTATTAAACTGAAGGATGAAAGTTACTGAAGAAAAGCAGGGTTATTAGTCTATAAATAATTTTCTTCATCTTTCAAGGAAAAATAATGCTTATTCATGCAACATTGCTGTAAGAAAAATTTGTCATCAAATATATGTTCAATAGTAATATATAAAATACATAATGAATGGAATGGGTACATTAAACAGGCTTGAACATTTTACACTGAAATTTGCCCTAATGGTATTCCCTGCAAATGAGACTCATGCATACTTTGTTATAATTTTCAGGTTATTCAATAGCAACAAAAAGCATGGAAGTGAATCTCTGAAGTTTTATCCATACTTTGTCATTCATTCTTACAAACACTGAACATCATTTTCACCTTTTAAATCAAATACCTCAGAAGAAAGGCTCTATGTAAAATCATAAGGTGTTTTTTACTTTAAAGACTTTTTTTTGACAATTCTTCAAAGCAAATGTTTATTAATTTCTCAGTTGAACAAGATCACAATTCTCAAAGACTTTCTTCAAAACTATTCTTTCACTAACTCTTTGATCTTGGAAACTAGTAAAAAATAAAAAATCTATTGCTATTCGGTACTAAATGTTTTATTCCTCTAAATTTTACCTTAATTTGCCTAATTTTATCAGTAGTAGGAAAGTAATTTTTCACTTTTTACAGATAGATGAATTTGTTTAAAATGCTATGGTACATTTGAGGTTAGTGCAAAAGATCTCATCAGCTATAACCTGACCACATAACTTTTGCTCACAACCACAGTACAATGCTTTATGCTTCTCTCTCAGCAGATCACTGAAAACTTAGTCCATGAAAGGCCAGAGGACCCCCTGCATTTTATGCTGTGCGAGGTATGGAACAGGAGAAAAAGAACAACCTTTTTACTCTTTTTATTGTAAAATATAGCACATATTGCAAGAAAGTATATAAGTCAAAACATGTACAACACAGTGAATTATCATGAAGTGAACATACCTGTAACTTCCATTCAGTTTTACTAAACTCAACTTACTAATTCTGATAATTTATTTGTAGGTTTTTTGAGTGTTTCTACATATACCATCGTATCATTTGTCAATAGTGAGTTTTATTTTGACCTTTCTGATCCTTATCCTTTTTTTTCCTTGTCTTACTGCATTTGTTATATATCCTCTCTTGTCCGTTTAGATCTGTCTTCCTCTCTTCTCTACCCTACAAAGAGGCTAACTTGTATGGACTAGAACAACAGGCTATCATTCCTTCTGACTTCCAGTTGGGTTCAACCAATGGGAAACTCTGGAGGAAGACTGGAAGGAGGAAAGAGGGTGAAGTCAGGTTTATTCCCCTGGCTTTCTCCTTATGAGGTCACCTTGATCCGTCTTTCTTCAGCTGTCAGAGGCCACTACT
>NW_004443962.1:13965580-13966838 GCF_000243295.1 Trichechus manatus latirostris | reverse complement strand
TTCCAGCGCTGCATCCATTTGTTGAAACATCTCAATTGGTATTCCATCAATTCCTGGAGCCTTGCTTTTTACCAGTGTCTTCAGTGCAGCTTGGACTTCTTCCTTCAGTACCATCAGTTCTTGATCATATGCTGCCTCTTGAAATGAGTGGACGTCAACCAATTCTTTTTGAAACTGACCTCTGTGTATTCCTTCCATCTTCTTTTGATGCTTCCTGTGTTGTTCAGTATTTTGCCCATAGAATCCTTCACTTTTGCAGCTCAAGGCTTGAAGTTTTTTCTTCAGTTCTTTCAGCTTTAGAAATGCTGAGTGTGTTCTTCCCTTTTGGTTTTCTAACTTCAGGTCTTTGTACATGTCATTGTAATACTTTGCTTTCATGAACCATCCTTTGAAATCATCTGTTGAGCTCTTTTACTTCATCATTTCTTCCTTTTGCTTTAGCTACCCAGTGTTCAAGAGCAAGTTTCAGAGTCTCTTCTGACATCCATTTTGGTATTTTCTTTCTTTCCTGTCTTTTTAATGACCTCTTGCTTTCTTCATGTATGATGTCCTTGATGTCATTCCACAACTCATCTAGTCTTCGGTTATTAGTGTTCAATGCATCAAATCTGTTCTTGAGATTGTCTCTAAATTCAGGTGGGATATACTCAACGTCGTACTTTGGCTCTCATGAACTTGTTCTAATTTTCTTCAGCTTCAACTTCAGTTTGCATATGAGCCATTGATGGTCTGTTCTGCAGTCAGCCCCTGGCCTTGTTCTGACTGATGATATTGAGTTTTTCCATCATCTCTTTCCACACATGTAGTCGATTTGATTCCTATGTATTCCATCAGGTGAGGTCCACATGTATAGTTGCTGTTTATTTGTTGAAAAAGGGTATTTGGCGATGAGTAAGTCATTGATCTTGCAAAATTCTATCATACAATCTCCGGCATTATTTCTATCACCAAGGCCATATTTTCCAACTACCAGTCCTTCTTTGTTGTTTCCAACTTTCACGTTCCAATCACCAGTAATTATCAATGCATCCTAATTGCATGTTTGATCAATTTCAGGCTGCAGAAGCTGGTAAAAATCTTCAGTTTCTTCATCTGTGGCTTTAGTGGTTGGTGTGTAAATTTGAATAATAGTCGTATTAACTGGTCTTCCTTGTAGGCATATAGATATTATCCTATCGCTGACAGCGTTGTACTTCAGGATAGATCTTGAAATGTTCTTTTTGATGATGAATGCAATGCCATTCCCCTTCAAGTTGTC
>NW_004443962.1:13962891-13964694 GCF_000243295.1 Trichechus manatus latirostris | reverse complement strand
ATTTATTTAAAGTCTAAAGTATTTGTACTAGGTTGGTACAAGGACTTCTGTATTTTAAATCTCTATATATTTTAACCCCACAAGATATAGTAATTCCAAGTAGACTAAAATTGCAAGTGGAAAAAATTCTTTTTCGTCTTCCTCAGGTACAGAAAATGATGAAAAACAGAGATGAAATGTGAAAGCTCTGAAGAATGAATCTCATCTCAATGTTGTTTACAACTGTCAGTGTCAACACTAGGTTTTACTTCCCACTCTGAAAAGTGGTTTTTGAATAGCCATTGCTGTGACTCTGCCTAAATTTGTTCTTATTTTCTTAAGTAAAAATCTGTGAGGGTGTCTATGTAAAATTTATATCAGTTACAGATACCTCTGGTTAATCATGCAAAAGTATGCACATGTTATAGTTATCCATGCATTGATATTTCAGTACTTATTCCCCCAAAGCACTGAACAAAAACTCACAAATCCCAAAAAGGACAAAGAAAAGAATATTAGCAAATTACATGTACTTCTCCTAAAGCATACAGATCTGTCATGTCTCCAAGTTGTTTACAAAATTTTCAGTCAGAAAAAATGTGGAAAAATCATATGTAATGGCACTTTTTTCCTTTTAATGGGTTATTATTGTTGTAATATCTCTTTATTATTTCTTAATACCTCCATCATATTTTTACTATTTTCCTCTTTACCCCTGCCTGTTATATTCTGCTGCTAGAGGATATGATTTAATCTATTCTTAGGGATAGCTCTCTTCTGATTCTTAACATACAGCAAAACTCTAACATGTTTTACTGCTCTATGCACACCTGTGGGAGAGGCCACATGTCACTTCCTCATTACCTTTATCCCCTGAAGAGTATCTTACATTGTATGGAATGTGTAACTAGTCAAACTGGAATTTAAAAGCAAAAAGCTTTAACTTGGTCTGTCTGGTATGAGAGTATCTGCCCAGAAATCATAACTGAGATGATCATCGGATAGTACTTTCATGAGGTAAACCTTTCATCTAATTTCTATTTGAACATTAAGCAGACTTGATCTTTGTGCTATTTAACTTTTGTCTTAGTGGGATTATATGGTTGCATTACAGTGAATTAAGCTCTGTTTGAACAGTCATGTACCAACTGTACTTTTTTAATATCTTTTATTCTAATAATTATACCCAAAAAATCTCCTGCTTATAGCTTCAAAGTTTATTTAGTTTTTTATTTAAATTGTCCACAAAATGTGTGTGTGCTCAGACACAGTACATATTCTCTACTAAAACAGGTAAGAAGTTCATCTCTTGATTGTGGGCTGGCAAAACTAGGTGAAAGCTGATAAACTCACAGTGGAACTATGGGAAAATTTTCAGTGACATTATTAAGATTATAATTCATCAGGTGGTTGAACAAAATAACCCAAAGACTGAGAGGCCAACAGTATTATTGGTGAATGAAAACTTGGTTGTTATCAACAACATCTGAAATTAAGTATTCAATTTAGCTCACTTTTTTTCAGTCCTAATACCAGACTGCTTTAATGCGTTTCTTAAAGGAGAATACCTCAGACCAGACCACATAAGTTACTTCAGCTCCTCCCGTTGGCTTTCTGTGATACCTTTCACAACTGTCATTCTGACCTTTGATAATGAGGCAGTGGACCAAAGGGGATGGGCGAGGTATGGTCCTGAGATCCTGCTAAACATTTTTGGCTAAGACGGGGATTGGGGAAATGAAGATTAACCCTCACTTGCCATGAGTGACTCAGGCCCTCTACTAAAAGAGCTGGCTAAGAGTAGAAGATCATTCAGCTAAAAGT
>NW_004443962.1:13959101-13961662 GCF_000243295.1 Trichechus manatus latirostris | reverse complement strand
GAATGTAAAATGATGCTGCCACTTTGGAAAACCAGTTTGTCTGTTCCTCAGAAAGTTAAATATTGAGTTACCTGTTTTTGTTGTTGTTGTTAGGTGCCGTCGAGTCAGTTCCAACTCACAGCAACCCTATGTACAACAGAACAAAACACCTCCCAGTCCTGTGCCATCCTCACAATCATTGGTATGCTTGAACCCACTGTTGCAGCCACTGTGTCAACCCATCTCATTGAAGGCTGTCTTTTTCGCCGACCCTCTACCAAGCATGATGTCCTTCTCCAGGGACTGGTCCCTCCTGATAATATGTGCAAAGTATGTGAGATGTAGTTTCGCCATTGTTGCTTCCAAGCGAGCACTCTGGTTGTACTTTTTTCAAGACAGACTTGTTCATTCTTTTGGCAGTGCATGGTATATTCCATTTCTTCCCCAACACCACAATTCAAAAGCATTAATTCTTCTTCGGTCTTCCTTGTTCATCGTCCAGCTTTCATATGCATATGAGACAGTTGAAAATACTATGGCTTGGGTTAGGTACACCCTAGTCTTCAAGGTGACATCTTTGCTTTTTAACACTTTAAAGAGGTCTTTTGCAGCAGATTTCCCTAACGCAATGAGTTACCATATGACCTAATGATTCTACATCCAGTTATATATTCAAGTGAATTGAAAACATGTCCACACAAAACTTGTACACAAATGTTCATAACAGCATTTATAATAGCCAAAATGTAGAAACAGCCTAAACGTCTACGAACTAATGAACAGATAAAGAAATGTGATATATCCATACAATGGAATATTATTCAACAATAAAATACTGATGTATGTACTGATACATGACTATGACATGGACAAACCTTGAAAACATTATGCTAAGTGAATGAAGCAAGGCACAAAAGGTCACGTATGATTCCATTTATATCAAATCTCCAGAATATGCAAGTCCACAGAGACTGAAAGTAGATTAGTGGTTGCCAGGGGTTGAGGGGAAAGGGGAAATGGGGAGAGACTGCTAATGGGTATGGGGTTTCTTTTTCGTGTGATGAAATGTTCTGCAATTAGATAGTGGTTGCACAACTCTGGAATATATTAAAACCTGCTGGACTGTACACTTAGGAATGGTGAATTTTACGGTATGTGCATTTTTTATCAATGAAGCTTTTTTTAAATAAAGGAATAGATATGGATGTTAATATTTTTAAGATTCACCTTAGGACAGAGGGTGGAGAATAGCGGTGAAACTCAGAAATAACAGAAACAACAAACCACAGCCTCACCTACCCGGAAACCAGAAAAACTAGATGGTACCTAGCTACCACTACTGACAGTTCTGATCAGGGCCATAATAGAAGAATCCTGATAGAATGGGAGAAAAATGTTGAACAGAACTCAAATTATTAAAAAGTCTGTACTTACTAGAGCAATTGAGACGAGAGACTAATCTACCTGAGACTACCCAAGACTATAGCCCTGAGATACTCTTTAAACCTTAAACAGAAATTATCCCTTGAGGTCACCTCTTAGCTAAATAACAGATTGGCTCATAAAATAAAAAATACCACCGTGAGTAATGAGCTCCTTTAAAAAAAATCATCTACATAAGACCAAATGGTCAAAAATTACTCTAAAGCAAAGATGAGAAGGTAGGGGGGCAAGGAAGCTAGAGTACTGAAAATGGTACAACCAGAATGGAATAAATGAGAATGGTGACACTTTATAAAAAATGTAACCAAAGTCACTGAATAATTTGTCTAGAAGTTGTTAAAAGGGAACCTGATTTGCTGTGTAAAGTTTTACCTTAAACACAATAAAATATTATTCAAAAAAGAAAGAAATAACAGAAACAGAAATACCAGAGTCTTCCGGGAGAATTATCTTCCTATTTCCTTCATTCTTTACGTTCCCTTGTGTTACTCTTAGTTCTCTTGCATACGCTTAATTTTTTTTAATTAAAAAAAAAACAAACCTGTTGCCGTCGAGTCGACCTATAGGACAGAGTAGAGCTGTCCCATAGGGTTTCCAAGGAGTGGTTGGTAGATTCAAACTGCTGATCTTTGGGTTAGCAGCCTAGCTCTTAACCACTGCACCACTAGGGCCCCATTTTTTTTAATTAGCCTCCTATTATTTCTTGACTGATAACTCATTCTCAGTTTTACTTACCCACTCTCCTCCACCAACCTTCTTTTTTCTCTTATATACTTAACCTCTGTATTAATTCTATTTGACCCACCTATTCTTGTGAGCATATAAATTGTGTGTAAGTAATATATACCTGCCAGAGTTTTGTGCTCATATATGTCCAGATGTATTTATGTGTATACAAAGCCCTGGTGGTGCAATGGTTAAGAGCTCAGCTGCTAACCAAAAAGCTGGCAGTTCAAATCTATCTTCCGCTCCTTGGAAACCCCATGGGGCAGTTCTACTCTGTCCTACAGGGTCGCTATGAGTCAGAACTGACCCGACGGCACATAACAACAAATAAATTTATGTGTATAGGGGTGTGGGCAAGTGTGATGGTTAAGATTGTGTGTCAGCTTGGCTAGGCCATGATTCTCAGTGTTTAT
>NW_004443962.1:13957764-13958710 GCF_000243295.1 Trichechus manatus latirostris | reverse complement strand
TCTATATATATATTTATACACTTTACTGATTTTGCTTCTCTAGAGAACCCAGCCTAAGACAGCAAGTGTAGTTCCAGGTGGCTGTGTTCTTATGCTTGAATCTTCATGTCAATTATTTGGATGAGAACATCGTAAGGATAAAACTCAGATAAGGAGAACTGTGATTCTGTGAGTGGCAAACAATATTACTGTGCCAGTACCTTACTCAGCTCTCAAAAGCTATTTATCTTTTTCTTGTAATGTTTGCAGAATTCAGGACACTCTAACACTGGATGGAGATCGGTAGTGTGGCCTATTATTAAGAACAGCTAGGATTCCAGTAGGCAGAGTTAAGTTGTCTGCTGAATTAACATGTTTTAATTTTTAAAACAAGGAAAATCAACCCTCCCCAAGCCCAACTAAAATTACAGTAAAGATATACAAAAGGAAGTAGCTCCTTTATAATACTCAAAGCAGGAGGGAGAGGAGGGAACCAGAGATTTTTATGAGTTTCTGCAAAACAAAAAACAGGTGAGTAGCAAAGACTGGAAAAACCAGGATCAAGACTACAGCTCAGAATCCATGAAGGTGGATAAGTGGAAGTAGAAGATATTCTTTCAGGAAGCATCTCAGAAGGGTCCCCACTTCAGTGTGAGTAGGTACAGAGGAAAGAAGCGAGGGTGAGTCATAAAGGACTCTTCTAGTGACCTCTAAACTCTGTTTTAATCACCTACCACACAGCCACACCTTATTACCAAAGCTACCACACCTATGAAATCACTTATATAGACAAGTTATGCCACTAGAAATGACACTGACCCTGAAAAACTTTTATCAGGAAGATTTGTGTCAAATTTTTATAATAAGGAAAAAGTGGAGATATTCTAATTGTCTACCCACAGACTGGTCAAGTAAATTGTAGCATATCCATGAAGTGAGATTCTTTGCCTTTAATTAATGTTGCTAT
>NW_004443962.1:13952562-13953750 GCF_000243295.1 Trichechus manatus latirostris | reverse complement strand
AAAAAAGAGGGCAAAAAATATGAATCGTAAACTTATTGAAGAAAATATATAAAGAGCCAAGATAACATAAATTAAACAAAAATTAGATGCTAATTAATTGTTTTATAGACAAAGGTTTTTTGTTTGTTTTTTTAAGATGGTACTTAATGTAGCTGAAAGTACAGAGAAATGGGCACTCTCTTACACTTTTGTTGGGATTATACATTTTCCACCTCTCTAGAATGCAATTTTACCACATGAATTAAAAAACTTTAAAACAAACATGCCCTTTAGTCAAAAATTCTAATTCTAGGAATTTTTACTAAGAAAATAATAAGATGTGTTTAAAATTTATGTACAAGAATATTCACTATAGCATTATTTATAATATTAAAAAATAGAAAATAACCTGAAATTTTCAACCAGAGGAATTCAATTAAATACATTATCATATATTCATATGATGTATTACCAAACCAAAAAAAACCAAACCCATCGCTGTTGAGTCAATTCCGACTCATAGCGACCCTATAGGACAGAGTACAACTGCCCCATAGAGTTTCCAAGGAGCAGCTGGTGGATTCGAACTGCTCAACCTTTTCGTTAGCAGCCAAGCTCTTAACCACTATGCCACCATTTGCCCAAAACCTCTCAAATCAGAAATTCATCTGAAACTACTGTAGTTTGGGGAAGGCAGCAAGTGCAGAGAAAGAAAGACAACAAATAAAATCACAGCAGACTTTGATTATTGTGATGAGGGTAATACAACACAGTGATATGAAAGAATAACTGGAGTGGAGTGGGCGTGATACTGTAGCCAGAGCAATCAGCAAAGGCTTCTAAGAAAAAGTGAGAACTTCACTACCTATGTAGGTTGATAAGGAGTCAGCCCTGTGAACATCTAGGAGAATGGCACTTCCACTAAAGAAAACAAATGCAAAAGACATGTAGTCGGAGTGTACATAGGGTAAAAGTAATACTTCACGAAGCTGGAGAAGAATACACGGGTGCTTGTAAGTCGTGGTAAGGAGTTTATGCTGAGTACAAAGGGGAGCCGCTGAACTCTTTTAACAGATAACAGCAAAGCCTGATCTATATTTTTAAAAGTTCTCAGAATTTTTCTGGTTAAGGAAGTTGGGTATAAACTGCATCAGAATCTTCTGCCTCTAGGCATTCTGCTGAGTGAATAAGTCAATTACAAAAGAAAAA
>NW_004443962.1:13949465-13952462 GCF_000243295.1 Trichechus manatus latirostris | reverse complement strand
TAAGGAAGTTGGGTATAAACTGCATCAGAATCTTCTGCCTCTAGGCATTCTGCTGAGTGAATAAGTCAATTACAAAAGAAAAAATGTTGTATGAGACCACTATTATAAAAAGTCATGAAAAGGTTTACACACCGAAAGAAACAATCTTTGATGGTTATTAGGGAGGGGAGGGGTGAAGGAAAAACACTAGACAATAGATAAGTGGTAATTTTGATGAATAGTAAGACAGTGCACAATACTGGGAAAGCCAGCACCACCTGACCGAGGTGGAACAGGCTGCATAAGCTCAATTACCACCATTGCTGAATAATTGATTCCCACCATTACTAGCCCTGCTTTGTCTCATTATATTTCTTCTTCTTTCTCCCTCCTCCTATTCCAGTCCCTATAAAAGTTTAAGATTAACTGAAGTTTCTCCTTGGAGGGTGGCAAAACAAATTGATAACACTCAAAGATTGCCAGTAACAGGATTAACTTATCTGCGACATGACAATCGTGACTAACAGCACCAGATAAACTTGAAGGATTGCCAGTAAGAGGTTAACTCATATGAGACGTGAAAAACATGACCACCACAAAGAGAAACTATAATCCTGTCCATATAAAACCTTCAGCCAGTCACCAGTCGGGGAGACAGGTTTTTTGGAGGAGCTCATTCCCCTCTGTCTCCTGTATATCTATATACAATAAAACCGTCTTGCTGCTCACCTCACTCCTGTCTCAGAATTGGCTTTTGTGGCAGGCTGCTCAAATCTGCAATTAGCGGTATCAAAGGCAAGGTCATGGAAGCTTCATAGACACATCTAAACTTTCTGAGGGACAGAATTACTGGGCTTAGGGCTGTGGGAACCATGGTCTCAGGGAACATCTAGCTCAACTGGCATAACATAGTTTAAAAAAAAAAAGTTCTACTTCCTACTTTGGTGAGCAGTGTCTGGGGTCTTAAAAGCTTGTGAGCGACCATCTAAGATACTCCACTGGTCCTACCCCATCTGGAGCAAGGAATAATGAAGAAAGCCAAAGATATAAGGGAAAGATTAGTCCAAAGGACTAACAGAGCACAACTACCACAGCCTCCACCAGACTGAATCCAACACAACTAGATGGTGCCCGGCTACCACCACTGATGGCTCTGACAGGAATCACAATAGAGGGTTCCACACAGAGCTGGAGAAAAATGTAGAACAAAATTCTAACTCACAAAAAAAGACCAGACTTACTGGTCTGATGGAGACTGGAGAAACCCCGAGAATATGGCCCCTGGATACCCTTTTAACGCAGTATTGAAGTCACTCCTGAGGTTCCCCCTTCAGCCAAAGATTAGACAGGTCCATAAAACAAAACGAGACTAAATGGGCACACCAGCCCAGGGGCAAGGACTGGAAGGCAGGAGGGGACAGGAAAACTGGTAATGGGGATCCCAAATTTGAGAGGGGGAGAGTGTTAACATGTTGTGGATTTGGCAACCAATGTCATAAAACAATTTGCATTAATTGTTTAATGAAAAGCTAATTTTGTCTATAAATCTTCATCTAAAGTACAATAAAAAAAAACTTCTGCCTCCAATAGCTAATAAAATAAATAAAAGCTTTAAAAAAAATGGGAAGTATATTTATCAGATATCAAAATAAAAGAGGGCATGACCTAATTCAAAACTGGTGATCACAGAAAGAAAAAGAAGGGAGGAAAAAAACAGAGAGACACAGCTGCATTGCTAAAAAGACAGAAGCCTGGGATTCTTATTATTATCCTCAAATTCAGGAAGAAATTAATCTTTTTGAACTTCTAACCAGGAAGTAATGGAAATGAGTGAACAGGGAGACTGACCCCTGATGGAAATGCAGCTTCAGAACTACTCAGAACTGAGAGCTGGATCCAAGCCCTGGAGCCATTTGGGTAATTGTTCAGGCCAAGGTGGAGACAACAATGGAGACTGAAAAGGAAGAGCCAGAGAAACAGGAGAAACTTGAACAGAATATTATGTTATGAAAGACAGGAGAGAAAGTATTGCAAGAAGGATGGGCTAATCCTGAGTAAAATGAAGACAAGTGTCCGCTGGATTTGGAAAAATAGAGGTTGTTAGTAACTTGACAAAAAGTTTGAATAGAGTGGTGAGAACGGAGGCAAAATTGAGTTTGACTGAATATTTACAGTGTCCAATAGATAAAAACTAACCAGTTACTTAGGAAAAGTGTAATTCTTCCAAATACTGAGACCAGAGATAATGTTTTCCTCTGGGAACTCTTAAGCCCAACATGTGAGGTTGTGAACAGCATACTCGACAATATCCTACAATAACAACAACAAGTTTCATAGGGTTGCCCCCTATTATAGACATCAGAGATATTACAGAGGCTTTTCTTCACTGAATGAAAAATTGGACCAAAGACCCTCTAAAATCTCTCCCAACTGTAAGAATACTAATACTTGCATGTCCCTTTCCTTGGAAAGGTCTAGACTTGCTCTAAGAAATCATCTTGTGGTGGCCATAATTTAAAAGTATGAGCTGAGTTAAATATTTATCATCTCTTGGCGCAGACCAGGAGCTGAAGCGGATAAGATAACATCATTTAACATCAAGCAAACGGATTGCTAAATAAAAGAGAGGACCCAGTAAACGTCAAAAAGTCTAAGTTTATACATTCCAGGAAAATTGGCAAAGAGAGTCAAGGCCAGCTGGAAAAAAAGCATTTTCAGAGGCACTAGAGAATTTTATGGATCTGGCATTTTAGGAACATATTTTGCAAGTTTGACTCAGTATAGAAGTTTGACTTAGTACAGAAGCAGAATTCTGATTAGTGACTGGTCTGCTCTGCAAAGAGTTTGGGTCTTCCGACAAACATACTTTTGAGGCAGTTTTGCAGAAAATGGCTTCTTATCCCAGGAACCATGTTCTACTCTCTGTTTATCTCATTAAGCAGTTAATAGAAAAAATAAAATAAAATTAGTAATTTAGAAGTTTAATACCATTTAAAAGGTTACATTGATTGTCTAACT
>NW_004443962.1:13948549-13949365 GCF_000243295.1 Trichechus manatus latirostris | reverse complement strand
TGTTTATCTCATTAAGCAGTTAATAGAAAAAATAAAATAAAATTAGTAATTTAGAAGTTTAATACCATTTAAAAGGTTACATTGATTGTCTAACTACATTCAAATAGTATCGCCAAGTAGTTAAGAGTTTAGGCTGTGAGGACAGGCTGACTGGAGTCCTTAACCCTAAAAAGCTCTGTAACCATGGACAACTTAACCTCTTCAACCTTCAGCTTTCTCATCGGTAAAATGGAGGTTTTAATAATATATATGTCACAGGGCTGTTGTGAAGAGTGAATCTGACAGTGACTTAGTGAAGTCCCTGTGTGGTACAAAGTGCAAACTTGACTGCTAACTTAAAGATTGGCCATTTGAATCTACCCAGTGGCACCATGGAAGAAAGGCCCGGTGATTAGCTTCTATAAAGATTACAACCAAGAAAACTCCATGGAACAAGGACTAGAAGGTAGAAGGGGACAGGAAAGCTGGTGATAGGGAACCCAAAGTTGAGTAAGGACAGTGTTAACATGTAGTGGGGTTGTTAACCATTGTCATAGGGCAACATGTGTACTAACTGTTTAATGAGAAATTATTTTGTTGTGTAAACCTTCATCTAAAGTGAGAATAGCAGCACAACTGGAAGAACGTAATCGATGTTACTGAATTGTGCATGTAGAAATTTTTGAAATGGCGTATCTTTGCCTATGTATATTTTCACCAAAAAGAAGGTCGAGAAGGGAGAGGGTTGACATGTCATGGGGTTGTTAACCACTGTCATAAAACAATATGTGTACTGACTGTTTAATGAGAAACTATTTGTTCTGTAAACCTTCACCT
>NW_004443962.1:13945426-13948449 GCF_000243295.1 Trichechus manatus latirostris | reverse complement strand
ACACCATCATGGCTTGAGGAGCCAAAGGGTGTTCTTGCCATTTTTCCTGAAATTGGTAGCTAAAGCAAAAAGTGTTGAGTATCCCACATAAAAGAACTTCCAGATATGAAACCAGTCACTTTCCTATCCATTTTGCACTACAACTCCCTCCCTCTCCCATTAAAAAAAAAAAAAAAAGTTCATATGAAAGAGTCTTTTTAGGGAGTGCAGTACTTGTGAAGAGAAACGTTTCTCTGGTTGCCTGGCACCAAAGATGAGAGACTGAAGCCCCATGGGAAATGGAAAGTTTGAAGGTACATATGAGAGCAACATCTTTTAGCCCAGTTAGATATCCCCTTAGTCACCGGGTTTGTTAACTTGCCTTGGAACTACCGTCATCAGATAATTACCTGAACCCTCTCTCGAAGCTTGAATTCCTCCCAGTCTGTTTCCAGATCTCTTGACCCTCCTCGTTATTAGTCTTTGGACCATCTACATTGTGAGCATGACCTGGGTAATTACTATTCCTGTGAATATAGCCTATGCAAATTATAGAAACTGAAACTTGGCATGACCTTGTACAGCTAACCATGTACCAGCACCACTATGAACAGCCAGAACAATAGATAGGCCTTTTAATACAATTTTACGTGTCAACTTGGCTATGCTGTAATGCCCAGTTGTTTGGTCAAATACTAGTCTAGTGCTGTAGTTACATGTGATCAGATCAATTGGCCTTAAGTAAGAGCAAAAAGGGAGTTTCCCTTGAGAATGTTCTGTCTCCAGACTATAAACAGACATTTTGCCAGAACTCCAACTCTCTTCCCTTTGCCTGACCTACAGATATGGGGACATAAGCCTGCAGGAGTCTTCAGCCTGTCACCTGACCTATGCACTTTGGACTTGCCTCCCTCCCACAATCACAGGAGTCAGTTTTCTTGAAGTAAATCAATCAATCTCTCACTCTGTTTATATATATAACTTTTTTCCCCATTGCCGTTGAGTCAATTCCAACTCATGGCAACCCCATGTGTATCAGAGTAGATCTGTGCTCCATGGGGTTTTCACTGGCTGATTTTTCAGAAATAGATCACCATGCTTTTCTTTCAAGGCACCTCTAGGTGGACTTGAACCATCAACCTTTTGGTTAGCAGCTGAGTGCATTTACATTTGGCACCACCAAGGGACCCATATCCATATCACTAATTCTGCTTCTTTAGAGACCCCTAAGACAGTACACAAAAGCAGAAGTAAGGATCAAATCACACTAATAAAAGCAAATTAAATAAAAATAAAAGCAAACATGTGAAGTGCAGACTTGGGAGGAATACAGAGAAGTGATGAGCTGAGCCCTATCAAGGTGCTTCCACCTGAGTCGCTACATTCCAAAGAAGCAGAAATCCACAGACTGAAAGGTTGCTGTTAATTCCGCCCTCCAGTGAGGCAGGCTCAGGCAGCATCAGGTTCAGCCCATGTGAGATGCCTCCTCCCAATCACAGACCACCCTTCCCTGGTCCTAGAGGTTCAAAGAATTGCTGCAGGGTAGAAAAGCACCTCAGGCTAGTGCAGACTTCAGAGTGGGCCAGCACAGCCAGAGGAGGAGGCAAAGGCTCCGTGAGTAGACTGCATTCTGCAGTGAAGCCCACTGCATGCTGAGTGGTTGGGGTGCTTTTGAGGGAAGCGAGCAGTCTGATAGGGAAAGGGGAAGAAGAAATGTTCGTGATGAATACAGCATGTCATTTTTTGTAATTTAGGATGTTGTGACTACTTTGTTCTTTTACTTTGAACTGTATAAATTGCTTTCTTAAAACCTTTGATATGGTCCTATTCTGAGAACTCAGATTAAAGTTCTTTCGGGAATCCTGATTTCAACTTCAAACTTCTCACAGAAAGACCATAAAAAATCCTAGAACCCTGGGAAGCTGATTAAATCTCAGATAGACACCTTTATAGACCTCCCTCCCCATTTCCTTTTGGAGTCAGGAAAGCAAAAGGAATTTTAAGGAAACCAAGTCATGCTCATTCTTAATAATCAGTCATTCTGGCAAAGAGAAATTTTCCTGGTCTTTTCAGAAATCATTTGATCCTGCTAATTCATAATGGAATTTGAGAGACAATTTACTCACTTTTCTTCTCTACAAACAGTTATGCTTAATAAATGTGTCTGTTGAAATAAGTCAACAAATTAACTTTAACTATGCAATGTTGTTTTTACATAGTTTATTTTTACTCTTTACTAATTAGTTGATCCACTAGGATCCAGAGGTACTAAATATATATTTTAGTTCTAATATTTTTGCTTAAAATGCAAATTAGATTTCAAGTAATGCTAGTGCTATTTTTTGTTATACCAGATAAAACCCCACTTATAACTAGTTTTAAAGATTTTTTTAATCTTGAATTTTTATTAATTTTTTAAAATTAAGGACTATTGACCTTTTCTTGACTAAGTTGCTAAGTACAACAGGAAAAAACTCACTTATAATATATACATACATATATGTGAAGAAAGCGCTTTTATTTTGACTAACTTCTCAGGGAGGAGAAAACTGTCTTATTTTGCTTTCTGCTACAATAGGGTTAAAAATCAACTCACTTATTTTTTTAAAAACTATCTGGGAAGGATCATAGACTTTTAGATCCAAGGAGAACCTTAGACACCATCTAATCAGTAAAAACAAATGAAATCTCAGAATTGGTTTTTTGACTTCTCCTACTTAACATTCTTAACCAGAGCAAACACCAATCAGCCCTAGAATGTGCTGGGCTGGGCTGCTGGAGTCTGATGACCAGGCAGGCTGCCCACAACCCTAAGAGGCCACCATAACTTACTGGGCCAGAGACAACATTCATGAGGAGGTTACCTAATCGCAGCTCCCACATGATTCTCCATAGCATTCTTGCCCTGGGACTGGGCCATCCTGCTCGCTCCTGCGGTCCTTAAAAAATCGACTGACAGTGCCTGAGCCATTGCTTACATCTTAGCGCTTGACTTCAGGTGGGGTGAAAGACTCTCAGGTCATCACGGGGAGCATTGGGATCTA
>NW_004443962.1:13942356-13945326 GCF_000243295.1 Trichechus manatus latirostris | reverse complement strand
AATTTACTCACTTTTCTTCTCTACAAACAGTTATGCTTAATAAATGTGTCTGTTGAAATAAGTCAACAAATTAACTTTAACTATGCAATGTTGTTTTTACATAGTTTATTTTTACTCTTTACTAATTAGTTGATCCACTAGGATCCAGAGGTACTAAATATATATTTTAGTTCTAATATTTTTGCTTAAAATGCAAATTAGATTTCAAGTAATGCTAGTGCTATTTTTTGTTATACCAGATAAAACCCCACTTATAACTAGTTTTAAAGATTTTTTTAATCTTGAATTTTTATTAATTTTTTAAAATTAAGGACTATTGACCTTTTCTTGACTAAGTTGCTAAGTACAACAGGAAAAAACTCACTTATAATATATACATACATATATGTGAAGAAAGCGCTTTTATTTTGACTAACTTCTCAGGGAGGAGAAAACTGTCTTATTTTGCTTTCTGCTACAATAGGGTTAAAAATCAACTCACTTATTTTTTTAAAAACTATCTGGGAAGGATCATAGACTTTTAGATCCAAGGAGAACCTTAGACACCATCTAATCAGTAAAAACAAATGAAATCTCAGAATTGGTTTTTTGACTTCTCCTACTTAACATTCTTAACCAGAGCAAACACCAATCAGCCCTAGAATGTGCTGGGCTGGGCTGCTGGAGTCTGATGACCAGGCAGGCTGCCCACAACCCTAAGAGGCCACCATAACTTACTGGGCCAGAGACAACATTCATGAGGAGGTTACCTAATCGCAGCTCCCACATGATTCTCCATAGCATTCTTGCCCTGGGACTGGGCCATCCTGCTCGCTCCTGCGGTCCTTAAAAAATCGACTGACAGTGCCTGAGCCATTGCTTACATCTTAGCGCTTGACTTCAGGTGGGGTGAAAGACTCTCAGGTCATCACGGGGAGCATTGGGATCTAGGGAAACACTACCCAATAGAACTTTCGACGATGATGGAAATCTGTATACTAGCCGCTAGCTACATGTGGCTGTTGAGCAGTTGAAATGTGGCTAGTGCAACTAAAGAATTAAATTTTTCATTTTATTTAATTTAAATTTATTTGAAATTAAGTTGCCACCATATTGGTAGCTACCATATTGGTCAGAACAGTCTAGAGCTCTAAAGTAAGAAAAACCAATGGGTGCTATGAGCTGTGGGTGTTAGGGAACACCATGTTATGTTTCTTGTTTTCTTCCTCTCCTACTCCTCTTTTTTTTTTTTTTTTTTCCTTTGTTAATCTAAATTTCTCTAGCATGAGCTAGAGTTTGAGGTGTGGTCTGTGTGTTCTCTGGAGCAAAAACAACTTGGGTGAGGGAAAGAGGTAATGAACTTGAAAAAATGATTTCACACTTGGTGGGCGAGCCTCACTCCTTTTTCTTCTGCTTTGAAAATTGGTTTGTTTAGTGAGCAGTTGTTTTTAGACCTATTCAGTGTGTCTGCAAACATCATCACTATGGATATGAATAACTTTTATAAGAAAACAAACTGAATGAAAGCACAAGGGAAAGAGAAAAACAAGAACTAAAGCTCTCGTCTTTTTAAAATCTGCACTCCTCGATGCAAAGGAACTCCCAGGGTGTTGAGCAATTTGAGTAAATCATCATGATGCCTGGCCAGTGGACAGTTTTTCCATGGGGTGGGGTTCGCAGGGCCTATTCCTTTTTGTGGAAAACATTTTGAGGTGAACTGCGCATTTCAGTTGGAGGCAATATTGTTTCTGAAGTGCAGAAGCACTACCCTGCCCTATGCCTTCTACCACTTCCTACTTTTTTAATCTACCTCATCCCATTTGTTTCCCTTCTAGATTGTCTAAGTAAAGAAATCTAATATGTTTGAGGGAATCGCTGCTTCTAGAATAACACAGGAATGTTTCAAAAGACCACATACAGTAAAACCTGCGAAAGCCCCAACCTGTGTAAGGCCTGTCAGAGAAGGAAAACTCAAATGTTTTCAACTACCCTGTCAAAGGAAACACTGGTGGTGTAGTGGTTAAGAGCTACGACTGCTAACCAAAAGGTCAGCAGTTCGAATCCACCAGGCGCTCCTTGGAAACCCTATGGAGCAGTTCTACTCTGTCCTGTACAGTCGCTATGAGTCGCAATTGACTCAACGGCAATGGGTTACCCTTTCAAAGGCAGAAAACTTTCAGGACCCAGAAAAACAAGGCAGTCCCAGGATATCCGGCTCTCACAGATTTCACTGTGTTTGAAACAACTCGCACATACCGTGGACTCAAGGGAAAAGAAAGAAGGAGGACACGTCATATCATCAGGAGTCAGTCTCTATTCACAGACAGGGACAGACCTGAGCCCCCAAATCATGAATTAGGAGGTTTGTCTTTTTAAGGTCCACCTTCTCCTTGGGTCTCTTCCCCTCTCATGGGGTCTCTCCTCTCCCCGTTTAAAAATCCTATATGAGGAATGGATCTGACAAACTCATCCATAACGAGGCATTGATATTGATGGCTCATGAGACTCAGTGTGCGTCTTTTATATGTACTTGCATTTTAATAAGGAATTTCAGATATTAGGGTAAATAGTGAGGAAGACTTTGAATGGCAGGAGAGGATAGAAGGCTTTCTCCCTGTCATCTCTGTTAATGTGATTCCCCTTGTGGCTTAACTTGTAAGAAGCAAGGTCAGTCTCAATGGCAGGACATTGGGAGTTTCTCGTAATTTTAAAGAAATACAGAAGAGGTGGTATCTCCCTACCTTAAAAAGAATGGTTAAAGATGAACTCAATTTAAGACTGGCTTAAGATTCAGGAGACATGGACTTGATTTTTGACTCTGCTAATAACACATCGGTGATCTTGAACAGGTAACTTTCTCTCTCAGAGCTTTAGTTTCCTCATCTGTTCAATGAGGGGGTTGACTACAAAGCCTCTAAGTTTGCAGTGAGAACTGATATTCTCTCACGCTATGAATGGGCATATGGCCAATAATGGCCCTAGGATGATAAC
>NW_004443962.1:13928411-13933397 GCF_000243295.1 Trichechus manatus latirostris | reverse complement strand
CATCTAAGATACTCCACTGGTCTCACCCCTTCGGGAGCAAGGGAGAATGAAGAAAACTAAAGATACAAGGGAAAGATTAGTCCAAAGGGCTAATGGAGCACGACTACCACGGCTTCCACCAGACTGAGTCCAGTACAAACTGATGGTGCCTGGCTACCACCACTGACTGCTCTGACAGGGACCACAATAGAGGGTCCCAGACAGAGCTGGAGAAAAACGTAGAACAAAATGCTAACTCATGAAAAAAGACTAGACTTACTGGCCTGACAGAGACTGGAGAAATCCCGAGAGTATGGCCCCCGGCCACCCTTTTAGCTCAGTAATGAAGTCACTCCTGAGCTTCACCCTTCATCCAAAGATTAGACAGGCCCATAAACCAAAACAAGACTAAAGGGGCACACCAACCCAGGGGCAAGGACTAGAAGGCAGGAAGGGGCAGGAAAGCTAGTAATAGGGACCCCAAGGTCGAGAAGGGAGAAAATTGACATGTTGTGGGATTGTCATCCAATGTCATAAGACAACATGTGTACTAACTCTTTAATGAGAAGCTAGTTTGTTCTGTAAACCTTCATCTAAAGGACACTAAAAAAAAAAAAGAAGAAGACAGTACTCTTAGGTAATTGAATTTTTGGAGTTGGTTGGACCTTAGAACGTATACACTCTCAAATCGCCTCTTTTTAACAAAAATAAAACCTATTAAAAACCTGTAAAAGTTATTTTCTTTTTTTTTTTTTACTTTTTTTATTGTGCCTTGGGTGAAAGTTTATAGCTCACGTTAATTTCTCATACAAAAATTTATACACATATTCTTATGTGTCACTAGTTGCAGTCCCTGTAATGTGACAACACACATCCCCTTTCCATCCTGGGTTTCCCATGTCCATCCAGCCAGCTCCTGTCCCTTTCTGCCTTCTCATCCTGGCTCTGGACAGGAGCCTCCCTGGAAGGTTCTTAATACTTACCTTAGAGTGTAACAATGAGGTTAAAATTTAACGAGTCCCACCCGAGTCAAGTAGAAGGCTTGTCTCCCACTGATGCCTTACCCAAACTGGGACTTCAGCCAAACTGGCTGATCTGCTGTCTCCTGGGCACCTTGCTCTTTTCTGTTTCTGCTTCTTGACTTTCCCTTTCCCTTTCCTGGGGACGTCACCCACCTCAGCTTCCTCCCATACACACCTACCTCTGCTCTACTTGTCGAAACCATGCGCATCCAACCTTGAAAACGTTACGCGGAGTGAAATCAGTCAGCCACAAAGGACAGACATTATATGAGCCCACTTACATGAAATATCTAGAACAAGCAAGTGTACAGAGACGAAAGTTTATTAGTGGTTACGAAAGATGGGAGGGAGAGAGGGGAAAGGAAGACAGTGCTTAGGGGACGCTGAGCTTCTGTTAAGGGTGATAGAAAAATTTGGGAACGGTTAATGGTGACGGTTGAACAACATGATGAACGTAATTAATGTCAATGAACTGTACGTGTGAAGATTGCAGAAATGGCAAATGTTTTGTTATCTACATATTTACCACAATAAAAAAATCCAATGTTAAAAAAATGCTTTAAAATGTAAGAAAAAAAAAAAAAAAAAACCCATACACATCCTACAAGTCTTACTTCTTCCCTCCTCACAACTCCCACCGTACTTGGATCTTACTACATGAATTATAACTATCTGGGAACATAGCTTTCCTACTAAAGTATAAAATCCTAGAATATAACAATTCCCCTTAAATATCTTTGTATTCCATGAGACAAAAGCTGTATCATTGAATACCTTTGATTACATTTGAATGCATGAATGAATGAATGAATGAGAAATGTGGTGGCTTTTCTCAAGGTGTTTCAAGTGCAGAAGCCAAAGAGATTGACCAAAACACTTACTCTCATGTTCCTTCCACAGAATCCTCCGGGAGGCAAGAGGCCCACATTCTGCTGTGCCTGGCACTGAGCCTTGTAAATAATTTCTGGGAGCCACTTTTTGGGAGAAAGTGCTTGGGCTCTGGAGTCACACAGACCAAGGTTCCCGGCCCAGCTGTGCCACAGACTGGTGGTTTGGCCCTGGGCAACTTCTTTTAGCAATCTAAGCTCTAGTTTCATCTGCAAAATGAAGCCTCCTCATTTCTTTGTCTACCTAATTGGGTTATTACCAGAATTAAATGTGTATGTATCAGAGTGGGACATACAGGGAGCTAAATTTAGCCCCTCTTTTCTCTCCTCTCCTCCTCTTATGTGACAGGGCACTTTTTTATTTGCCAACTATTTTTTGGAAGGAGTCCCTGGGTGGTGCAAATGGTTGACATGCTCGGCTGCTATCAGAAAGATTGGAGGTTCAAGTCCACCCAGAGGCACCTCATAAGAAAGCCCTGGTAACTTAATTGTGAAAATGGACCCTTGACATAGTTCACAGCTCCACTGTGCATCAGCCCTGCCCAGTCATCACTACCTCAAGCCTGTTTTTCATGCCCTTGCATAACAGTTGTCGACCTTGTGGGGCCTCAGCTCATCACTCAGAGGTATATAGTCTATTCATTCATGCCTTAAAGAATTCCTGAAAGGCACCAGACGGACTCTAGCAGGCTTTATTTTGACCGAGCTTAGTAGCCAGTTTTCCTTCATTGCTGAATAATTGCATAACTTTGGTTTAGATGCTTTGGAACACAAGCAGGCACTACACAGTGGCATTATTTAGTCAGTTATGGAAACTGTAGCAGTAGTGGTCACCTACTCTTATTAAATTGTCGTGTTCTCCACTGTGTCTTCAGCTTGTGAGAAATCCTAAAGATGGCCAAAGACAACTCCACTGTTCGTTGCTTCCAGGGCGTGCTTATTTTTGGAAACGTGATCATTGGTGTAAGTAATGAGTATTTTTCAATAGCTTCCACTTTTCCTGTAATTAAGACTTTAGATTAATCCAAAGTGGGAGTTTAAAGGAAAATAATGATATAATTACTGGTTCCCTGCATCTTTTCTCCACTTTAAGAAACACACTAATCAAATATGCTAGTTAGAATTTAACTATATAAATAATTATATATAACTCTATAATATATCAAAAGATCATGGCTGGAAAAAAACAGATACTTCCCTGCCAACTTCAAAATGCAAGAACCTAAAGGAAGCCATGGTTCACCACGGTTGGTGTCCAAACATGCACACTTTGGTGTTTCTTTCCCATTTCACCTGAGTTTGATTTCCATGGGACTCTGTTGTTAAGGTTGCAGGGGGCAGAGGTTTGCATCTTCTTGGCCTCATTATACAGAGGGGAGCTCCAGAAAGTGGGAGTGGCTCCGAGGCCAACGGGTGACAGCCTGGTGGGGTGGGGGGAACACTTGCTGAAGAGCCGGGAGATCTGGTTCTTGGCCCAACTCTGCCTCCGACTCTCTGTGTGACTCTGGACAGGGCCGAGATTTCTCACCTATAAAATACAGAGGGTGGAAAAAATAACTATGAAGTTTCCTTCGAGCTCAAACATTCAGTGGTTCTCTGGCACTGATAAGGATGACCAGAACCAGTTCACATGTTACCATCCAGGAATTTGGGCAATGGGGCAGTAGGGACAGGGTAGGGGAATTACCTGCAGACAAAATAGTGGCTTGAATGGTTCATGTCCCAAGGATCTTTCTGGATCTTTCCCCAAATAAGAGTAAGGCAGCATGACACAAGGAAGGAGGTATCCAATTAGTAGGATGGAAGTAGCTTTTTGATACCTGGCAATAAGGGGTTGGCCAGTTGCTTAAGGCCCATACAGGAGAGGGAGTTAGTTTCTCTTGCCCACTGTGTCTCCCCACCCCCTTTCCCAATCCCGAGATCCACGAAGCCAGACTGACAGACCCACTCTGCCCCCAGATGTGCGGCATCGCCCTGACAGCAGAGTGCATCTTCTTTGTATCTGACCAACACAGCCTCTACCCGCTGCTTGAAGCCACTGACAGCGATGACATCTATGGGGCTGCCTGGATCGGCATGTTTGTGGGCATCTGCCTCTTCTGCCTGTCCGTTCTGGGCATTGTAGGCATCATGAAGTCCAATAGGAAAATTCTTCTGGCGGTAAGACCTTTGCAGTTGTCTTCCTGACCAATTCTGACTGACTGTTTCTCCTTCACTGAGCACAATGCTTTGGCTTTCTGGGGGCTGGGTGGGAACAGAGTGCGGGGCAGTGGGTGAGAAGGAAGGGAAAACTCTCTGCAGAGAGTAGGGGCAAGGATGCCCTCAACTACTGCAAGTCCAGAAGATTCCAACACAGAGAAGTCAAAGGGGATGAACCTGTTGAGTATTTTCGAAATCTGTACTTCTCAAACTGGTGTACACATGTGCCTGACAGGGAGAGGTAGTGTGCTAGCAGCTACAGAGGCCGAAGGAGAGATAGTGAACACTTGTTTATAAGATTTTTGTCTACTTGATCACCCCATTTTCTCCTGGTGGTGGTATTGTTAGTTGTCATAGAGTTAGCTGTGACTTACGGTGAGCCCATATACAACAGTACAAAATGCTGCTGGTCGTGTACCACCTTCACGATCGTTGGTATGTTTGAGTCCATTATTGTGGCCACTGGGTATCTGAGTGCCTTCCAGCCTAGTATCTCATCTTCCAGCACCATATCAGACAATATTCTGTTGTGATCCATACAATGTTTATTGGCTAATTTCCATTGAAGTAGATCAGCAGGTCTTCCTTCCTAATCTGTCTTAGTCTGGAAGCTCCACCGAAACCTGTCCACCATGAGTGATCCTGCTGGTATTTGAAATACAGGTGGCATAGCTTCCAGCACCACAGCAACACACAAGCCACTACAGTATGACAAACTGACAGACAGGTGATAAATAGTTTAAAATGTTGTTTTAATATTAACTGGGCATTGATATATTAGGATATAAACTACAAAATGTGCATGCATTTTTTAAGATAAAGCATGAGCCCTTTCAGGGAGTTTTAGCTCTAGGCTGATGATCTTGTGTGATGGCCTGCGTTACACATTCGCTGTGCTG
>NW_004443962.1:13926811-13927165 GCF_000243295.1 Trichechus manatus latirostris | reverse complement strand
TTCACTCTCTTGTTTTTCCCAGCTAAAATAGAAATTCAGCTAGCCTGAGAAAGCTCTGAATTCAGTGGTCCTTTGTTCTCTGGGGAAACAGAGAGAATTGAGCTGACTAGCACCTAGCACCAAGTCTTACTCCAAGCAACTGATCAGTGAGGGTTTGTTGAATAACTGCATGGATGATTAGATGATTATATTTAGTGATATTTATATGTATTACATGCTGGAAAAAATGTAATAATCATTGGAGACAGGGGGAGTCTCTCTCTGAGGGTAAATGCAATTCTTCTCATTTGTTTCCCTTCCAGTACTTCATTCTGATGCTCATAGTATACGCGTTTGAGGTGGCATCTTGTATCA
>NW_004443962.1:13924419-13926131 GCF_000243295.1 Trichechus manatus latirostris | reverse complement strand
AGGTCCCTTCAGTCTGAGTTAAACCATTAAGTCTGGTCTTTTTACTAGAATTTGAGTTCTGTGCTCCACTTTTCTCCTGCTTCATCAGGGACTCTCTGTTGTGTTCCCTGTCAGGGCAGTCATTGTGGTAGCCAGGCACCATCTAGTTCTTCTGGTCTCAGGCTGATGAAGTCTCTGGTTTATGTGGCCCTGAAAGGTTGGCGATTTAAACCCGCCAGCTGCTCGTCAAGAGAAAGATAAGGCAGTCTGCTTCCGTAAACATTTACAGCCTTGGAAACCCTATAGGGCAGTTCTACTCTATCCTAAAGGGTTGCTATGAGTCGAAATTGATTTGACTGAAATGGGTTTGGTTTGGCTTATGTGTCATGCATTCTAATCTGCATATTAATAACATACGAAATTTCATTTAATCCTCATAGTAACCCTATGAAATAGGTATTATCACTATTGTCATTTTATAGACGGAAAAAAAATGAGATTTAAAAAGGTAAAGTAACTTGTCCAAAATTAGTTAGACAGCTGGTAAGTGAAACAGCAAGGATCCCAAGCTCAGGCAGCCTGACTCCTGGGTCCCAAGCTTGTAACCCCCATGCTCTTCACTACTCGACCATGACCACCCTCCTTCCAGTGGGATGATCACTATTCCACCACATCTAAGACTCACTTCTTCTCCTTTTTTCCTTTTCTGTAGCCTACACCACGCTGCAATGCCTGTCCATCACAGTGTCACTCACAGATCTTCTCCCTAAATGGGGAATTCAACAGCCAGAAGCAGCCTCATCCCCACCCAAATCCCTACTTGGTGCCTCTGAGCACAGAGTTGCTCCCCACAGCAGACAATGTTCAATGTCCAAGCAACAGGCTGAGAAGACTACGTCCCCTCCCTGGGGATTAATGTTGCTAACTCTCTCTTTTGTGTTGTCTCCTCCCTCTGTAGTTCACAGCCAACCTCTTCCTGAAGCAGATGTTGGAGAGGTACCAAAACAACAGCCCTCCGAACAATGATGACAGGTGGAAAAACAATGGAGTCACCAAAACCTGGGACAGGCTCATGCTTCAGGTAAAGCCTCATAGTCTTGGGGAGATGCCATTTTGTTTCTAAACCAGGTTCCAGGAGTGTATGGTTGGGAGTGAATTCCATATATGAAGACCACAGACTCCAGGGGGTTTTCCAGAAAGAGTCTTGTATAGGCAAATTCATCTATTCCTCTGTTTGTTGGCAAGGGAGAGCCTTCACATGACTAAAACCCCTAGATTTAGATTTTATTTCAAGTCATGATGTTGATTAGCTTCCATTTATAGGGATAATGGCACTGTAAAAAAAATTAGATTAATCACACATTCTGCCCCTTAGAACTCAGGTTTCATTTACATAAGAAGAAAAATGTTCCTCTCCTCCTTGCCCTCCACAGTGAATTCCTGTGACAATTGCTATCTGTTTTGCTTATTTGGTAACTTTCCACACCTCCTATGGGCTAGTCCAGCTAAGTACTCTGAGCTTCAACTTGATCTGATTGCCCACTTTTCTCTAACTGGCAATCATATGTTCTAAGTCCAAGTTTACTTCAAGTACCATCAAAAGTCTAAGTCTTTCAGAACATCCCTCATCACCTCCGTATCACCCTATGTATATAAATTGTTACCCGACATTTCCCTACATACCCTCTAATCTGCCCAACTTTCACACTGACCCCTGGTCCCCTCCCCATCCC
>NW_004443962.1:13916716-13917775 GCF_000243295.1 Trichechus manatus latirostris | reverse complement strand
ATTTCACTCAGCATAATGACCTCTAGATTCATCTGTGTTATGAGATGTTTCATGGATTCATCATTGTTATCAATGCACAGTATTCCATTGTGTGTGTGTACCATAACTTGTCCCTTCATCTGTTGATGGGCACTTAGGTTGTTTCCATTTTTTTTGCTATTGTGAATAATGCTGCAATGAACATGTGTGTGTGCATGTCTATTCATGTGATGGCTCTTATTTCTCTAGGATATATTCCTAGGAGTGGGATTGCTGTATCATATGGTATTTCTAGCTTTCTAAGGAGGCACCAAATAATTTTCCATAGTAGTTGTACCATTTTACATTCCCACCAGCAGTGCATAAGTGTCCCAGTCTGCCTGCAGCCTCTCCAACATTTGTTATTTTCTGTTTTTTTGATTACTGCCGGTAACGTTGGGGTGAGATGGTATCTCATTGTAGTTTTGATTTGCATTTCTCTAATGGACAATGATCTCAAGCATTTCCTCATGTGTCTGTTAGCCCCCCGAATGTCTTCTTTGGTGAAGTGTCTGTTCATATCCTTTGCCCATTTTTTAATTGGATTGTCTTTTTGTTATTGAGATATTGACGTATTCTATAGATGTTAGAGATTAGACCGTTGTTGGATATGTCATAGCCAAAAATTTTTTCCCAGTCTGTAGGTTCTCTTTTTACTGCTTTTGTGAACTCTTTTGATGAGCATAAACGTTTAATTTTTAGGAGCTCCCAGTTACCTAGTTTATCTCCTGGTGTTCGTGCATTGTTAGTTATGGCTTGTATTCTCTTTATGGCATCTATTAGGGCCCCTAGTGTTGTCCCTATTTTTTCTTCCATGATCTTGATCGTTTTAGGTTTTATACTTAGGTCTTTGATCAATTTTAAGTTAGTTTTTGTGTATGGTTTGAGGTATGGGTCCTTTTTCATTTTTTTACAGATAGACATCCAGTTTTGCCAGCACCATTTGTTAAAAAGACTGTCTTTTTTCCCCATTTGATGGACTTTGGGCCTTTGTCAAAGATCAGGTGACCATAGGTGGATGGATTTACATCTGGTTTCTAG
>NW_004443962.1:13914025-13915238 GCF_000243295.1 Trichechus manatus latirostris | reverse complement strand
AGGTTATTAGCTACATGTTAATTTATCTTCTTTTCCTATGCAAAAGCATAGTTACATGCCAATGGGTGAGTCACTTGGTTTTGGTTATTTTTCCCAGCTTATTTCTCACATTATAAAAGTAGTACATAATTACTCTATGGATGTTAAAAATACAAAACAAAATAAAATGAGAAGAATGACTCATAGTTCCATCACCACTAAAATTTTTTATTTAATTTTCTGATTCTCAATTTGCTCACATATAATATTAGAATAATTATACATGTCTCACACTGTTGTATATTAGTAATAATAATAATAAACCTTTATTAAGGGTTACCTATGGGCCAGGCACTGTACTAAACACTTTAAGTATATTAACACATTTAATCCTCTCAACAACTGTATGAGGTAGATACTATATACACCTCAATTTTATAGTTAAGGAAACTGAGTCTTAGAGGGTTTAAGTTAACTTGTCAAAGGCTACACAGCTTATTATTTGCTATTAAAGTAATAAATGTGAAAAGTGTTTTGCAAGCTCTAAAATGTAAGTGTATTAATACCACCATCCCTAATTTTAGGATTTTTAGAAAACTTAAGATATGGTACATTTTCCATATATGCCTTCTCTGTAAAATCTCAGTTGCTACATTGATGATTCTAGCAAAGACCATGAAAGAGAATTTTGTGTCTTTCATCCATGGACAGGACAATTGCTGTGGTGTAAATGGTCCGTCAGACTGGCAAAAATATACATCTGCCTTCCGGGCTGAGAATAGTGATGCCGACTATCCCTGGCCTCGTCAGTGCTGCGTTATGAACAATCTTAAAGAACCGCTCAACGTGGAGGCCTGCAAACTAGGAGTGCCCGGTTATTATCACAGTCAGGTGAGTCCTGTCTGTCCCCAAGACCTGCCAGAAGGTTCTTCTGCTTTTTATGAGGAAACACTGGTCAACTGTAGGTAATAGTCTTTCAACAAGGAATTCTGCATCCTTTTTCCTGAGCCTCACCTTAACTATTTCCTTCTCTGTGAGTAAACTGAACGCTAATCTACAGCTGATCCTGGCAGAGTCATATTTTAACAAAATTGACAGAACATGAAAATTGCCATAGCAGAGTCCAACTGTGTTTAAATGAAAACTAATTGTAGAATGTATCGAACTGGTATTTCCAAAAACATTTACATTAAACAAAGATTTGCTCTATTTTTGCAAAATGTAAGTTCAAAGG
>NW_004443962.1:13891752-13913297 GCF_000243295.1 Trichechus manatus latirostris | reverse complement strand
ATTAGGCTGGTGATTGGGGTAGAAGGTGGTTTACGTATAGATGGTTTTTGAGTTTGATGATAATTATGAATATTAACATTTATTCAATACTTAACTAAATAAATGCCAGACACTGTTCCAAGTGCCATACATGTATTAACTCTTTCAGTGCTCAAAGGCAGATACCAGTATGATTCCTATTTTACAAAAAAAAAATGGGGAACTGAGCTATAGAGGTACTAAGTATCTTGCCCAAGGTCACACAGTTAGCAAATGGTAGTCAGGATTCAAACCCTAGCAGTTTTGCCGGAGAGTCTAGGCTCTAAGCAAATAAAGAACTTGGTAATATTCCTGAATGCCTTGATGAGACCCCCATGTATCTGTAGACAGCTTCTGAAATGCTGTACACTGCTTTGCGAGTTACCACATAGAGGAAAGCTAGTGGTGTGCCAGTTGGCTAAATAACTGAGGAATATCAGGCTTTGTAGTTTGGGAGTAAATTATACCTACTACAATTTGAGAATGAAGAACACTGCAGCGCTGATCATAATGCCACACTTGGCCGAGTGCCTGGACTCTGATTGGTTGCATCAATCCAGAAAAAGGACATGGGGGTGATAGAGATTATTTTGCAGAGGTCTTCAAAGCAACCCTCATTTCGCTTTTCACCAGTATTGTGTTGGCATTGTTTTAATGAGTTATATTCAGACTGCTGTAAAAATTGAATTTATTGCTTATAATCACAATACGCAATATAATTATCACTGTCAGGATTAATAAAAAGCTTTCAATATTTCAGTGTCGGCCCATGCTATCATACCTTGCGTGGATTGTGATTGTGTGCAAACTACATCCCCCTCTTTGAAGGGGACAAAAAATGATGTTTGCCTTCAGATAATTGGTTCATTTCAAAGAGACACTTCTTCCTAAAATCACGTAACATTGAAGTAATGAGAACAAATCTAAAACCACTTAACTTTCCTCCAATTTGAGGAAAAGATAAAATTAATTCTTTCTCCTCTTGCTATCTTCAGGGACCCCACACCCATTTTGATAACCCTTCTATCACCCTCCCTTACAATTCCTTGGCCTCATCTGTTCCTGACATCTCCATGTACAGTACCCACCTACTACACCACAACTTCAGACTCGACGTCACTCAACCCCTACGCTCCACCAAGTTCGTGAATCCTGAAATGCCTCTCTACGCTCCTGCCTCCCTGTGCTGCTACTTTGTCAACTGCACTCGCTCTTCACCCTCAACATGATCTCTTAGCTATTAATCCTTTCTGATTCTCCCTATCCCAGCCCCCCAGTTCCTCACACACCACTACTCCCTCTAAGTCGTTGGTCCTGCTACTTCCCCTGTAGCAATCCTTTTCCACAAAGCAAAATGCACCACCCCAATAGCCAGTATACTCCACTTCTCTTATTGCAGTTAACACTTTGAACTCTATTATAATTACTTGTTATAAGCCTCTCTTTTCTTTTCTACCAGTCTCCTTGAAGGCTATGCATTATCCAATTCTATGTCAGCCGCCCTTGGCATAATGCTTGACACAATGCAGTGTTTGGTAAATGTTTGGCAGATGGCTGAGTGAGTAAGTGGGATGGGTGTATGGCTAAGTAAATGGCTTCATTTTCTTATCCATACTACACCTTTTCAAGATTTACAAAACACAACAGTGTTGCTATAGCCATGAGAGCTAACAAAATTAGGGGAGTCATCATAAGCTTTGTAATAGTAGAAATCAACCAGAATTTTACAGAGCATTTCAGAGGCAAATATATTTATTCTACGTCATGGTCCGTCTGCTCCAGAAATGCTATGTGCATGTTCTGAGCCCTGCATTTCAAGAACATGATGATGAGCTAAGGAAGATCCAGACAAGCACCACTAAAATGATTGGTATCATGAAAAGGCACTGAGGAGAGGTGAAAAAACGCGGGCTCTTGTCTGTAAGCTCCATGAGGGCAGAGCCCATTTCTGTCTTGTCACAGCTGAATGCCTAGCATCAGCGTGGTATCTGGCACCTCGCATATGTGGGCTGTCACACATATTACTGGGGAAATGACCTCCTCCTAGGATCATTGGGAAGATCAAGTGACTAATGGATCTGGAAGTGTTTTGTGGACCACCAAGGGTGTCACCAGTGTTACTGTTGTAGTCACTATGTCATATCATGTGTTCCACTCATTCTGCAAATGTTTATTAGGTGCCTACTATGTGCCAGGCACTGTTCCAGGTTCTAGAGATTCAACAGTGAACAAGACAAGATCCTGCCCTCGTGAAGCTTGCATTCTAGTACAGGAGGCAGACAATAATTAAGTTACCAAACAAATACATGATAAAATTCCAGGTAGTCAGAGATGCCATGAGCAGAAACAAAGCAAGGGTAAGTATATAGGGAATGATGGAGGAGAGGGTGTTTTTGCCGGGGTGGTCAGGAAAGGCTTTGTTGAGTTGGTATTTGCACAGAGGTCTGAATTAAGTGA
The DNA here is from genome assembly GCF_000243295.1 of Trichechus manatus latirostris. NCBI lineage: Eukaryota > Metazoa > Chordata > Mammalia > Sirenia > Trichechidae > Trichechus > Trichechus manatus. The sequence continues at coordinate 13,910,822 of NW_004443962.1, read as the reverse complement.
GGAAAAGAGACATTCAAACATTGGGGAAGAGAGTTCTAAGCTAAAAAGAGAGCAGCAAGGCAAAGGCCCTGAGGTGGGAACATCCTTAGCTTTTTGGAGGAACACCAAAGAGGTCAGTATGGCAAGGCCAGGGCCAGTTAAGGGACGAATAGTAGGCAAGGGTGAATATAGATTCTAAGGGGCCTGAAGCTTATAATTTTTGTAGGGAGGAGTCCTCCTTAGAAAAAACACTAAAAATATGAATATAAAATTAGGTACTGGGCCTTGAAATTGTCTTGTAAGTAAGGGGCCCTGAAGGTTAAGCTTATTTCATTTTACAGCAAAACTGCTTCTGGTAGTAGAAAAGAGAAAGGCAGGCCATATCAAACAGCCCCTCACAGGCCATGGCTAGGACCTAGAATTTCATCTTAAGGGTGATGGGAAGCCACTGGAGGGTTTTGAGCAGGAGTGTGAGGTGATCTTATTTATGTTTTACAAGGAGCTCTCTGGCACTATGTGAAGACTAGCAGGGACAAGAGTGGACTGAGTTCTCAGGGAGACCAACTAAAAAGCTATTGTAGGAATCCTGGAGCAAGGTGATGGTGCACCAGGGTGGTAGCAGGAAATAAGAAGCATTTGGATTTGGGATATATTTTAAAAGTCGACCCAAAAGGATTTGCTTAAGTGTTGAATGTCAGATAGGAGAAAAACAGTGGAGTCAGGATAATTCCAAGATTTTTCATGTGAGCATCTACCCATTCCCATTGCCGTCAAATTGAGTCTAAACTCAGCGATCCTATAGGACAGAGTAGAACTGCCCCCATAGGGTTTCCAAGGCTGGCATATTTATGCAAGCAGACTGCCACATCTTTCTCCTGCGGAGCGGCTGGTGGGTTTGAACAGCCAACCTTTCAGTTAGCAGCTGAGCGCTTTACCATTTCGCCACTGGAATTGCCTGTAATGTAGATGGAGAAGAGCAGATGAAGGGGAAATCAAGACATTGCAAAAAGGCAGGGTATGCCAGTGCGTTAACAAGGGACTGACACAGTTAAGGAGTCCCTGGGTGGTGCAAGCAGTTAAGTACCAGGCTATTAACCAAAAGCGATGGTTTGAACCTATCCAGAGGTGCCTCGGAAGAAAGACCTGGCAATCTGCTTCTGAAAGGTCACAGCCATGAAAACTCTAGGAAGCGCAGTTCTACTCTGAAACACACGGTGTTGCCATGAGTTGGAATCGACTTGACGGCAACTGGGGAGGAGTCGTAAAGGACAGAAGCTCAAATGGCCACCTGTAGCCACTGGGTAAGAAGTCCTGGTGGCACATTGGTAAAGCGCTCCACTGCTAACTGAAAGGTTGGCTGTTCAAACTCACCAGCAGCTCCTCAGGAGAAAGACCTGGTGACCTGCTTCCGTAGAGATTACAGCCTAGAAAACCCTATGGCACAGTTCTGCTCTGTCACACGGGGCCACCAAGAGTCGGAATCAACTCAAACGCACCTCACAACAACAACAGCCACTGGGTGGAACTCAACTTCTAGCCCTTCCAGGCCATTTCCCTTTGGGTCTCGGTGGTTGATGGGACCAGCCAGTGTTGCATTTCCGGGGAGTGAGTGTGATCCCCAGGGCTCCGGGAGAGGCCACTCTGGCGGCAGCTCTAGCCTTACCTTTATACGTGTGCATCACTCCAGCACCTTACAGTGATGAAGGCCAAGCGTGCCACCTGTGAGTACCTACTGAATTATGGCACGAATGAATGATTCCATCAATGAAAAAGGAATCACTCTTTCACACAGCATGGCTCTTCAAGGCCTCACTAGAATCCAGTCAAGATGTATTGAAATCTGATGTCAAACAATAATTTAGAAAGCATGAAGTAAGGGTTCCCTTAAAGATTATTTTTAAAAAATGGCGACAGAGGACCTTTGGTTTTCATAAACCAGAAGCACTTTTACTTAAAAACAAACAAACGCAAAAGATGCTCTGCCCTCGCACAGATCACCAAGAACATCTTTTGAGAAAGAAAATAAAAAATCATGTTTTACTAAAAATAAGTTGTCCACATACATACTCAACGTAGAAAAAAAGTCATGATAAAATAGTAGCACCTTCGTTAGATTTAGTGATTTAAAAAAGGCACAAAGAAACATGATATATAGGATATCGTATTCAACAGAATTACTTACACTCCATCAGTGTTAGCCACTGGCTCTCCTCAGGGATGTGAAAAGAGCCTGGTGATGTCGAACTGGACTTTGAAGTGACATTTATTCAAATGGCAATCTGCTTTCCCACCAATCTCTTATGTCTTTATTTATGTGTCCTTTCTTGCCAATGTGGAATCCCCACTCCTTCAGGGCTGCTATGAACTGATTTCTGGACCAATGGACCGACATGCCTGGGGCGTTGCCTGGTTTGGATTTGCCATTCTCTGCTGGACCGTGAGTATCTCCCAGCCCAAGTACTGTCTCTGAGAGGAGGTGATAAGGAGATGCCTTGAGATTGCACTGGTTACCTCAACCACACTAGAAGGCCTGGAAATAAAACCTCAGACCTAGGTTAGTCAGGAAGTTTCTTAAAGGACAGTGGATTCTCATGGGGATTGGGGTTAACTTCTCACGGAGGGAAATGTCGTGCCCTGGCAACCACACCCTTCTTCTGGCTGACTGGGATGCACTTGCCTTTAGGGGGCTGCAGAGCCTCTCTCCTTCCCTCAGGCCTCTTACTGAGATCTAGTTCATCAATTCAATACAATTAGATATCAAAGACTGGACTGATCTAGATGGCCCCTGCCCAACCCTAATCTGCCCACCAGTTGCCGTACAGTTGATTCCAACTCATGACGACCCCATGTGTGTCAGAGTAGAACTGTATTCCACATGGTTTTCGATTTTTCCAGAAGTAGATCACCAGGCCTTTCTTTCAGTGCATTACTGGATGCACTCAAACCTCCAGCCTTTCAGTTAGAAGCCAAGTGTGTTAACCTTTTGTACCAATCTACTAATTTACTAATCTACCAATATACTAATCTGCCTAGCTTCTCCCGAAGAGCTGCCTCCTCCAGTCGTAACTCTTCTGCTGCCCACTTTATCTAAAACAACTGCAGCGTGAGGGCAGCACCAAAAACCAAACCGGCTTCCATCAGTCGATTCTGACTCAGAGCCACCTTCCTGGACAGAGCAGAACTGCCCCATAGGGTTTCCAAGGAGCTGCTGGTGGATTCGAACTGCCGACCTTTTGGTTAGCAGCCGAGCTCTTAACCACTGTGGTTCTCAACCCTGGCTGCACATTCAAACCTCCTGGGGAGGTGGGGGGGTGTAAAAAAAAGCTTCCCTGCACCCCACCCTCAGATACTCTGATTCAGTTGATCTGAAGGTAGGGTCCAAGCTATTCTTTTTTTTGCTTTTTTTTAAAATTTTTCCAGTTGATTCTCATTTGCCAGTCAACGTTGAGAACCATTGCATTCGGGCAGCAATCACAAACTTTTTGCTTTCAGAACCCTTTACACTCTTAAAAATTATTGAGGACACCAGAAAACTTTCATTTATATGGGCTATATCTACTGATATTTACTCTATTGAAAATTAAAACAGAAATTTTTAAAATATTTATTAATTTGTTTAAAAATAATAATAAACAATTACTTAGTAACATAAATACCATATTTTTGTGGAAAAATAACTATTTTCCAAAACTAGTGGTGGTGTTTAATATTTTTACAAATCTCTTCAATGTCTGCCTTAATAGAAGATAGCTAGATTCTCATATTTGCTTCTTCATTCAGTCTGTTGTAATCTGTTGGTTAGGTTGAAGTATTTGAAGAAAATCCATGTTTACACAGATATGTAGTTGAAAAGAAGTCCTGGTTTCTCAGTGGTTAGAGCTACAGCTGTTAACCAAAAGGTTGGCAGTTCAAATCCACCAGCCGCTCCTTGGAAACCCTAGGGACAGTTCTACTCTGTCTTACAGGGTCTCTATGAATTGGAATCAACTTGATGGCAACAGGTTTGGTTTGGTTTCTTGGCAGTTGAAAAAGACAGGAGTATTTTAATAACTTCAAGGAAAGATAATTGTGTTTTTATTTGATACTACATCAAAATTCGAGAAGTAGTGGTTTCTGAAAGGTTAGATGCAATATTTAATATGATACTATTTCAATGTACTATTTGTACTGTGTTACATTAAAATTCATTGGTTTGTCTTGCACTTTGCATGAATCTTTTACCATGCATGACTCTATAGCATCATGCATTGGTTATTTGGAAAAATATTGGTTCACTCTGTTATGCAGGTCTTCTAAATCTTGACAGATTTCTTTATACAATACCAAAAACTCACTTATATTGATATTACCACATCAGGAAAGACTTTAATCATTGGGATGCTATCAAGCTCATGGTGACAGAATATTTTTTTAAAGTGTACTCAAGAGTCAACATTTAATAAAATTAATAAATTTTACTGCTTTGTCAAGGACAATCTCAAGTAAAACTGGCTTTTTCTTTTTTAACTGCAAGAATGCAATGACTACTAACACAGTTTAATGCATCGACCTTGATTCTTGCTAAAATGCTGGCAGCTTCACCCACCTCTTCTTTTGCATCATCAGTGAAAAAGGCAAATAAAATCTTAACATGATTATGAAAATAGGGATCCCTATTATGACATTGGAGCCCTTTAAGAGCTACAGCTGCTAACCAAAAGGTTGTCAGTTAGAATCCACCAACTGCTCCCTGGAAACTCTATGGGGCAGTTCTACTCTGTCCTATAGGGTCACTATGAGTTGGAATCAACTCTACAGCAACAGGTTTTGGGTTTATTATGACATCAGGGACCCCAAAAGTTCCCCCCAGGTGTTTGTGCACCACACTTTGAGAAATGCTGGGTTAGGAAGGAGGGGGAAGGAAGGAGAAGAAAATCAGCTCCTTTTAGAGGTCTTTTATGATCCCTGGTGGTGCAGTGGTTAAGAGCTTGGCTGTTAACCAAAAGGTCAGCAGTTCAAATCCACCAGCCACTCCTTGGAAACCTTGTGGGGCAGTTCTACTCTGTCCCTGTAGGGTCGCTCTACGTCGGAATCAACTCGATGGCAATGGGTTTGGTTTTGGTTTGTTTGTTTTGAGTTTATGATCCCTTAGTTCACCGTCTTAGGAACTCCCATAAGTGATGTTTTGGGATGGGCTGGATTCAGTGTTACCTCTGCCCCTGTAATTTGCTTAAGGCAAGGTTACTCTCAAAATCTCGTGTCACCCATGTTGTGGGGTTGTTAACCAATGTCATAAAACAATATGTGTACTACTGTTTCATGAGAAACTATTTGTTCTGTAAACCTTCACCTGAAGTACAAAAAAAAAAAATCTAGTGTCACCTAAGCCTGAGTGAGCCAAACATCATTTTTTTCCCTGAATGTGAGATATTTCTAAAGCATTTTTTTTTTTTTTTCATTTTTATTCTAGTTTTGGGTTCTCCTGGGTGCCATGTTCTACTGGAGCAGAATTGAATATTGAGAATGAAGTGTCATCACTAAACCTCCTTCCCCCAGGGACTCTGGATTTGGTGCTGGAACCAGCTCTCTCCTCATATTCCACATCTGTGCTCCATAGTAACATGTGCATTTCTTACTCAGATGCCAAGTCAGATGCTACGGAGTTCTTTTAGGTTCTCAGGCTCCTGAAATTCTCACGACTGGTGTTTTTCATCCTAATCTGGGTTCTGCAACATGTTTGTAGACTCTAGGAGAGGGAGAATTTGGAAGGAAAGTGGATAATAGACAATAACGACTCCATTCCTTGTTTATTTTTAATTGGGTGAGGGAGAGTAAAGACACTCAAAAGAACCTGTGTTAGCACAACAAGCTAAGTCTGTATTTGGATAGCATATCGGCCTGTGTTCTCACTGTTTTCTTTTTAAGAGACCTCCAAAGGCTTTCATTTATCCCAGTATCATCTGAGTGAGAGAACCAAGGAAAAGGTCGCTGAAACATACCTTTTGCCTTTTGTTCTACAGTGGCTCCTATTCAGAAGATTCTTTTAATGCCACTTCCGGGTACTTTCACCTTGGATCCAGGACAATTCCAGCAATGGTTTTTTCCTCTCATAACTTGCAGAGTGACATGTGTTCTGTAACCTCAACTTTCCCATTCATTAAAAGTTTGTGGACTTTTGGGTGACAAAGCAGGGGCCTGTTATATATTTACTCAGTCTTTGCTCTGAATGGTCTCAACTTGAAACACCTTTCGAACAAGGGAGAAGCAAGCCAGCTATTTGAATGGGTGATTTATGGGGATTTTTGTTTACTGTCAAAATATTTCTCTTCTGAGCTGTTTCCATTTGTGATCCTGGAGGAAATTCCCAGAACTCAACCTTTGTTTGTCTAGTCTTAGAAATAAGGAGGGCTTTAAAATATTTTCACCTCCGTTTGTCTTTATTGGTGTCACAATCGGTCATACGTGAGTCTAACAAAATGGGTTTTCCAACACAAGAGCCTATTAGGCTCATGGGAATTAAAGTTTAAGAGATGGAAAAATGCATATACCGGGTGTGGTTTCCTGCTGGATCCTGAGTAACACTGCTGTACGTTAAATGGTTGAAGCTTCTATGCTTACTTTTATTTTTTGCTCCTGCGACACTTACCGTGGACTGCCAGAAGAAAGAACAAATCTGTCTTGGAAGAAGTACAAGCAGAATGCTCCTCAGAAAGGAGGATGGCAAGACTTCGTCTCACATACTTTGGACATGTTATCAGGATTGACACAGTGGCTGCAACAATGGGCTGAAGCATAGCAATGATTGTGAGGATGGTGCAGGACCAGGCAGGGTTTCATTCTGTTGTGCATGGGGTCGCTATGAGTTGGAACTGCAACAACACTTACCCTAGAAGTGGTCATAGAGCCATCGCCCATCAAATCCTTTTCCTCCTACACTTTGAGGCAACGGAAGCATCTCTGACTCCAACCTCCAAACTGTATCCCCTATAAAGAAACTCTCCCTGTCTCTTTGGGGTTCTTTACCCAGCAGACTCAGACACAGGGAACACCTCCCACACCCCTCGCCCTCTAGTAGGTTCCCATGAGTTAGGCTGACCGCTGTGGCAGGGGAGGGATAAGAGGGTGCAGAGGGCATGCCTCTCCCTTGCAGTTGGTGGTAAAGCTGGGCGGGAGCCTGATCCCTGATTCCTAGGCTAGGACGCCAAAGGCTCATGTCCTGAGAGGGCAGAACAAGTATGCCCCTCCCCTACCTCACCTTGTCCGTCCAGGACACAAAAGGTGGCATCTGCACTTGGCTGAGGAGATTCTTCTCTGTGGTCTTTTAGGAGAGGAGGACAGGAGACCAGAAGGAACTCACCCTGGGCAAAGCTTTGAAGCGGCCACTCTCCTACCTCCTTTTCTGTACTCTCTCCTGCTTTCTGGTACTTCTTTCTTCCACCACTAACTAGGTTTTCCAATGCCCTCATGCCATTTACAGACTGAGCAATCCTGCCCCAGGCCCACTCCTATGTCCCCTTCCAGGGCTTCAGGCTCCAAAATTCTCTCTAGATGCAAGGTTCACATTCTCTCAGTGACTTGATCTCGATAGATTAAGGGAAAGCCCTTTTGTAAACTAATCCATACTAAGATGTGAATGACAACTAATTCCCCCCGCCCTCAGTCTTCTCTGCTGATTTTTCCTTGATAGCTGATACTGGTCACTAGTTGGTAGAATACAAGGCAGCAAATAAGAGCAAGAAAGATGGGACAAGATGGCCCACCTGCTGCTCCTTAAATCTCACCACCTACTTTCTCTACCAAGAAGTCACTAGGAAGAGAAAGGACTTTGAGTTAGCCACTGCTCCCTGTGTCCTCTCCAGCCAGCTTCCTACCTGGAAGCACATCCTCATCCTTCATAGAAGGAGCAAATTCCACTATAGACAGAGGTGGGCTCTGTCCCTTTCTAAACCTAATGAGGCAGGTAACCCAGGTATGTACCATGTCCCAAAATAAACCCATTGCCATCGAGTCGATTCCAACTCATAGTGACCCTATAGGACAGAGTAGAACTGCCCCACCGGGTTTCCAAGGCTGTAAATCTTTACAGAAGCAGACTGCCACATCTTTCTCCCATGGAGCAGCTGGTGGGTTCAAACTGCCAACCTTTTGGTTAGCAGCTGAGCACTTAATGACTGCACCACCAGAGCTCCTTATGCACCACGTCCTGCACCCCAAAACTTAGGAAGGGCACACCTTTCAGCTGAGAAAGAACCTAGGTGAGGAGTCCCCTGCAGAGAGTCCAGCCACCCAGGACCCCTGAGCTTACCAATACCAGCATCGTTACTTTAATTCAGGGCAGTTTCCATTCTGCCTGGTTTTTGCTTCCGTCTGCCTCCACCTTCCCCAGAGGCCCAGCCTTCCCCTCTTCCGTCTTCTGGAACTGGAAGTGGTTCTCCCTGTGAGTCCTGGGCCCCAAGCCACTGTCAGGGTGAGGCCCAGGCCCAGCTTCACCAAAACCACCTCCAGCCCCAGCAGACCAGGGAAGGGGAAGGGGAGAGGGGGAGAGCTTGGCTCTGGGGAGTTGGCCAGTTGCTGGGCTCCAGAAGCAGGCCCAGATGAAACCATCCTGTGAACCCTCCCGCTTCTCCAGCGATGGATTGTGCCCGCTTGTCAGGAGATCAAAGAACATACAGGCGTCAGGCTAATGAGTTTTATCAGATTGCAACACCAGACAGGTCATCACGTTCTCTCAGTTGGCCATTTCCTTCCCCAGGTTGCTACTCAGGCTCCCGGCAGGCTATTTACACTTCACGTTCCAAAGCCCACTGCTCGTCCCTGGTGTTATACTTGTCAGCCCTGCAGCATTTCTCCCCCTACATCAGGTGGAATAAACAGGAACTGCCCCTATTTTAAGCCGCAGATCTGGTACTTTCTGGCTACCCATAAGGAAGAGGAGAAATAACAACAGTCATGTGAATTTTAAAATATCTCTAATCTCCACTCAACCCCCTTCCCCCACTGAGCTGGTTTTTCGTTTCTATTGACTGAACAATTTCCTTTCTCCTTCTGTATCCAATATTTCCTCTAGTTTCTCTTCCCTGCTTCACCTCACCCAAATCCTATCAGTGAGACGAAATCCACAGGAGGGTAGCTGTAGGCTCTTGAGTTTGCGTTCATCGTGGGCGACACTTTTGTCAAAAGACTCTAGTGGCCACATCCAATGTGGAACTCCAAAAACAGAAGAAGACAGCAGTGCTCAGAAATGCATAACTTCCAGAACCTTTCTCCAACCAACTTTCCCCAATTCAAATAGCCAAATCAATCCTGAGGTTAAAGAGAGATGGTGTTGTCACTTGCTGTTCTGAAGTTGTCTCCACCCCAAGTTTTGCTTGAAAAAGAGAAAGACATTCAGGAGCTGGCCTTGCACTGACATTAGGTCACATTATTCTCCTATTAAACATAAAAAATCTCACAGAAGACCAGCCTCAGATAAGGTTACTCTGCGACCATGAAAAAATGAGATGACGCAGCAAGGCCTCTTTACAATTTTGTCTAAGCACAGACAAAAACAAGGTCACTGTGCCACCTAGAAAACACCAAACACCCTTCTCTTGGCCAAAAAGAGTGACTGCAACTTATTTACAGGTCAGTCCTCATGCTAGTCTACAGATGAGATTTTTTGAGATACCCAATCATAGAATTACTCCTGATTTCTGACAGCCTCCAATCTAGAACTTCCTTAGACCCTCTCAAATCACCCGGCCAAGGCCCAAACCCTAGAGCAGGGTCTTTCCAACACCCTTTCAGTAAGACCTTTGTGGTTCCCCATGGTGTGTGTTCTTCCTTGGTACAATGAGTCACAAACCAAACTTACTTAACTACAGGTGTGTTCCTGGTGATCTTTGACTCAGGGCATTGGCACTCTCCACATAACCGTCTGCCTCTGCCCATTTTTATCTTTCCTCTTTGTCTATTTGTTGGTTTATTTCTTTACTTGTTACCACAGAGTGGTTAACAATGTGAGCTTTGGAGTCAGATACTGGGCTCCAGACCACAGCTTGGCCTGATGGTGGCAAGTCATTTTACCTCTTCAGGAAAAGCCTGTGTCAGGAAATTAGGTACTCGCATGGGACTGGGAGGATTCAGTTAGGTATGTAAAGTATAAATCTCCATGGCTAACAGAGTTGTGAGAGACACCTAACAGGAAGTTAGTACCTTAAATCTGTCCTCTGCTTGGCCCATCATCCCTAGGAACACACAAATGAAAGCCAAGTTGCTTCAGTTTAATGCAATAAGCTTGATGAGCAAAATATATTGTGGCAACTATTTACTGGCCATCAAACATCAGCTATGAGTAATAACTTTGCTGTGAAATTGCTCCTCAATACTGGGAGAACGAACCAGGGTCATCAAGATAATTGACACATCTCAAATTGCAAGTATTATTTCAAGAAGTCCTAGCTTCAGATGAGAGTTCTGTCCTCGCTGCCCTCACGGGGAAATGTCGTGATCTCCTGTAAATGTGATATTCTGGGGGAGGGGAATGACACGATTTTGGAATCAAAAGAGAGCTGGAAGAGCAGGAAATTCCCCTTCTGTATTTATTTCCTGGGCTGCTGTAACAGAACACCACCAACTGGGTGGCTTAAAACAACAGAAATTTATTCCTTCAATGTTCTAGAGGCTAGGGGTCTGAAATCCAGTCAGCAGGGCCATGCTCTGTCTGAAGTCTCTAAGGGAAGATCTTTCCTTGCTTATTCCGACATTTTGGTGGTTCCCGGCAATCCTTGGTGTTCCTCGCTTTGTGGATGCATCACTCCAATCTCTGTCTCCTTCTTCACATGACTGTCTTCCCTTTGCATCTGTGTGTGTCTGTGCCTCTTTTTACAAGGACACCACTTACATTAGATTAGGGCCCACCTACTCCAGTATAACCTCATGGTAATTGATAACATCTTCAAAGACCCCATTTCCAAACAAGGTCACAGGTATTAGGACTTCAACATACCATTTTGGGGGATACAACTCAATCCATAACAGCTTCTTACCAACTTTGGTAAGTTATTTAACTTGAATCTGTTTTCTCAGTTACATACATATATACCTATGAGAGCTTCCAGAAAATTAAAATAGAGAAACTGATACAGAGCAAGCATTCAGTTACTGTTAGTTCCCTATATGGCCTACCCTTTACCAACCTCTCCTCCAAGCCCCTAAATCACACACACACACACACACACACACACACAGAAACACACACGTGCACACAAAGCTTCAATATTTATCTGAATTTTCAACTTCAACAACTGTCAACAGAATAATACAGCCCAGGGCTGTAGAGGCAAGTTCCCTGAGGCTGGGGTCTCTCAGTCCCTCCTTTTGCACACACTGGAGATCCATCAGGAACACAGGTGGCACAGTGGTTAAGCATTCAGCTGCTAACCAAAAGGTCAGTGATTTGAACCCACCAGCTGCTCCACAGGAGAAAGATGGGGCAGTCTACCTCTGTAAAGATTTACAGCCTTGGAAACTCTACAGGGCAGTTCTACCCTGTCCTGTAGGGTCACTGAGTCAGAATCAACTCTATGACAACAGGTTTGGTTTATATAAAGTTAAAGGAGCCCTAGTGGTGCAGTGGTTAAGTGCTCAGCTGCTAACCAAAAGGTCAACAGTTCGAACCCACTAGCTGCTCCATGGGAGAAAGATGTGACAGTCTGCTTCCATAAAGATAACAGCCTTGGAAACCCTGTGGGGCAGTTCTACTCTGTCCTATAGGGTTGCTATGAGTTGGAATCAGCTCGATGGCAACAGATTTATATAAAGTTATCATGGTGTACCTCATGTGTTACACAGTAGGACTGCTCCATAGGATTTTATTGACTGTAATGTTTACAGAAGCAGACCTCTAGATCTTTTTTTAGTGGCCCCACTGGGTGGGTTTGAACCACCAACCTTTAGGTTAGTAGCTGAGGGCAAGCGGTTTGTGCCATCCATGAGTCAGAACCAACTCCATAGCAATGGGCTTGGTTTTTTGTTATATACATATACATATATATGTGTGTGTGTATATATAGCTGTATACACACACACGTATATATACAAGGTTAACACACTTGGTTGCTAACCAGAAGGCTGGAGGTTCAAGCATACCCTAGGTACCCTGGAAGAAAGGCCTGGCAATCTATTTCTGAAAATCAACCTTTGAAAACCCGATGGAGCAGTTCTACTCTGATACACACAGAGTCACCATAGGTTGGAACCCACAGCAACTGGATATATACATATGGGACTTGGGGAAAGTGGAGGTTTCTAGTCTAGAAGAAAATGTCTTTCATCAATCCCAAGAGGCCATTCACAGAGCATATGGGGCTCCCAGGAAACCTGGCCCGTTGGGGCTTGAGTAGAAGTGAGAGGTCTAAGAGCAGAAAGAACAGGGAGGAAGTTTGGAAAAAAGGTCAGAGACCAGGTAAGAACGAAAACGTACTTCTGAGAGTCCAGAAGATACCAAACTGCTCTAGGAGCTAGAAGAGGGATAGATATTCAGGAAACCTACCTCAGAGAATTAGAGAAAGCCCATGAAGGCAATATGGCATAATGATCTTGAAATTAGAAGACTTGCGTTTCTACCCTATGCTGCCATTTACCAGCTGTCGGAGTTTCTGTAAAAGTCACCCACCTCATCTGCCCTAGTTAGCTAAGGAGTGGGGAGGATCAATAAAGAACGTGTAAAAACATCACAAACTGTAAAGCACTATAAAAATATATGCTATCGTGAGAAAAATATTAAAAACTTTAAAGTAGCACACACCTAGTGTTAGGTATTTGTGATGTCTAAATAGTCTGCACTCATGTAATTCTTAGCAATTACAGTAGGCCTAACCCAGAGGCACCTCGGAAGAAAGGTCTGGCAATCTACTTCCAAAAAACGGGCCATTGAAAACTGTGGCGTACAGTTCTACTCTGACACACATGTGGTCACAAGATGGAATCAACTCAATGGCAACTGATTTGGTTTTGGTTTTAACTGTCAATACAATACTTGAAAAGCTTGGCTGCTTTGTGGGAAACGGACTACAAAGAACACACAGAGCAGGAAATGGGGGACGCTCCATTCCTTTGACACCAAATTCCTCTGCCCGGCTGCAAAGGGAGGACAGGGAAGATGGCAGCAACTAGCAAGCAGGCAGCAGCACGCCTCCAGTCACCGTCAAAACTTGCCCGTGGTGCATGAAGGTCTTATAAAATTACCTGCCACCTCAAGAAGTTTCCTAATGAGTTATTTAAACAACTTGTTTATTATCTTGGTTGATTAGTCGAAGAAAAGTAATAGTCATAGTTCAGTGGTTCCTAACATTTGAAAAATTGCAGACGCCTTGTTAATAGCCAAAAACACAGGAAGCTTCCGCATGGCAGTAGCTGCATTTTGTTTCCATTGATAAGAAATCGATTTGTCAAATATGGATCCTCAAATTCCTTGTACCCACCATCTCCTTCCTCTGCCCTCCCTTACCATAATCAGTGACACACTATCTCCAAATTGGGAACCCCGTGACATAGGCTTGGAGTCCCTGGTGGCACAAATAGTTAAGCACTCGGTTACTAAACAAAAACTTGGCGGTTCAAGTCCACCCAGAGGCAGCTCAGAAGAAAAGCATGACAATTTACTCCCCCAAATCAGCCACTGAAAATCCTACAAACGCAATTCTGCTCTGACACACGTGGGGTCACCACGAGTCGGAGTCGACACGATGGCAACTGGTTACAGATCTGGCATATGCTATTAAGAAAACTGGAACAGGACGCCAGAGAGGTTCTTCAAAAATGAGCCGAAATATAAAATCTAAAACAATAAAGACCATGGAAAAAAACATAGGGACAATGCTAGGAGCCCTAATACACGGCATAAACACAATACGAACCATAAATGCACAAGCACCAGAAGAGAGACTAGATAAATGGGAGCTCCTAAAAATCAAATACTTATGCTCATCAAAAGACTTCACCAAAAGAGTAAAAAGACAACCTACAGACCGGGAAAAAATTTTTTGGCTACAACAAATTCCGATCAGCATCTAATCTCTAAAATCTACAAGATACTGCAAAACCTCAACAACAAAAAGACAAATAACCCAATAAAAAAAATGGGCAAAGGGTATGAACAGGCACTTCGCCAAAGAAGACATTCAGGCGGCTAACAGACATGAAGAAATGCTCACGACCTTTGGCCATTAGAGAAATGCAAATCAAAACTACAATGAGATACTATCTCACCCCAACAAGGCTAGCATTAATCAAAAAAACACTAAATAATAAATTTTGGAGAGGTTGTGGAGAGACTGGAACACTTATACACTGTTGGTGGGAATGTAAAATGGTACAACCACTTTGGAAATCGATTTGGTGCTTGCTTAAAAAGGTAGAAACAGAAGTACCATACGATCCAGCAAGAGCTGTCACACAAATAGACATATGCACGCTCATGTTCACTGCAGTACTGTTCACATTAGCAAAAAGATGGAAAAAACCCAGGTGCCCATCAACGAACGAATGGATAAACCAATTATGGTATATTCACACAATGGAATACTATGCAATGATAAAGAACAACGATGAATCCGTGAAACATAACATGGATGAATCTGGAAGGCATTATGCTGAGTGTATTTAGTCAGTCACAAAAGGACAAATATTGTATAAGACCACTATTGTTAAGAACTCATGAAAAGGTTTAAACACAGAAGAAAACATTCTTTGATGGTTATGAGGGTGGTGAGGGAGGGAGAGGGTGATTCACTAACAGTAGACAAGAATTATCTTAGGTGAAGGGAAGGACAACACACAATACAGGGGAAATCAGTACAACTGGACTAAACCAAAAGCTAAGAAGTTTCCTGAATACAACCAAACACTTTGAGGGACAGAGTAGCAAGGGCAGAGGTCTGAGGACCATGCTTTCAAGGGACATCTAGGTCAAATGGCATAACAAAGTTTATTAAGAAAATGTTCTGCATCCTACTTTGGTGAGTGGCATCTGGGGTCTTAAAAGCTAGTGAGCAGCTGTCTAAGATGCATCAATTGGTCCCAACCAACCTGGAGTAAAGGAGAATGAAGAACACCAAAGTCACAAGGAAAGCATTAGCCCAAGAGACAGAAAGGGCCACATAAACCGGAGACTGCATCAGTCTGAGACCAGAAGAACTAGATGGTGCCCAGCTACCACCAATGACCGCCCTGACAGGGAACACAACAGAGTCCCTGTTGGAGCAGGAGAAAAGTGGGGTGCAGAACTCAAATTCTAGTAAAAAGACCAGACTTAATGGTCTGAGACTGGAGGAACCCCAGAAAGCATGGCCTCCGGCCTCTCTAACAACCCAACATTAAAACCATTCCTGAGGCCAACTCTTCAGTCAAAGATTAGGCTGGACTATAGGACATAAAATGATACTCGTGAAGAGTGTGCTTCTTAGCTCAAGTAGATACATGAGACTAAATGGGCAGCTCCTGTCTGGACGTGAGATGAGAAGGCAGAGAGGGTCAGGAGCTGGTTGAATGGACACAAGAAATCAAGGGTGGAAAGGAGGAATGTGCTGTTATAGTATAGGGAGAGCAATTAGGGTCACATAACAATGTACGCATAAATTTTTGTATGAGAGACTAACTTGAACTGCTTAAAAAATACAATTAAAAAAAATCTTTTTTGCCCAAAAATGAGCCGAGAAAGGAAGAAGTCTTACTCAATATATTACAGCCCCATTAGCAAATTTCCCAAGAATGAAATTCCTTTATAACGGTTGGTGGAAAGATATGAGAACCATGATTACTTCTTTGCTATATAAAGAAAAAGCACAGGTTTTACTTTCCCTGCTGAGTTAAAGGTCAACCTGTCTATGCCTATAAAATGTATTGCCTATAAAATAGACTGTTAGTATTTACCTACCGGCTGGCCCTCATTTATGTTAAAGTTTAACAGTCAAAATGTCATATAATAATGATGGACTGAGATGCCCTTGGGTACAGTTGGATAATAATACTTGCTTAAGAAAATCCGTATCTGTTATATTGTATCCATCTTCCTATATAAACAAAATGTTCTTACCTCTGTTCTGACCCAGTATCTATCTCCTACTACCTTCTTTTGATTATTCTCACCTACACCCCTATCCCTCCTCAGGAAGCTAAGCAGTACTAGTGGCTTCTCTGCCAAATCATGCCCAAGTCAGTGTCATGGTTCCACCTTCCTTCCAAATCAAAGGTTTCCCAGCCCTGGCAACTGGATTCTCTGCCCTAGGCCTCTGAAAGGGCCAGTACCAGTCCTTTCTGTCCCATAACCAACCAGGTCTGCCCAAGAAGCCAGACCTACCTCACCCATTCATTATCAATTCTGGGAGAGGAGAAGGTACAAAAGGAGGAACAACAAAAACATGGTGAGGCCCAGGGTCCAAGACAGAGAGGCACCTGCCACAGGCTTGTACATGGAGGGTGTACACAGGACAGGGGAGAGGAACAGCATGAAAAAGAAAGGGAGTGGAAGCGGGACTTTTTTTAAAGCTGTTTAGATTTATGGATATTGAAATGAATACATCTGCAGGCCCTGAACAACAGTAAAAAACAAGATGGCGCACCCAAAACGTTTTCATATTTTATTACAGAGGTATTTGAGGTGTATTATTAGTTAACATGTAATTTTTAAAGTGCTAATTCATATCCTACATGTACAAAATCATTTTACAAAAACGCTTAAAAAACTAGCAGATAATGTGCTCTCTGCTGGGCTCTTACTAGAAGGCATATCTGGGAGGGTGGCACCCACTGCAGAGTTACAGCAGCAGCAACCAGCACAACCGCTGCCACCTCTTCATCTGACACTCTGTCCTCCTGCCACCTCTTCATTACCAAGCTCATTGCATCTTGATTCTTCACCTTTCCTCTCTTCTTCCCACCCAGGATCCACCAGATGACCATGCCGGATAAACAAGAAACAAAAATACATCTCCGTACCTTTCTATCTCGGACAAGAACGATTCCAGTTCTCTGGGACAGTCAGCCATGTTATTTCCTAAGGCCTTTTACCCCAGAAAGTGTCACTTAAAATGTAAACAAATCGCCTTCAACCAGAGTTCTCAGGTCACCTTCATTATTTCCTTTGAGTAGTCCTTTTATATTTAGTTCTTCAAGTATCTATATTACAATATATAACCCTTGCGATCAAAACAACTAAGAAAGCAGTCTTGTTACAACTATTTCACATTCTCTATCACCAAGAGCTTTCCTAAGAAAATATCAAAAAGGGAAATTCAGCCCAACAATTAGCTGCAACAAGTTCTTAATGGGTGCTACTTGGGGAAGTCCCTACGTCAAAATTATTGCAATCAAATATTCAGTTCTTCTAAAGATCATCAAAAGATCCTAGGTCATGGACTAGACCAGAAATCCACTGTGATGTTGATATATAAAGGATTGTGTTCCACAGACAGTAATTTATAAGAACAACTAGTCAGCCCATCTGTTTTCCAAACTCGTGACACTTGATGTAAGAGCTTCATCCTAAAGATAAAAAAGAACAAATATGAGTGATAAAAACAAGGATTTGGCACATATTTGCATTGCTTCTTGACTTGCCCCAACATTTGGCAAATGCATTCTTATAAATTATTGTACCTGTTGGGTTTTCTACCACGAACAAAATTGGTTTTGTCCATCTAAGATAACAGAGTCCAATGATAGTCATGTTCATTCCAAGATTTATTGTGTCAGATCTAAAGTTAGACCCTGAGGACCAATGATGAAGAGTCACTGGACTCTGTGAGTTCCCAGATGGACACTGATAACAATGTGATGTGTGCCATCCACTGCTAACAGGCCCTTACATAATATTCAGGGGATCTCTAACTCACCCAATGTCGTTGGGAAAACTTTGTGTCGTAGGTGGAGAGGGTATATACTTTTCATAAGAACCTCAAAAAAAGTTAAGAATATGTGAGGATGAGGGTGGACAAAGTGACCTAACTGCATGAGTAGGTCTGGGGAGAGGTCACAGAGAAAGCAAATACGGCTGAGGCTTAACAGAAGTTCACTAAATGAAGAAGATGAGAAAAAGGACACTCCAGGCAGAGCGAATACCCTGTGCAAGATGCACAGACAGCAAAACCTGGTACATCTGAGGAAGAATGAATCATTCAGTGTGGCTGGGGCCCTGCAATCTGGGGAGAGTAGCTGGCAGAGAACTGAATAGGTCTCTAGGAGCTTAGCAGTGGAAAACAATGAATCCCAGTTACACATTATATGTTAACAGAGGTGGAGATCAGAAGCATAATGTTGAGCTAAATAAAATCAGAGAAGAATAAATACAGTATGATCTTATTTACATTCAATTGGAAAACATGCAAAACTAAACAATCTTTTGTTTAGGGTTACAAACATATGGGAAAACAAGAAAAGCAGGGAAATAATTATTACAAAAATTTAAGAAAGTATTACCTCTGGGGGAAGGGAGGGAAAAATATGGGATTAGAGAGGGCCACACAGGTAATGGATATAAATCGGGTGGGAGACCAACAGTATTCATGGTATCAATCTTGTCATAGAATTTATAAATATTCTTTTGTATCTATTCAATAATTAATTTCTTAGGAAAAATGTATACCAATGAACAAAGACTAGAAAAACACACAAAATATTTAAAAAGCTGCTTTGTTAGAGTGGTAAGACGTATGGCTAAATTTTGTGTTGCTGGAAGTCCTTTAATATTGTTTTAAAATTTAGAAGAAAAAAAAATCAGATCCAAGAAATGTAGATGCTTCAATCATAGCCCCATGAAGAATCAGCTTATCTGACAGGAGTCCTTGGTAAAAGGCTAATTCCTAGGGCAGAAAAAGTACAAGATGAGCCTCGAACGTTCTGTCGCACCAGAGCACAGGGAAGGAAGCTCTCAGACTACTGTGGGTACGTCAAAGGGACTCGGGAGCCACCCTGAAGGAGATCCAATAGCCAAAGATGGACAATATCAGCACCAAAAAGAAGACCCACTGGCCAAAGATGGACAATATCAGCACCAAAAAGAAGACCCACTGGCCAAAGATGAGACAATATCAGCACCAAAAAGAAGACCCACTGGCCAAAGATGAGACAATATC
>NW_004443962.1:13727481-13891652 GCF_000243295.1 Trichechus manatus latirostris | reverse complement strand
GAAGGGGCGACTATAGATTAAGGACAGACTATAGATTAAGAAAGATTTAAGAAAGATCATCCAAATACAGAGTGGACCTTGTCTAGATACAGCTCCTAACAATCCAACTGTTAAAAAAAAAAGCACTTATAGGATATAATCAGGGAAATCTGAACACTGACTGGATATTTAATACTAAGGAAATATTGTTAGTTTTATTTTAGGTATCACAATGATTTATGGTTATGTTATATTTTTCAAGACTCCTTGTATTTTAGAAGGAACTGTACTGGTGCAGTGGTTAAAGTGCTCAGCTGCTAACCAAAGGGTCGAACACACCAGCCACTCTGTGGAAGAAAGACGGGGCAATCTGCTTCCGTAAAGATTTACAGCCTTGGAAACCTACTCTGTCCTATGGGGTCTCTACGAATCAGAATCAACTCAACGGTAGTGGGTTTGGTTGGGTTTTTTATATTTTAGAGACACATACTGAAGTAATTTCCAAATGAAATGCTATGATTTTGGGGATTTGCTTCTAAATAATCCAACCGAGGAGAAGAAAAGAAACTGAGGAAAGAAAAATGGTCAGGAGTTGATGATTGTTGATGCTGGGTATCAGTTTGTGAGGTTCCATAAACCATTTTCTCTACTTTTGTGTCTATTTGAAAACTTCTTTAATAAGAAGTATTTAACAAAATGAACTGGCTTATCTGTCCAAATTCAGCATAGCCAGGTAAGCAGCTTGCCAGGCACATGAACCCAGGTCTCACCTTTCTATATTCACCTCATTGCCTCTGTCTCTAGTGTGGGAAATCATTGTATATTTGCCTACTTCGGGTCCCGGCCGGAATATTTTCATTCTATGGAGCTCAACCCTAGAAAAAGAAGAGGAGTTTAAAAAAAAAAAATTAAGTACTACTGGACACTTAAAAACACTCACTCACAAAAACTTACACATTCACAATGGATACACACATACCTGGATCATTTGGATATTTAAAAAAGAAAAAAAACTAAAATTACAGATTTTCCTCTAATGGTAGGACCTCAGGCAATAAACCCATCAAAGAATCACATTTAACATTTACTACTGGTAAATATAAAAAACGCAAAGCTGCTGCAAATGACCTCTTTAAAGTGTTAAAAAGCAAAGCTGTCACTTTTAGGATTCAGGTGTGCCTGACCCAAGCCATGGTATATTCAATATTCTTCACTGTCAGAAGAACGAACAAATCGGTCTTGGAGGAAGTATAGCCAGAATACTCCTTAGAAGCAAGGATGGCGAGACTTCATCTCACGTACTTTGGACGTGCTATCGGGAGGGACCAGTCCCTGGAGAAGGACATCATGCTTGGTAAAGTAAAGGGTCAGCAAAAAAAAAAAAAAGGGAGACCCTCAATGAGAAAGATTGACACAGTGGCTGCAACAATGGGCTCAAACACAACAATGATTGTGAGGATGGCACAGGACCAGGCAGTGTTTCATTCTGTTGTACAGAGCGTTGCTATGAGTCAGAACCAACCCAACAGTACCTAACAACTGGGGTACAAAGGAGATGTGTCAATTTATAGTTCATCGTTTTGCAAAAACGCTCAGAGTACTTATGTTAAAACATCCTGAGGAGTAGAAGAGTCGAATCTCTTAGGATTCCTGATTTACTTAGTGTTGCCTTCTTCTAACAAAGAAAGAAATGACCATTTAAGAACCATAAACCTAGATGCAAATCTAGGCTATTATTCACAACTGGGTAAGTCCGTTCACTACTCCAGGTCTCAGTTTCCTCATCTGTAAAATGACAATGATGATATGGTGTCAGTTTGAAAGGCTCAAACGAGATAATTCACATGGAACATGCTTTGCAAAACTGCATGCATTATGTAAATGCAGAGAAGGGCGGGGCCTGCTGCCCAGGTGATAAATACTCAGTAAGTAAATACCAACCAACTTTTACGCTCAGATTGTTTTGGTTTATTCATGGCATTAGTTAAGAACCATTCTGGGGGCCATGGTATTCCTATCAAATGAAAGCAAATCTTGGGGCTACCCCTGTACCCTGAAGCTGAGGGGCAGCAGGAAAAAAAGACAGTGAAGAGGCACGATCAGTGCAGTGTTCTACTGATGATCCTGGCTAGGCAGTGAAATGGATTTTGGAAATTAGACAGGTACTGTTTACCTCCAGCCCTGGCTACTCCTGCCCTGAAGTCCGACAGGTGCCACTGGTCCAGCTCATAAGCCATGGCCACATAGAGACTACTGTTAGGCTGGGCCAAAGCCCCCTGCCCATCACTATGGCGAATCCACGGAGCCCTTGGTCAGGGCAATCCATTCCCTCTTGCCAAAAACACTGCAGAGACTCTCAGCCTAGACATGGGGACAAGATTAGCCCTGGCTTCTTCACACTGAAGCAGCAGAAATTTCTGACAGTCACACACCTGTTAGTTTAGAGCCACAGCAGGAAGGAAGGGGGTCCTCTAATAGCCAGAAAGATCCTGTGATGATAAGTCTGAAGATGCAGGCCCCAGGCTCTTGAGTAATTACTTATTTCTGGGGGGTAGGGACATCCATAACTGTCTGGCCACAAAACTCAAGCTCAGGGGAGTGAGCCGAGGAAGGGGGTCAGACTGATTTTCTTTGAGCCCCCCAGAGCAGAAAGTAGTCCAAGGGCGGCTGAGGGTAACACCAGCAGCCCCACGCTGGCCCGGGAGCCAGGCCAGCAGCTGCTCCCACAACATGCAGAGCTGGTGCAAGCCTAAGAAAGTACAGTCAGCTGTCCCTAGTTCAGCGTGTACAGCTGCTCTGAGGCTGCTGGCACCCCTGCTCTGGACATCGAGTCCGTGCCGGGATCCCCTGGGGCCTGAGGGAAAGCCTAAGGCTTACCATAGGTCCTTCCAGCTACTGCCCCCAAAATGCAGCTTTCCAGATACTGTGCAGTTTGGTGCTTTTAATTCACTAGTGAAACCTTGACTAGTAACACCCACTGACAAGTCCCCAGAGGCCTCCATCAACACCTGTAGACCCCAAACACCCACAAGACAGGAACAGAGCACTCTCCATCATTTCTAAACTACCACTGGCAAAAGCAATCTGGGCCCTGCTGACCCCCGTCCACCCCTTGCCAGCCTCTAATCCTTGCAAATCTGCAGCCTTGTAACCTGCTGAACCGGCATCTACAGTAACTATACAAAAATGGAAGTTTCCAGAGCCACCACGATAGCAGAGCCCGTGAAGGGGACCTTTCTATGTTGTTCACCTGAGTCTGAGGTCATCGTCTTCGCCTCCCCATCCCCAGTAGTTGTTAGAGAATCCATTCACCTTGAAAAACTGCTCTCTGGTTAGGGCAGTAACACCCCCAAAATATCCTTTGTAACGTAACCTGCAGCCAAGAGAGGTAAGAAAAGGTGAGAACATTAGTAGAAGCCTTTTGTTCTTCACAGGTACTTCAGAGGTGTCTGATTTCACTACCATCATTCCAGGAGCGCTCTGAAAACCATGCACGTTCACCCATCACCTCCTGCTGGACGTTCACTTCCCAGCGTTCCTGGCCTTCCCTGTCTTGCCTTCGTTCCTTTGTCTAGTCAGTCGTCTGCTCTCCTCTGCTCACTAAGCAAGGTGCCACCCATGTGTTATTGTTATATTTATATCTGGAGGTCTGGAGAGATTCCTGTAAATGTGCACCACAACATTAGATCTGAATAACAGATTTCATCTCATGGGCCAATCCAATCCATTGGCAATGGTTGCCAAGGACACTGAGTTAAGAAGGATTCTGAGGCTGAGCCAAGTTCAGCATGAATGAGTATCATGATTAATATATTTTTCCTTCCTTTTCCTTTTTCTTTATTTGGGGGAAAAAGAGATAGTTCTCATCCATTTCCTGAAGAACCCAACACTTCTCAACAACCCTGAGGTTTCCAGCTTAGGCAAATGGCTAGTTGACAGAGCCTTATTGGAGCCCTGGTGGCGCAGTGGTTAACAGCTTGGCTGCTAACCAAAAGAAAGGTCAGCAGTTCGAATCCACCAGCCACTCCTTGGAAACCATATGGGGCAGTTCTGCTCTGTCCCTAGGGTCGCTATAAGTCGAAATCAACTCGACAGCAATGGGTTTGGCTTTGGTTTTTCATGAAAATAGTGTGTACAGAATACCAAACAGGTTTTGAGAAAAAGCCACTCAGTTATGTCTTAGGTAAATTGATTTCGAGGATCTCCTGGAGCTTTTCCCATGAGGCAAAAGGATGCAGGGTCTAAGACCAAGAGACAGGTGGCCAGAGTCATGCATTTGAGAATCAGCTGTCAAGAGGTGGTGCTTGAAGCCCCAGCAGTAGGAGAACTCACCCAAAGACAAAGCTCTGGGTGAGAGAGGAGAGAACAAAGGACAGAATCTTGGGAAGTATCAACAAGTGAAAGGGGAGTGAGAGAAATAACCCACAAAGGAGATCAAGAAGTAACAGTCAGAGAGCAGATTGTTATGAAGTATTAACAGACAAACTACCAAATCTGAGGAACACTTCAACATAACACTGTAACAATTCAGAAATGCAAATGAAGGTGGTTTATAACTTGGATGTTACTGAGTAAAAAGATGTGAATATCTGGAGGATTTCTAACTTTAATTAACTTCAGTTAAAAGTGTTCCACTGCAGGCCACCTTCTAGCCAAATAATAAGTTGGATTATAAAATAAACAATATCACCTGTGAGTAAAGTACTCCCTTAAACAATTAACTATATGGGACAAAATGGTCAACATTTACCCAAAAGGAAAGATGAAAAGGCAAGGAGGGGAAGGGAAGTTAAGTCAATGGAAACAGAGTAAACAGAATGGAAATAATGAGAATGCTGACACATTGTAAAATCATAACTAATGGCACCGAAAATTTTGTATATAAATTTGTTAAATGGAAACCTAATTTGCTGTGTAAACTTTCACCTAAAACACACACACAAACACAGTGTTCAAGAGTCAATAAAATATTTTTGCTTTTCCAGATAAGAAAAAGCAAAGGCAAAGATCAATAAACACACAGACACTTGCCATCTAACAGATGGCGTCCCAAAAGCTAATTTGTAGTTCAGCTATTTGTTTCTGTGTTCTGAATACAGACCAGGAGACCCTGTTCAACCCATAATAGGAAAAGACTTACCTATATACCCCCAACCTAAATTGTGGGAATGATATTATCATAAGCTAAAACAAGCCAAAGTATACATAAAGTGCTCAGGTAGCTGCTTTCACATTTCTAAAGCAAACTTTGAGTAGAACCACCACCCAGACATAACCTGGGAGACAGTGCAACACCAACAAGGGACTGTCATGAGAACCAGCATGGACAATTTGGTAGCCATCTATTACTAACTAGTACATGGGTCTTATAGGGTGGCTTTGAGTTGGAATCCACTCCACGACAACAGGTTTGGGTTTTTTAGTTTTATCCACCAAGTGCAGCCCCTGAGTGGTACAAATGGTTAACATGCTCAGCTGCCAACTGAAAAGTTGGAGGTTGACTCCATCCAGAGATGCCTCAGAAGTTCTACTTCTGAAAAATCAGTCACTGAGAACCCGATGGAGCACAGTTCTACTCTGACACACGTGGGGTCTCCATGAGTCAGAATCAACTGGATGGCAACTGGTGATGGTGGTGGTGGTGCTAGCCATCAAGTGCAAGACAGCTGGTCAAACACAGCCCCGCTTTCAAAGAGCTTACAATCTAAGCAAAGAGAAGAGTGTTATCAGGGTTCAGAGGATGAACATGTGGCCACATCAGGAGACGGCAGGCCTGGGAGGATTCAAAGAGGTAGGAAAATGGGGGAGATCCTGGTGGCCTGACTCCATGTGGGCAAGCATGGGAAAGAGACAGGTGCAGGTTGTCTGAGGAGATCTGGGGACCCATTGAGCCAGAATGGGGAGCAGTAGGAGACAAGCTGGAAAGAAAGGTTAAGGAACTGCCAGTTTCACAGGGTCTATTTCTTTTTAAAGGGCTATGAAGCCCAAGGGTGGGGCAGTGTGGTTATAAAATAACAGAAGAGTCCCTGTAGAAAGGAATCAGATACTGAAGGAATTCTTGGCAGCAAAATTTGCCACTGGCTGGTCCAGAGCTTTATCTCTGACCCAGGGATTACTTCTAACCCAGAAACAGATTTTTTCCTGCCTTCATCAGAGTCTGAGACACTTGGGTATATTTAACATCTTCCCTCTGCGTGCGTGTAAAGTGAAAATATTTCTTGCACTTCCCATCATACTCACAGGGCTATTGTGATAATGAACAAAGCCTAAAGCCTGTGTCTAGTTAAGCTTTGTGGCTTACGTGCAGGACATACTGTTACCAGCAGGGGCAGACACTCAGCTACCTGCAACTACAGTCACCAGGACTAGAGGGATTTCGCTCAAAGTAGCAAATGTGGGAAGTACAAGGGACGCCAGCTCTTATTTTACCTATACATACCTCTCCCTGGTCACAAAGATGGGGCAGATTAAATGATATATACAGTAAAGTAGAAAAATACGAATTATAAACCAGGACCAGAGAAAAACTTAAATTAGAATAGATTAAGATCAAAACTATATTAGAACTCTGATTTTCATATAAGATTCTTTCCAGTTTCTAAAAGAGGGCCTTGGACCTGAT
The DNA here is from genome assembly GCF_000243295.1 of Trichechus manatus latirostris. Classification (NCBI taxonomy): domain Eukaryota; kingdom Metazoa; phylum Chordata; class Mammalia; order Sirenia; family Trichechidae; genus Trichechus; species Trichechus manatus. Next base: position 13,885,051 of record NW_004443962.1, on the reverse strand, counting down.
TCAGAACTTCTTGCATCTTTAGCAAAAGGGGAGACATTCAATTACCTGATTCACATTGTTCAGGAAAACTGCCATTTACACAAGGGTGACAAAGTCTCCTGATACTTAGCTATAAAAGAAACGTCTGGCCAGTTACAACAGCAGGATTCATACACGGGCTGTTTCCTAGAGTGAGCGTCCCTGATGAAAGCCGAGACTGTGACACCAAAATGTAACTCAAGGTCGAATCCAGGCAGGAATGCCCAAGAACTTGGCTTTCTAATGGTCCAGTTTAATACATGGATAAAATTCCAAGTTCGAGCCAAATGCCCGTCCTTAAAACAATCCTGTGATTATAATTTCTCATTGTCAACATTTAGAAAGAACTAGGCAACATGCAGTTTAGCGTTATCTATGGCAAGGATCTGAAGTACAGGTGAAGCACGTGGCAGACAGCGATAGCTTATTAATTTTAATTTTACACAATCAGTGAACAGATGGTAGCTTTGACATGCTTCTGAAAAATCCAAGGTGCCCGGCCCATGATATGCTACTTTCTTCAATGCAGAGATGCACTGAGGAGAACAGAAAAAGCCTCCTAGATAATGAGATTCAGATTTAAACATCAAGTTCCCCAAAGGGAAAAAAACCGATGGTTCTCTTCTGGATTCCCCCCCTGCCCTCTTCTCCACTGTCCCTACCCTGCTCAGGCACACAGCATGTCTCCCCTGTTTCTCCTCTCCTGCCTTGCTCTGTCCAATACATTAAACACTGGCTGAACGGAGCTTCCTCATGTCGTTCCCCAGCTGGAACCCTGTGTCAACAGATCCCCATTCCCTTCCAAAGGAAATCCAAACTCCTTAACAGACTGCATAATCTGGCCCCTGTCTAACCTCACCTCTTGCCTCTCCTACCTCCACAACCCCGTTCATCCCTGAGCGCTAACTGAGCAACTTGCATTTTCCCCAATAACGGTGCCATGTTTGCTCTTGCTTCCATGTCTTGGAACTCTGCTAACTAAGCTCCCAGAGATTAAGATGCCACCTTCCCTGGGGAATAGCCTTAAACCCTTCCCTACTTGTTCTCAAAGACACTGTGCTGTTGCTCAGCAGAGTGATTATTCTAGTTGTTTATATCCCACAGCTTACATAGGGACAAGTCTGTCTATGATGCAAAAATCACCTGCAGACAATGTGACCCTCTTAAATAGTCCAAACTGAGAGGCCTACACAATAATAGCAACATGGAAACCAAGACCAAGTGACCCATCGAGAGAGTCATAGCTTCCATCTCACACTGACCCCAGAGTACACATGAAGGCTGCTGAAATCGCCTGCATTATGTTATAATTATCTCACTTTCTCTCTCTTCCTCTCACTGCCAAGGGCTTGCAGTTGAATTTGCAGAAGTTAAATGCAAGAGTGATGCAAATCCACTGTAGCTACCTGCCTCACCACACTGTCACTCAGCCGGGAGCTGAAGGGCAGGCACTCTGCCTTATTCACACTGCTCTGTGGCCCCTAGCACGGTCAGCACCACAGATATGAGCACACGGGAAGGGCAGGGCTGCGGGGAGGCTGACAGGTAAGTGTACACACACATAGCGAATACAGGGTTTCATCAGTACAGAAATTTTCCTGGTCACTATTTTCCCTCAGTTGTGTTTGTATTAGAGCTGGTATAAAATAAGGCTAAAAACCAGCTGTGCCTCTTCTGAGGGGCAAGAAGGAGGGCGTAAAGACAGGGATGATGGTACCTGGCACTTCCCAGAGTGGCTCTGAGAAAAAGGGACTTGTCCTGGGGTTCCTCGCTCCTGAGCAGACTACTCAGTAGATAATGCTCCTCCCCACTCTTCCCAGAATTCTGGAAAGATTCCAGCAAAAAGTGACATCACAGTCTCACAAGGGAGGCCCAAAAGTCGACCCAAGGGGCACGATCCTGTTGCCTTCCCGAGTGGGAAGTCAACGACAGACACTAAGGTCCATGAGTTCTACTCGGTGGTGGAAGCCTGCAAAAGTTCCACCACGTGGGCGCTGCAGGGTGGCACTGTCCACCATTTACAATGCTTGAATTATTTTCCCTCTCCTGTTCTTTCCCTTTAGTCTCTGTGATCCTCCGCCAAATTCGTTGTGGGGTTTTTTCCTTGTTAGTTTCCCTAATACCTCTTTTGAACTTTATGTGATATATTAGGGGCCTTCTTCCCATTCTCGTTTTCCTAAGGTACTCAGGACACTACATTCCGCACACCCTTGATGACAACAGGGCAAGCTTCTCAACCTAAGCATCCCATTGTCAGAGCCCCCTTACCTGTACCCAGTGCTGTTCCTGCCAACCACCAGATGCTTTGGCTGATCCTCACACTTGTAAAGGTTAAAGTCATGCTCAGGCACCAGGTCCACATCGTGGAATATAAAGCAGTCCCAATTTTCTTCTTTGAGAGCTTCTAGATAGCCCACATTCATGAGCTTGGCTCGATTAAACTTTTTATTTCCAGCCTATAGATACAGAAATTGAAAATTGAAAACCTCTTGTGATAAAGTTTCATACTTCAAGCCTCTTCCGTTCTGAAGCAGGAGTTGGTTTTACTCTTGCTGACACATAAGACTGTATGTGTGACATAAAGATCTGACGCAGTATGCAATAACGATAAAACACTACTTGTTTTGTTCTTCTTTATATTCCACAACTAAAAAACATACCTTTATTCATTCCATGTAAAACTATAAAATCTTTCTTACACGCTAGTCACACATATTAGTATCTATTTCTTCACTGTTCAACTCTCAGCTGATCTAGTCTTATCCTATGTTATGAAATTTACACCAAACTTCCAGGAAAAGTAGCTAATGGCTTGCCAGAAAGGAGCAAGAAAACTTGACCTATAAAAACAGAAGCTTATTGCTAATATTTCTAAGCTACTTAAAAGTTTCTTGGAGCCACTGTAACAGAATCCTGTATAACAATAATGGTGCAGGCTAATCCTCACATTGTCTTCACAGCAGTTTTTTCAACTGGGTTTAAAAAAAAAAAGAACATGATTTGACCGGTCATATGACCAAAACTATAGTAAGAAAAACATTTTACAGTATTTTTTAATGACTGCTTGGATTAAATTTCATAGGAATAAATTCCAGTTCACTAAACAGTTTATCATAACAAAAGTAAGGTGGTTCTCAGAAGTTGCCACACTGTTTTCCTGAAAAGAGTAACACAAAGCAGACATATTTTTCCATTCGTAAAAATATTATCTTGAGAGTTGTTACTCTGAGTGAGAACTCCCAATTAAATAAATCGTAGCTATGACCAACCACGTAGAAAACAGAAATAATTATAAACAAATATAACAGTAAAAACTTGGTTTCAAGTCCTGAAAAATGGGACTACATATATCCTATGTCCATTGATTTTCAAAAGCTTAGTTTATTATGAAGTATATAACATTGCATTCTCTGACCAATATTAGAGGGCAGTGGTAGAACTCTTGCCTTCTCGCAGAAGACCCCAGTGCGACTCACCTCGCGCACAGCCACCACCATCTGTCAGTGGAGGCTTGCATGTTGCTATGATGCTCAACAGGTTTCACAGGAGCTTTCAGACTAAGATAAACTGGAAGAATGGCCCAGCAATCGACCGCATTTTTACGCAAATAACGTGTGCCTTCTGAGTTTGTTTGCCAGCCACGTCCTCCCACCGTGAGCCACCCTCATAAGCACTGCCGGGAATCCTCTTCCAAATGTTGCTGTAAAAAAAAATTAGCATAGGGTGCTTAAGAAAATACCTTGTGGGGAGGGCAGCCGGCAAACAAACGCAGAAGGTGTGCGTTATTTGCGTAAAAATAAAGTACTTCCTAAAATCAGCCAGTGAAAACCCTGTGGAACACAAAGGCCCAACCTGCAGCCAACTGTGTGGATGGTGCAGGAATGGGCAGCATTTCGTTCTGTTGTGCACGGTCGCCATGAGCTGGCGGCTGCCTCGACAGCAGCTAACAACAACAGACATCGCCGATATTAAGTACGTAATTAATGATGTCGCCTGCGTTTCAGTCTTTAAGAACGTGAACAGGAATTATTTGAATGGCCCAGGCCAATTCCAAAATACTATACATGGATGTTTAAATTGATTCCTCATTTTTCTCTCAATAAACTTTAACACCAAATAGAGGCATTTCTTTTTCTTTTTCAATTGTGCTTTAAGTTTACAGTTCAAATCAGTTTCTCATACAAAAATTTATACACATATTGCTACATGACCCTAGCTACTCTCCCTATAATGTGACAGCACACTCCTCCTTTCCACCCCAGATTTCCCGTGTCCATTCAACCAGCTCCTGGCCCTTTTTGCCTTCTCATCTTGCCCAAACAGAGGCATTTTTATCACCTATTCCATTGACCTTAGAGCTGAACTCTTCAAAAGCAGCCGAGAGTTACCATGTGTTCCTATTAAATCATGCTCCAGGGAGACAAACATGAATTGAGAAAGTGAAAATGGAACATAATAAATTTTACATGATAAATAATGGCAAAATTAAAGGCAGAAAGGTAGAAACGGCCAGGGAGCTCAACAGCTAGAAACACATGGTATTCTGCCAAACCCTCTGTGTAGATCTCCACTGAACAGTTGCACTCGATAATGAAAAACAATTCAAACATCTCTGTATGTAGCACATGCCGTTCTGTTGTTGTTAGGTCCTGTCGAGTTGGTTACAACTCACAGCGACCCTACGTACAACAGAACGAAACACTGCGCCATCCTCACAGTCATAATGCTTGAGCCCACTGTTGCAGCCACTGTGTCAACCCATCTCGTTGAGAGTCTACCTCTTTTTCACTGAAGCCCTACTTTACCAAGCATGATGTCCTTTTCCAGGGACTGATCCCTCCTGATAACATATTCAAAGTACGTGAGACAAAGTCTCACCATCCTTGCTTCTAAGGAGCATTCTGACCGTACTTCTTCCAAGACAGATTTGTCCATTCTTTTGGCAATCCACGGTATATTCCACACTCTTCATCAACACCATAATTCAAAAGCGTCGATTCTTCTTTGGTTTTTCTTATTCACTGCCCAGCTTTTGCATGCATATGAGGAGATTGAAAATATCATGGCTTGGGTCAGGCGCATCTTAGTCCTCAAGGTGACACCTTTGCTTTTTAACACTTTAAAGAGGTCTTTTGCAGCATATTTGCCCAATGCAATACGTCGTTTGATTTCTTGACTGCTGCACGAATCTCAGGGGGAAATCCTATGGAAGTGACTGCCTAACATGGAAGGGCCAACAAAAAGCAGGCTTCCTCCAGAGGTTCATTTAAAGGCCACTAAAATTTTCAGAATCTGGTCCCGTAAATCCACACCCTGTTACATGAACTTCCTTTACTCCTTTCAAGGATAACCAAGGTAAGAGAGTTCTCATTTGATGATAGTTTGCTGTTTAGGCCCTCAGTGAGAAGAGGATCTGAGGACAGGGTTCTGCTCTGCCCCTGCACTCACCTGGTGGACGACATAGATGCCATAATCCATCTGCTGCCTCTGCAGGAAGGGATGGAGATGCTCCAGCAGGTACAGCAGGTGTTTCTCCCTGGTGCGGTGTGGAATAAGGATGGCGACCCGCTGCAAAGCCTTACACTCCTCAGGGTGATACCGGCCCCTGTGCACTCTGGGATTTTCTGCCTGTACTTCTTCCAAAGTGAGATCTGCTCTGAAAACGAGCTTGCTCCGGCCTACTACAATAAACACAGAACACAATAGAAGTATGGTAATAACAGTACCTTTCTCATTGGTGCTGAGAGGCCTGCTGTTGTCAGTTGCTGTAGAGTCAATTCGACCCATGGCAACCCTGTGTGTGCAGAGCAGAACTGCTTCCTAGGGCTTTCAAGACTCTGACCTTTTGAAAGCAGATCACCAGGCCTATCTTCAGAGGCACCTCTGGGTGGGTTAGAACTGCCAACCTTTCAGCTAGCAGTCAAGTGCTTAACCGTTTGTGCCACTCGGGGACTCACTGAAAGGCTTACGTGAATTAATACATGTAAAGGACTTAGAACACTGCCTGGCACATTGTGAGCACTACACGAATGTTGCTGTTGTTGTGTGCCGTCAAGTTGATTCCGACTCATAGTGACCCTATTGGACAGAGGAGAACTACCCATGGGGTTTCCAAGGAGCGGCTGGTGGATTCAACCTGTCGACCTTTTGGTTAGCAGCCTGAGCTCTAAACCACTTTGCCACCAGGGCTCCATATGAGTGTCTGCTCTTATTATTACTTTAAAGTTCCATTTAGTCAGAAACTATAGTAACAGACTCATGTGACCAATTGGCCACAAAAGCAAGTAAGTGCTATGTAACAGCCTTCCCTTGTGGTTGGGCAGCCAACACGATTCATCCACACACAGGAGGTGCAGACTGTCCATGACCCAGCCACACACAGCAACTCTGAGGAGCAGAGAACAGGGCTAGACTAAGTAACTCTTCAAAATTCCTTCTGCTCTACCCTCTCTTCCCTACCAAAATTCCAAGTCTCTTAAAAATGAAGAGTGTGAATGGAACCAAGCTCATGGATAAGGCCCTTTTCCCACTCCTTCCCTCAGTTCTCAGGAGCAATCCCAGCTCCCTGAAGAGAAAGCAGTGGAAGGAGGTAGAAACCACCCTCACTCTATAACCCCGCGGTCACAGGTATGTGCGACACTGGCAACAATTTCCCCATTCTGCCACAGTGGCAGACATTTCCAATCGAGCACAGCTCTTGCTCAGTCAGTCTGGAAGCTGCCAGACTGGATGGAATCCAAAGGCCATCCTGCCCTAATTAATCCTGTGCAAGGCTTTAAAGATCAGGCTGAAGCCACCAACCCTCCTCTTTCGATCTGAATTAACAGGGAATACTGACTAGTAAGAGAAAAGGTGAAGTTCTGGTTTGGGAACTAAGTTACGTGTCTGTTTTTTAACTCCATACATACCGGCCAAGCTGTAAAATCTCAACACTTTTGCAAGTAGCACTATCCTCTTCTGAGCAAAGCAGTCACGGCCCTTCCTCTGTATAAGTCACTGCCTTGCTCCCTGTGGTCTGCTTGCTACCCTGGCCACGACTGCTTAGACCAGGCTCCAGTGTCTGTGAAGTGGCTGAAAGACTGCCTGACAGCACCAAGGGTAAGTGACTGCTTCAAACCACCCAGTCAAAGGGACTGACCAGCCTCTAAGAGCCTCTAAAACCACTTTCCTGAGGGGTCTACGTGGGAGACACCGAGAGTCAGCAGTCACCAATGCCCTAAAAACAGTGAGAAATGGAGTTATGTGAAAGGCAAGCTACTGGAGACGCTGCTGGGAGGTGACGTGTGGCTGCAGAGATGGTTTCCTGAGGAGCCTTTTAATAAGCCCCTTCATCTAAGGGAACCTGACTGTGCTTCTGTTCTTGCCATGTATCTGAGATACACTAGTCCTTTGCTCATCTTTTGATGGTCTTGACTTTTTACGTGCCCTAACCCTCTAGTAAGGAACCCTGGTGGCACAATGGTTCAGCCCTTGGCTGCTAACCAAAAGGTCAGCGGTTCAAACCCACCAGCAGCTCCACAGAGGAAAGGACCTAGCAATCTGCTTCCATAAGATTACAGCCTAGGAAACCCAATGGGGCAGTTCTACTGTCACATGGGGTCAATATGAGTTGGAATCAACTCGATGGCACACAACAACATCCTAGTACCTGCTTCCACTCACTCCCCACTAGTCTCCCCAACATCCCCATCACATCTTCTCTGGTTTTGTTCCTCCTTGGGTCACTACTCGCCCTTCTTAACTTATCACCACTCATGCCACCCCCTTAATCCAGGTACTTTCTCAGTCTTGTGTCACTGCCTACCTACCCGTTATGAATGAATTTATTTCTTAAATACGGTGTGAGGATTTTCATCGAGGGGGATAATACAGTCAGATTTGCATTTTTATCTCTCAACTTGATAATCTGTGAGCAGAACAACTTTCCTCAACAATCAGGAATAAGGTTTTGGCTCTTCCGTGACTGCGATAGCATGCCAATATGGATACATCACAAGACCCGGATTCAATGAGGAAAGAGCACCTGCAGTTCTTGGCTTGGCCAAGACCATCAAGTCTGTGAAGAGCCCGAGGCCAATTAGGAATAACAGGGCTACTTTAGTGTACAAGACAGCCACCCCTGCCAGGCCCTGTGCAGGTGCTGGGCTTCACAGAGCTGGAGAGGATCACCCTGCCCACAACTACTCACTGTCTCCTGGGGAAGAAAGGCAAACATATGAACAATACACTGTGATCAGTGTAACAACGGAAATACAAGGAACACGAGATTAACTCTTGCTGGGGTAGTCCCACGAGCCTTTCTGGAAGATGAAACATCTAAGCTCAATTGTAATGAATAAAACAGGAGCCCACTAGGCAGACATGGATTGAGGAAAGGCATTCTGGAAAGGGAAAACGCAAGGTGCATAGGAGTGTTTGGAGAACTATAAGCACTTCATGTCCTGGAGAATCAGGATGTGTGAGAAATAACTCTGTATGGGGTTGGTTGGTTGGTTGGTTCTCTCTCTCTCTTTAGTTTATACCAGTTGCCATCAAGTCAATTCCAACTCATGGAGACCCCTTGCGTGTCACAGCAGGACTGTGCTCCACAGGGTTTTCAATGGCTGTGACTTTTCGAAAGTAGATCACCAGGCCTTTTTTCTGAAGTGCCTCTGGGTAGGTTCGAACCACCAACCTTTCATTTGGCAGCCAAGAGTTTAACCATTTGTGCCACCCAGGGACTCCTTTAGTTTAATGTTCACTAAAAGCATTAATTTAAATCGAAAGGCAAGATCATCAAAAGAGAATAAAAATATGTAACGTATTTAACAAATAAACACTAACAACATTGAAAACTTAGTTCCCGCCCCTGACTGTATGCTTTGGTCAAGGGAATGCTAACAATGTGACAAAGAGGAGGGTGGAATATGCTGACATTTCTCCTCTTGCTCTCTTCTGCTCCCTTCATCCTAACAGAACATGTCCAAGCTAGCCTACTGATCCCAGGAGGAGCCAGCCTAGGTCAACAGACCCCAGCTCACCCCAAAGTCTTGTGAGCTAAATACATGCTTATTGTTATACACTGCTGAGATTTTTGTGCCTGGATAATAAAATTGGCTATGTTCATATAATGGAATACTATACAGCAATGAGCATGAGGAAACTGTGACTATAAACTGATGATAGGGATAGATCTCATGAACACAGTACTAAGCAACAGAAGCCAAACACAAAAGAGTACACAGCATGTTTCCAATTACGTGAGGTTCAAAAACATGTTTGGTGTTAGAATGTTGAAGTGAGGGTAGTGACTGAAAGAAGCTTCTAGGATTCTAGTATACTCTATTTCTTAATTTACATATGAGATCCACAGGTATGGTCATTTTGTGACACTTAACCAAGCTGTACACTTCTGATTTTCTGTACATACACGTATTTAAATAAAAAGTTTACACATTCCTTGTAAAAAAGAACTTACTGAGGTATGGAGACCTAGGAGGGCAGTTTCTGACTTCTGCTTTTTTCACAGGTGCTTTATTAGTCAGAGTTTCTTCTTTGTCCAAAACTGTGGCTTTGTTGAAGTTAGCCACGAAATCCCTTGCTTTAGGAATCTCTTGAATAGCATCCACAAAGTAGTTACTGGTGGCCCACCCAACCACCGTCAGGCATATGGTAAAAAGGAGCAGTAATCGGACTCTGTAGGAAAGGTGGAAAGTCAGGTTGAAGCCCATGACTTTTATTATGTGAGTTTATATACCTCACCACCTCACTGCAGGCTGGAAGTTTCTTCAAGTTAGACTTCTCCAATCTGATGGCAAAATCAATGACAACTGTAGATGCAATGCCTGTTTCTGCTCAGTAGTCCTGTTCCAACAATCTCTAAAAGACAGCGACAAAAGACATTTTGTTTCAAATGGAAATCCTATCCTGAAATTATTTGCTTCTCAAACTGAAAACCTACCCCTAATAGAGATCAAAAAACCAGAGATTATAGAGGTAGAAGGTTCCAACCATCTACACATCACAGAAGCTCTCCCTGGATTCTCTCTCAGGCTGGCTATCACTCAAGAAGAGAAGGCATTTCCCAATACTGTAAGGGAGGAGAAGGCAAAGGAGACAGGGAGACTGCAAATGCTTCCTCAGTTCTGAGGTGGGTACAGCCTAAAAATTGTTACCGATTCTACTGTGTGCCATCGAGTCAATTCCAATGGATAGCGACCCTATATGACAGAACAGAACTGCCCCATATGGTTTCCAAGGGTGTAATCTTTAACAGGAGCAGATCGGGTCTTTTCTCCTGTGGTGCAAGCAAGTGGGTTCTAACCATGGACCTTTCAATTAGCAGCCCAGCACTTCTACTGGGGCTCCTTTCAGCCTAAAAATAGTCCCTCATGATCCTCTTCCTCAGTTGTCCCTTCCTGACATGGCTTTAAGAGAAGGTTAACAAATGGGAAATCTAGTTACAGGAGTATATTTTGACCCAAAGAGAAAATAAGGAAAAAGACAAAAGCGCTTCTCTGTGAGAGATAGAAAAACAGTGACTGAAAGGCCAAGGATTTTTCAGTTATAAATGTTACATTCCCAGTGAGGCACTGACACAGTGGGGGTGGCAGGGTACCCAAGAGAACCTCAACACAGAAGGTCAGTACTCTGTAAGAATAACCAAACCCGTTGCCATCGAGCCAATTCTGACCATAGCGACCCTACAGGACAGAGTAGAACTGCTCCATAGGGTTTCCAACAATCAGCTGGTGGATTTGAACTGTCGACCTTTTGGTTAGTGGAGCTCTTAACCATTATGCCACTAGGGCTCTGTAAAAATAACAGGGGCTGCTTTATGGAAGGATAGTCCCCTGAAATGAAAGGAAGAATTACCTGGCTGAAGTGACTTATGATCACAAAATCACTGCAGTCTTAGAACCAGGAAAAACTTAAGAGAGCAGGGGGAAAAAAACCAAAAACCCATTGCCGTCGAGTCAATTCCGACTCACAGTGACCCTATAGGACAGAGTAGAACTGCCCCATGGGGTTTTCAAGGAGCAGCTGGTGGATTCAAACTGCTGACCTTTTGGTTAGCAGTGGAGCTCTTAACCACTGTGCCACCAGGGCTCTGTAAAAATAACAGGAAGGATAGTCCCCTGAAACAAAAGGAAGAATTACCTGGCTGAAATGACTTATGATCACAAAATCACTGCAGTCTTAGAATCAGAAAAAACCTTAGAGAGCAGGGGGGAAAGAAACAAACCCGTTGCCGTTGAGTTGATTACAACTCCTAGCGGCCCTATAGGACAGAGTAGAACTGCTCCATAGGATTTCCAAGGAGGAGCTGGTGGATTTGAACTGCCAGCCTTTTGGTTAGCAGCTAAGCCTTAACCACTGTGTCACCAGGGCTCCTCAGAGAGCAGAAATCTGGGAAAAATCATAAACTAATACGACTGAACTGCAGCCCACGGAATATGTCCCAAGGTAAGACATTCATTCTAAAAGCAAGGAGCCATTATTAACAATTACAGAAAAATTAGCCCTTCATTACTAACTTCTCTTGTTGAGATTATGTGAAATCCAATTAAAAAATTATCACTTCCTCCTTTTCCCATGCCTTTGTGCCCTCCCCAAAGCTGGCTATCCAGGGAGCCAGCATGAAGGAAGCTCAAGTGTGAGGTCTCATTGGCTCCTGTGAGTAAACAGCCAAGGTATGGAGGGTTTATAACACTATTCATCTGTCTTTCAAGAGAGCTCTCCTGCTTGAGTATTAGTTTCGTGGCTGAAGGCAAGCCCTCTCAGTGTGCTTCCCCAGCTATAAAATGGTAAAAAAAAAAAAAAAAAAATACTTCTCTGACAAGGTTGCTGTAAGAATTTAATGAGGTGGGACCTGAATAAGCAAAGTTTTATTAATAAAGAAGAACAAAGTAGAAGGCCTCACACTACCTGATCTCAGAACCTACTATACAGCCATGGTAGTCAAAACAGGCTGGTACAGGTACAACAGACACATAGACCAATGGAACAGAATTGAGAACCCAGATTAAACCCATCCACTATGATCAGCTGATCTTCAACAAAGGATCAAAGTATATTGAATGGGGAAGAGACAGTCTCTTCAACAAATGATGCTGGCAAAATTGGTTAACTATCTGTAGAAAAATGAAATAGGATCCATCCCTTCACCATATGCAAAAACAAACTCAGAATGGATAAAAGGCCTAAATACAAAACCTAAAACTATAAAGATCATGGAGGAAAAATATAGGAACAGTGCTAGGGGCCCTAATATATGGCATAAATAGAATACCAAATATAACTAAAAATGCACACACAGAAGATGATGAGCAAGAAAAATGGAACCTCCTAAAAAGTAAACACTTGTGCTCAATGAAAGACTTGACCAAACGAGTAAAAAGAGAACCTAAATCAAAAAACCAAACCAGTTGCTGTTGAGTCGCTTCTGACTCATAGCGAACCTACAAGACAGACTAGAACTGCCCCACAAGGTTTCCAAGGAGAGGCTAGTGAATTCAAACTGCCAACCTTTTGGTTAGCAGCCCAGTTCCTAACCACTGTGCAACTGGGTACAGAGTGGGAAAAAAAAAAAAAAAAATTTGGCTATGACATACCTGACAGGCCAAAATTTATAGAAAACTTCAAAACTTCAACAACAACAACAAAAATAATAATCCAATGAAAAACTGGGCAAAGGATATGAACAGACACTTCACCAAAGACATTCAGGCTACTAACAAACATGAAGAAATTAGAGAGATGCGATCATTATCAATTAGTGATGCAAATGAAAACTACAATGAGATACCATGTCACCCCGACATTACTAGCACTAATTAAAAAAAGAGAAAATAACAAAATGTTGGCAAGGTTGTGGGGTGATTAGAACTCTTACATACTGCTGGTGGGAATGTAAAATGGTACAATCACTATGGAAAATGGTATGGAGCTGCCTCAAGAAGCTAGAAATAGAAATACCGTATGATCCAGCAATCCCACTCCTACATACATACCCTAGAGAAATAAGAGCTGTGAAACAAACAGACATATGCACATCCATGTTCATTGCAGCATTACTCACAACAGGAAAAAGGTGAAAGCAATCTAAGTGTCCATCACAGATGAATGGATTAACAAACTGGGGTACATACACACAGTGGAATACTACACCTAACGGTAAAGAGTCATGGTGTTTAATGAGAAACTAATTTGCCCTGTAAACTTTCACCTAAAGCACAAAAAAAAAGAAGAAGAATGATGAATCCATGAAACATCTCACAACATGGATGGATTTGGAGGACGTTGTTGTTGTTAGATGCTGTCGAGTCAGTTCTGACTCAAAGCCAGCCTATGTACAACAGAACAAAATACGGTCCGGTCTTGCATCACCACTGTTGTGCTTGAGGCTATATTTGCAGTCACTGTGTCTATCCATCTCATTGAGAGTATTCCTCTTTTTCACTGACCCTCTACTTTACTAAGCATGATGTCCTTCTCCAGGGACTGATCCCTCCTGATAACATGTCCAAAGTATGTGAGACAAAGTCTCACCATCCTCATTTCTAAGGAGCATTCCGGCTGTACTTCTTCCAAGACAGACTGGTTCATTCTTCTGGCAGTCCACGGTATATTCAATATTCCTCGTAACACCATAATTCAAAGGTGTCAGTTCGTCCTCTGTCTTCTTTATTCACTGTCCAGCTTTCACAGGCATATGAGGCAAGAGAAAACACCATGGCTTGTGTCAGGCGCACCTTAGTCCTTAAAGGGACATCTTCGCCTTTTAACACTTTAAAGAGGTCTTTTGCAGCAGATTTGCCCAATGCAATGTCATTTGATTTCTTGACTGCTATTGCTTCCATTGGCATTGATTATGGATCCCACTAAAATGAAATCCTTGACAAATTCAATCTTTTCTCAGTTTATCATGATGCTGCTTATTGGTCCAGTTGTGAGGATTTTTGTTTTATGTTGAGGTGTAATCCATACTGAAGGCTGTAGTGTTTGATCTTCAACAGTACATGAAGTCTTCAAGTCTTCTTCACTTTCAGCAAGCAAGGCTGTGTCATCTGCATAATGCAGGTTGTTAATGAGTCTTCCTCCAATCCTGATGCCGCATTCTTCCTCAGATAGCCCAGCTTCTCTGATTATTTGCCCAGCATACAGATTGGATAAGTACGGTGAAAGGATACAACCCTGACGTACACCTTTCCTAACTTTAAACTACGTAGTAACTGCTTGTTCTGTTCAAACGACTGCCTTTTGATCTAGGTACAGGTTCCTCATGAGCACAATTAAGTGTTCTGGAATTCCCATTCTTCCCAATGTTGTCCATAATTTGTTACGATCCACACAGTCAAATGTCTTTGCATAGTAAATAAAACACAAGTAAACATCTTTCTGGTATTCTCTGCTTTCAGCCAGGGTCCATCTGACATCAGCAATGATATCTCTCATTCCACGGCCTCTTCTGAATCCAGCTTGAATCTCTGGCAGTTCTCTGTTGATGCACTGCTGCAACTGCTTTTGAATTATCTTCAGTAAAATTTTACTTGCATGTGATATTAATGATATTGTTCAGTAATTTCCGCATTCGGTTGGATCACCTTTCTTTGGCATATGCATAAATATGGATCTCTTCCAGTTGGTTTGCCAGGCAGCTGTCTTCCAAACTTCTTGGCATAGATGAGTGAGCACTTCCACACTGCATCCGTTTGCTGAAACATCTCAACTGGTATTCCATCAGTTCCTGGAGCCTTGTTTTTCGCCAATGTCTTCAGTACAGCTTAGACCTCTTCCTTCGGTACCATCAATTCTTGATCATATGCTACCTCCTGAAATGACTGAATATCTTTTTGGTACAGTGATTCTACGTATTCCTTCCATCTTCTTTTGATGCTTCCTGTGTCGTTCAGTGTTTTGCCAATAGAAACCTTCACTATTGCAACTCGAGGCTTGAATTTTTTCTTCAGTTCTTTCAGCTTGAGCATGTTCTTCCCTTTTACTTCATCATTTCTTCTGTTCACTTCAGCTACTTGACGTTCAAAGCAAGTGTCCGGGTCTCTTCTGACATCCATTTTGGTCTTTTCTTTCTTTCCTGTCTTTTTAATGACTTCTTCTTGCTTTCTTCATGTATGATGTCCTTGATGTCATTCCACAACTCATCTGGTCTTCAGTTATTAGTGTTCAATGCCTCAAATCTATTCTTGAGACGGTCTCTAAATTGAGGTGGTATATACTCAAGATCGTACTTTGGCTTTCGTGGACTTGTTCTCATTTTCTTTGGCTTCAACTTGAACTTGCCTATGAGCAATTGATGGTCTGTTCCACAGTCAGCCCCTAGCCTTGTTCTAAATGATGATACTGAGCTTTTCCATCGTCTCTTTCCACAGACGTAGTCAATTTGATTCCTGTGTATTCTATCCAGTGAGGTCCACGTGTATAATTGATTATTTATGTTGTTGAAAAATGGTATTTACAATGAATAAGTCATTGGTCTTGCTAAATTCTATCATGTGAACTCCGGCATGGTTTACATCACCAAGGCCATATTTTCCAACTAACAATCACTCTTCTTTGTCTCCAATTTTCACATTCCAATCACCAGTAATTATCAATGCATCCTGATTGCATGTTCGATCGATTTCAGACTGAAGAAGTTGGTAAAAATCTTCAGTTTCTTCATCTTTGGCCTTAGTGGTTGGTGGGTAAATCTGAATAATAGTCGTATTAACTGGTCTTCCTTGTAGACATATGGATGTTACTCTATCACTGACAGCGCTGTACTTCAGGATAGATCTTGAAATGTTCTTGTTGATGATGAATGCAACGTCATTCCTCTTCAATTTGTCATTTCTGGCATAGCAGACCATATGATTGTCTAATTCAATATGGCCCAATACCAGTCCATGTTAGCTCACTAATGCCTAGGATATCGACGTTTATGCATTCCATTTCATTTTTTTACCATTTCCAATTTTTCTAGATTCATACTTTGTACATTCCACATTCTGATTAATGTTTGCAGCTGTTTCTTCTCATTTTGAGTTGTGCCACATCAGCAAATGAAGGTCTGGAAAGCTTGACTCCATCCACATCATTAAGGTCGACTCTACTTTGAGGAGGCAGCTCTTTTCCAGTCATCTTTCGAGTGCCTTCCAACCTAAGGGGCTCACCTTCCGGCACTGTATCAGACAATGTTCCATTGCTATTCATAATGTTTTCACTGGCTAATTTTTTTCAGAAGTAGACCACCAGGTCCTTCCTCCTAGTCTGTCTTAGTCTGGAAGCTCAGCTGAAACCTCTCCACCATGGGTGACCCTGCTGGTATCTGAATACCAGTGGCATAGCTTCCAGCATCCCAGCAACACGCAAGCCCCCAAAGTACGACAAACTGACAGATGTGTGGGGTTGCATGTCATTATGCTGAGCAAAATAAGTCAACTGTAAAGGATAAATATTGTATAAGTCAATTGCAGAAGGACAAATATTTGTATGAGCCCAAATATTATGAAGTAACAACAAAAGGTTTCCACACAGGAAAAAAAGAATTCTTTGATGGTTACCAGCGATGGGAGGAGGAAGGGACAATCACCAAATAATAGTACCAAAAACCAAACCCACTGTCATCGAGTTGATTCCAACTCATACGACCCTATAGGACGGAGCAGAACTGCCCCATATGATTTCCAAGGAGCGGCTGGTGGATTCGAAATGCTGACCTTTTGGTTAGTAGACAGACGTTAATGTTGGTGAAGGGAAAGGCAATACACAATATGGAAGAAGTCAGCACAACATGACTAAGGCAAAAAAGGACACTGAGAAGAATGCAGGAATAAAGGACAACTACACTAACTACCATAGCATAGACAATCTGGCAACAATAGTATTAACAAACAATAATTTACAAATGGATAGATAGATAGATATGCCAAGAGGTGAGGGAGGGTGTAAAGGAGCACACCTACTGGCAGATACAGGTTGGTGGTGGAAACTTCTAAATACATGACTGTAGGTGTTCCTCATATATTAATATAGACAATAGGGTACACAAGCAGCACTGTCAGGGAAACCTCTCAGACATAACTAAGCACCTTGCGGGATGAAGTCCACAGGCTCAAAAGCAAAGGACCATAGACTCAGGAGTCATCTATGTCAATAGGCACAACACAGTTTTTACAGACAATATTCTGTACATCCTACTTTGGTGAGTAGCGTCTGGAGCCTTAAAAGCTTGCAAGCGGCCATCTAATTACTGGTGTCTTCCAGTTCAGAGCAAAGAAGAGCAAAAAAAAAACAAAGACTCAATGGAGTAATTAGTCCAAAGTACTAATGGACCACATGAACCACAGCCTCCACGACCCCAAGACCAGAAGAACTAGATGGTGCTGGCAACCATTACCAATTGCTCTGACTGGGATTACAACCAAGGGTCCCAGACAGAGCAGGAGAAAAATGTAGAACAAAACATCAAATTCACAAAAAAAGGCTAGACTTACTAGTATGACAGAAAATGGAAGAACTCCAGAGGCTATGGCCCTAAGACACCCTTCAGACCTGGAACTGAAGCCATTTCGGAGATCACCTTCCAGTCAAACAATAGACAAGCCCGTAAGATAATACCTGAGAGGAATGTGCTCCTTAGAACAACCAATTACAAGAGATCAAAAGGGCAATACTTGCCCAAAAGCAAAGATGAGAAGGCAGGAAGGGTAGATAATCAGGACAAAAGCAAACAGGGAATCCAGGGCGGAAATGGGGAGAGTGCTGACACTTCATAGGGAATGAAGCCAAGGCCATGGAACACTTTATGTACAAACTATCGAATGGGAATCTAATTTGCTCTGTAAACTTCCACCTGATGTACAATTTAAAAAAAGAAGATACAATTAGTCACATAGGCTGGGGATATAAAACAGCTGGAGAGGAAGTTTTCTTTGTCTCCTCGGCTACCGTACAAGTGGGGCATGCGTAAAATAGGCTTACAGTCCACCTCACTGGGCCCACCTAGACAAAGGGAGTCAGGCAGAAGGTAGCCCTCCTTTTTAAGTCCCTCACCCACAGCATAAAGTGGAGTGTGCACTGAAGAGTCTCACCTTTGCCCACACAGCCTTCTCAAGCTGCGGGAGGGGGAACACTCAAAAACGGATCCACATTTGTTCTGGTGTGCTGTCTGCTTCTTCTAAGTAATAAAAGTTCTCTTCCATGTGGGAAAAAAAAAAAAAAAAGAATGTTAATGAGGTGATAGACTCCGACACACTGGTACATTTCCAGTAATGTACTGACTCTAGCTGCCAGTGTGATTGTGTTCAAATGTTTACCGGAATGTTAACTAAGATAACGTTATCTCTGGAATTATGTATTGAAGTACAGGTGACATTTATCTATTTCTCTGTATTTCCTGTTTTCATTTCCGTGAATAGATATCACTTTTATATTCAGAAAAATAAAAAATTTTTTAAACAAAATTCTTTTTAGGGTGGTGACTCCTAGCTGGTGTTTGGAAGAATGCCACTGGATTGAGCTTACTTATGAAAACGTTTAAAGAATTAAGAGACCCTGAACTCTCCCGACGGCCCCAGTTATCTTCTTTTTCAGTCAAGGCTATCTGGATGTGACAGCAAACAGTGAATATAGATAACAAATTGAGGCAATGTGAAAAAAGTTATTTTAGGGCAAGATTCTATAAGTGTGGTTCCAAAAGTGCCTATATCAAATACACAGGGGAGTTTGTTGAAGTTGCAGATTCCTGGGCCTCACTCCAGAGCTCATGGGTCAGAAGAGCTGGGCCTGGGACACAGGAAAGTGAATTTTTAACAAGCTCCCCAGGTGATTCTTATACACATTAAAGTTTGAGAACCACTGAAATAAGAGAATGGGCCTGGAATGCAAAAGACTCTTCAGAAATGTTAATTTTCCTTCCAGTGAGGAAAGTCAGCAAGAAGATATGTTAAAATGGGATTTTTAAAATGCAGCTGACTCCATCATTTAGCAATTTATTCTAAGGAAATAATCAGAGAGCTAGACCATAACATTCCCCTCAACATTACTAAAATAACCAAGAATTAGAGAATCCAGATGTTTACAGGGAACTGGTTTAGTTACATCCATATGATGGAACATATGCTTTCATTGAAAACGGTGTTAAAAATTTTTAACTACACAGGAAAATGCTCATGATGGCTAAGCGAAAACACCAGAATATCAAAATGGACACAGAATTACGCTATACGTGTATGTGTGTGTGTTTTATATGTAAAACGCCAGATCACTGGGGCTATCTTTTGATCGCAAGATCAGCCACACTTTTGTTTCTTCTGTATCTTCTCATTTTTCTAAAATGAAGTTTTTATGATCATAAACAATATTGTCTTCTTCCTGATAAAATGACTACAAAGTTTTCCTTTAAAATGTATTAAAATTTAAAGATGACATAATGGGTGGGGATTACACCTTTTAGCTACACAGGACTGGTGATGATTCATTACAACCTTTAAGGAAAACTGTTTTAAATAGACCCCAGTAAACCAAAATTGCAAAGAAAACCCTCAGAGACTTAGTAGTAATTTTTAATGCCAGAGAAGCCTGTGGCCTCTGTTTAAAATTCCTATCCCTAGGCTCTGACCCCAGAGATTCTGGTTTTCAAGGTCTGAGATGGGGCCAGGGAACCAATATTTTAAACAGAAACTCAGGTAATACTGAGACATGCTGCCAGGTTTGAGAACCACTGATGGTTTAAAAAAAGAAGAGACCAACACTACTGACTTGCTCTGGATCTTCCACCCAGAATAAAAGAGCTTCAAAGTCACAGTTAGTTCACAGATCATTTGCATGCTTGAAAAAGCACACTTATTATTTGCTCAGCTTAAAGTAGATACTAAATACTTGTTATACCAAGTGGCATAAAAAATATAACCACAAAGCTAGTTTAAATCCCCCCGCCGGGAAGATTATGTAATCAAACAGTTCAGTACAATTAGTACTGTGAGCTTTAACAGGTGTTTTAATCTGTTCAAAGCTATGGACCTTCTCTCTCAAAAATGCACAGGTAGGTACACAAAAATGTTTTGCAAATTCATGGGGTTTATGAAACCCGTTGCCATCGACTCGATTCCAACTCATAGCAACCCTACAAGACAGAGTAGAACTGCCCAGTAGGGTTTCCAAGGAGTGGCTGGTGGATTCAAACTGCTGACCTTTTGGTTAGCAGCCAAGCTCTTAGCCACTGCACTACCAGGGCTCCATGGCGTTTACAGTCCCCATAAAGTCAACCCTTCCCTAAAAGATCAAATTCCAGGAGATAAACTATCATGGAATCAAGCATCATCTCCTCCCCCTATAGAGACATTCCAGTACTCCCCAAGCAGGCGCCTAGACTAGCCCTCCACACCCCCTTTTTAAACTCAATTTCTCAACCTAGACCCTGACTCCCAGCCCATCCCAATCTAGGTTTCCCTGACTTTCTTGCATCTTCAAAATCTTCTTCTCCTTTCTTAAAAAAGAAAAAACTTTCTTCAACCCTCAAATTACCATCTTTTTCCTCCTCCTGTTCACCACCAAACCTCCGGAGAGGTCTACCTGTGCCCTTCCCGCCTCCACTCTAGAGGGCTCTGCAACTCGACGGCCCTCCCACCCTCAGGTGATAACTGCTGTCCTAAGGCTACCAATTCCAAGGCCTTTGTCTCAGTCCCAATCCTCCTGGGCTTTTCTAATTTTTTCAAACCAAGAGTTAACAGCCCTTATCTAATGGAAGACAGAACATCACCAAATACCGATCAACAGACACTGGATCAAGGAGAGCCCGGCCAAGGGCAGATGTCCCTGAAGTACTTTCAAAATCCAGGTGTCTAACCCTGGGGGGTGGGGGTGGGGAGAAGAGGAGAGAACCCTGTGGCGCAGTGGTGAAAGCCCTCGGCTGCTAAGCGAAAGGTCGACGGTTTGGAAACCAGTCCGCAGTCAGCGCGCATAAAGATTCTAGCCTTGGAAACACTACCGGGCAGTTCTGCTCTGTCCTATAGGATCGCTCGGGTTTGGTTTTGCTTAGCCCCTGGAGGCAAGCTCAGAATTCGGCCCCCCGCAGCCCTCCAAGCTCGGATCAGCTCGTTTCCTGGCTGCAACGCTGGGGAAAGCAGGGTCGTTGGCGGAAGGGGCTTCTTCATGTTGCTGCGCCCGGCTGGGGCACCCCAGAATCGTAACAAGGGGCCTCTAGATCTTTCCCTACATGACAGCATCTCGCCGGCCCGCGGTGGGACGCCCGCACATGAGCTGATGCCTCCCTCCAGGCTCGGCCTCCGCAGGCCCCCTGCCCGGCCCCTCCGCTCCGGCTGAGGCAAGACCGCCGCCCGCCGCGCATCTGGCCGCGCCGGCCCCAGGCCCGCCCAGCCCCACTGCCGGGGATCAGCCCCCACGCGCCACACGGCGAAACCTACACGGCGGGCGCCATCCTCCGCCTCGAGTTACGCGCCCAGGAGCCAGCGGAGCGCAGCCCCGCGTACTTACCCCGGCCGCGGCCGCCGCCAGCCCGGCCAGAGAAAAGACAGACAGTGAGAAGCAGCCGCCGCGACCGCCCCGCCGCCCGGGAGGCGGCGCCGGAGTGTGGGCCCCGCCTCCCATCCTCCCAGAACTCCGCCGCTGCCGGGCCTTAGGGGCGGGTCTGCCTGGCTTTCCGCCTGGGGCGGGCCACGGGCCTGACGCTCCACTGCCGGCCAGACGGCCTTCCCAGAGATGGAAGGAGCAGTGGGAGGAAAAACGGGGGTGTGCAGCTCGGCCTCTGGGTAATCTTAAAGGCTTGTGCCAATACTACACTACTCTAGTGCTGGGCGCTCCCTAAGTTCTATACCCGTGAATGCTCGCGAAGAATTGGGAAGGGAATATGAACCTTCCCATTTTATGGAGTAAGAAACGGACTTTAGAGGTTAATAAACTTGTCTTACATCACCCAGACAGGTTTCAGCTTTCTCAACCGCATAATGTACCAAATTACCTGGTTTTCGCCGTTTCGGACTACGTTGCTGTCGTTGTTAGATGCAGTCGACTCGGTTCCGACTCACAGTGACCCTATGTACAATAGAACAAAACACTGCGCTGTCCTGGGCCATCCTCACAATCATTGTTAATGCTTGAGCATTAATTAATTAATTAATTAATGCAGCCACTGTGTCAATCCATCTCATCGAGGGTCTTCCTCTTTTTCTCTGACCCTCTACTTTACCAAGCATGATGTCCTTCTCCAGGGACTGGTCCCTCCTAATACCATGTCCAAAGTGCATGAGACGAAGTCTCACCATCCTCACTTCTAAGAAAATATTAAATGAATAAATTGTGAAAAATCTTCATTTCTTGAAAGATATCATTACAGAAAGCAGAGACAGAATCATATTCTGTCTTGAATGAAAACTCATTGTGGGTTCTGCTTGGGCAGGCTGCATAGCAGGCTAGATTCTCCAGGGCACTGTCCCATTGCACTCACAGCAAAGGAAATTCCCCAAGAACCACCCCATTCACCCCCTGCTGAAAACGAACAAACAATGGGCAGAACCAGTGAACTCTAAGCAGATCTGGGGCTATGCTGAGGGCACAAGGAAGGTTCATGGCGGCACTGTGATCCAGGGGCAGAAGCAAGAAAGTCTGAACCTGAGCCATGGTCCCAAGTCTGCTGTGCTCTGGGCAGAAGCAATGAAAAATCCCTCTGGGGAAGGCATCCTCAACTGAGTCCTGTAAGATTCAAACAAATATAAGTTCAGTTTTTAAAAAAAAAAAAAAAATCACAAAACACAGGAGGCCACGCAACAGTGACCACAGAATTCAGAGCCCTTCTCCAAGGACATCAATATTGGAATTATCTGATACAGAATACAGAGGAGCTGGCTATGAAATTTTTTAAGATTAAAAAAAAAAAAGATGTCTCCAAAGATTTTTTACTAATTACAAAGGGCAAAGTGTACCTTTTCGCAGAGAGATCTGGCAGATACTACCTCAGCTGAGTACTCAGTTAATTTCACCCATAATACAAATGGACGTTACGCGTGATGTGAAACTCTAAGAACGTAACGTCACCTTCATCGTATTCCCACTAAAATTTCCTAATTAGAATGTAAACGTGAGGAAGCAGACAAGGTCAAATGAAGGGACGTTCCACAGAACGACTGGCCTGTACACTTGAAAAACGTCAGCGTCAAGAAAGACCAGCGAAGATGAGCGATTGTTTCAGATTCAAGGAGATTTGACGTCTAAATTCAAGGTGTGGTCCTGGGCTGGAGACAAAGTTACTTTGGAGTATATTATTGAGACAACAGGGAAAATTCGGGTATGTGTAATGTGGTAGATTAAAAATAACCTCAAACTCTTTGACATTCCTCTCACTGAGAAGTGAGAGTGTATTGCTCCTCCCTTTAAATCTGAGTTGGCCCCCGACTGCTTTGACAAATACTGTAGAGTGGTCGTGAATCTATACCAGTTCCAAGCCTAGCCTTTAAGTAGTTTCCACCTCCATCTCTAGAATCACTCAGATTTCGAACCCTGAGATTGCCATGCTGTGAGAAAGCCCGAGCTAGCATTGTGGAAGCCATGTGGACAAGAGAAAGAGATGCTGTCTTAGTTATCTAGTGCTGCTATAACAGAAATACCACAAGTGGGCAGCTTTAATAAACAGAAATTTATTTTCTCACTGTTTAGGGGACTGGAAATCTGAATTCAGGGGAAAGGTTTTCTCTGGTTGTTGGCTCTGAGGGTAGGTCCTTTTGTCCTTTCAGTTTCTGTTTCTCAGGTGACGTGATGCTTATCTTCCCCCAACTCTGCTTGCTTGCTCGCTAGCTTAATCTGCTCTTTTATATCTCAAAAGAGATTGATTGAAGACATAAACTACACTAATACTGCCTTATTAACTTAACAAAGAAAACTCATTCTCAAATGGGATTATAACCACAGGTATAGGAGTTAGGATTTACAACACATATTTTGGGGGGACACAATTCAATCCATAAAGATGCCCAGCCACCTCCCAACATTCCAGCCACCAACCATTCGGAGCCACCCCAGCTAAATCTCCAGGCAGCACGGAGCAGAGGTGAGTCTTTCCCATAGTGTCGTATCTGAATCTCTGACCCACAGAATCATGAGATATAATAGTAATAATAAAATGTTCTTTTAAATCCTAAATTTTGGCATAGTTTGTTGCACAGCAATAGATAATCAAAACAGACCATATATTAGATAATAATATTTTATAAACGTTAAATTTCCCGAATTTGATACTTGCATTAGGTCATACAGGAAAATGACCTTGTTCTTAAGTATCTAATGATGAAATATCATGATCTCTGCAATTTACTCTCAAATGGTTCAGGCAAAACACACATACAGAGAGAGAGGGAAAGAGAGAGAGACCGCTACTCATGTTGCTGTGATGCTAGAAGCTATGCCATCAGTATTTCCACTGATGGTGGGCAGGTTTCAGTGGAACTTCCAGACTAAGACAGACTAGGAAGAAAGGCCTGGCAATCTACTTCTGAAAATTAGCCAAGGAAAACCTATGAATCCCAATAGAACATTGTCCAACTCACTTGCTTTGGACACAGCATCAGGAAAAATCCACCTCTGAAGGAGATATTGTGTTTAGTGCCATGGAGGGCTGGTGAGGGAGGCCTTCAGTGAGATGGATTGACACAATAGCTACAATGATGGACTTGAACATGCTGGCAATTGTAAGGATGATGCAGGACCAGGCAACATTCATTCTGTTGTATGTAAGGTCTCCATGATTTGGAGTTGACTCAACAGCAGCTCTCTCTCTCTCTCAGTATAGATAGATATAGCTATACCTATAGATATAAATGCAGATAAAGAGGACACGATGGCAAATGTGGCAAAATATTAACTATTGGTGAATCTAGATAAAGTGTATTTAGATATTCATTGACTAATTATTGCAATTTTTTTAAGGCTTGAAATTTTTCCAAAATAAAGGTTTAAATAAAAAAGAGAGAAAAGATTAAGTCTCAAAGATGAAAAAGCAATGGCTAGACTTCCCCTTCCAATCACGATGAAGTAACAGGGGCCATATTTACCATCCCATCTGAAACATCCAAAACAAAACAAAAAACAGACAAAATATATGAAACAACAGTTCTTAAGAAACTCAACAAAAGGCAATGAAAAACTGTGATCTCTGAGAGATGGGAAACAAACAAGATGAGCCCTACAATTGCCCCAGCTTATTACCTTAGAAGAGTTTCCACAGCATGACAGAGAAAGGGAGAATTAAGGCAGAGTCTGGCAGACTTCCTGAGTTGAGACAGCCCCTAGAGTTCAGGGGAAACAAGATAGCTATAGTTCACAAGACAAAATAACAGAAAGAAGAGAGATGCACAGAGAAAGAATCCTGGTGACCTGCAGATGGTCCTTCTCAAGTATTCAGCAGAGTACTGATCAATTGATGAATGTAAGGAAATTATCCTTGGTCAGGGAAAGAATCATCTATAAGGATTAGAGGGAACAGTTCCTGTCACTCACAGCAGGCAGGAAATAGCTCCTGCTTCCATCAGTCAGACCGGAAAAACTCATAATTCACAAGGCATTGGGTAGAGTATTCAGGAAGGTCTTTCCGAGTAGTAAAGAAGAATTAGCCCTAGACGGAGCACTGCTTTGGACCTGCCTAACATACTATAAAAGCAAGACCTGAAGAAACACAATTTGTTGTACCCAAATAATTTGAGTGTCTTCTGGAGCAAAGCTAAAGAAGACTTACAGGCATACAAAAATATCCAGCACCCAACAAGGTAGAATTCACAATGCCTGGCATCCAAAGATTATCAGGAATACAAAGAAGCAAGAAAACACAACCCACACTGAGGAGACTAATCACTCAAAAGCAACCTATAACTGACACAGATGTTAGAATTAACAGAGAAGGACATTAAAATAGTTATTATAACAATATTTCCTATATTCAAAAAGTTGGAGATATGGAAGATATAAACAAAGACCCAAACTGAACTTGTAGAGAAGAAAAGTAGAATGCATGACAACGACAGCATATAGGCCTAAAGGGGAGAAATGGAAGTATACTATTGTAAGCTTCTTATACCATACTTGATATAATACCACTTTAAGGTAGACTGTGTTAAATATGTATACTATAAATCCTTAAGCAACTACTAAAATAACAAAATAAAGAATTCAGTTAATAAGGCACAAAGGAGATAAAATGGAATCATTTAAAACACTAAATTATCAGAGAGATGCAGATCAAAACCACAATGAGATACCATTTCACTCCCACTAGGATGGTTAAAATAAAATAAAAATATTGGCAAGGATGTGGGGAAATTCGTACCCTTACCCACTGCTAGTGGGAATGCAAAACGGTACAACCGTTGTGGAAAATAATGTGGCAGTTCCTCAAAAACAATTAAAAATAGAACTATCAAATGGCGCAGCAATTTTACTCCTAGGTATATCCCCAAAAGACTTGAAGCAGAGATTCAAACAGATACCACCAATATTTATTGCAGCACTGTTCATAATAGCGAAAAGGTGGAAACAACCTAAATTCCCATCAGCAGATGAATGGATAAACAAAATGTGCTATATACGTACAATGGAATACTGCTCAGCCAGTAGAAGAAATAGTCTTGATGCATGCTACAACATGGATGGAGCTTGAAGACATTATGCTGAGTGAAATATGTCAATCACAAAAGGATAAATATTCTATGACCTCACTTATATAAAAAGACAAGAAAAGGCAAATGTATAGAGAACAAAGTTTATTAGTGGTTACCAGGGGCAGGAGGGAAGGAGAAAGGGAGAGTTAACAGTGATGGAAAAATCACATTGATTATGGATAATGGATATTGATTAAGGATAATGGATACTGATTAAGGATAATGTTGCACAGCCGATTATTGTAATTGCTGTTAATAAGTTGTACGCCTGTAAAAGTCGAACTGGCAAAAGTTGTATGGTTGATATATTTACAATAATGACAAAAAAAGGAGTAGCTGCTGAAGTTGCTTATGTACAACCAACAACCTCCTTGGTTTGGAAGTTTAGGGTCATGGTTTCATGGGATGTCCCAGGTAATTGGCCTAATAACATGGTTAGTGCTTCCGTTCCACCTCCCAGTTCTTTGTGTAGTGTCTTGGTTCTTAAAAGCTTGTAAGCGGCCATCCAAGGCACAATAATTGGTCTCTATTTGCCTGGAGCAAAGATGAAGAAGGAGAATCAGGAACAGGGGGAGGATATGGAATGTGTGACTAATGTCCTCCGTGAATAACTGCCTCCTTTGCCATTAGACCAGACGAACTGGATGGTGCCTGGCTACCATCACGGAACATGTTGATCCAAGATTCTATAGTAGGATCCTTATCAAAAAGGGGAAAATGTAGAACAGAATTTTAAATTCTCATGGACTCCAGACTTTCTGGAGCCAAGAGGGCTCGATGAACCCCTGAAACTATTGCCCTGAGATAATCTTTAAAACTTAAACTAAAAATATCCCCTGAAATTTTCTTAAAACCAAACAATAGTTTAGCTTAACTAATAAAAAAATGTGCATTGAGCATTATGCTATTTTAAGAACTGTCTATATGGGATCAAAGTGACAACAGCAACTCGAAAGATTAGATAGGAACCTTAGAGGGCAGTGAGTTTGTGTTAATGGGGGAGGAACAACTCAGAAAAGAAGGATGAGAATGGTTACACAACTTTAAGAATATAATCAATGTCGCTTAATTGTACATGCAGAAACAGTTGAATTGGTATGTGTTTTACTGTGTATATTCTCAACAACAACAAAATAATTTTTTAATTAAATTAGTTCAAAAGATAGAAAATCAGGAAAACTGGAATAAAGAACATATGGAACCAATAGAAAACAAATTGCAAGCAGATATACTCAAACCTAATCATATCAATCATCAGATTAAATGTGAATGGTATAAACACTACAATTAAAAGGTAGAGATTTCAGATTGAATGAAAAAAGCAAGACTTATTTATATGCTGACTATAGAAATTGCCTTTAAATATAAAGATAATATAACAAACACGACAACGAATGCTGGCGAGGTTGTGGAGAGATCAGAACTCTTATGTTCTGCTGGTGTGAGTGTAAAATGGTTCACTATGGAAAATGATACGGTGCCTCCTTAAAAATCTAGAAATACAAATACCAGCAATTCCACTCCTAAGTATATATCCTAGAGAAATAAGAGCCATAACATGAATAGACATATGCACACCCATGTTCGGTGCAGCATTGTTCACAATAGCAAAAAGATGGAAACAACCTAAATGCCCATCAATGGATGAATGGATAAAAAAAACTGTGGTACATACACACAATGGAATACTATGTAATGATAAAGAATAATGATGAATCCATGAAACATCTCACAATATAGGTGAATCTGGAGGACATTATGCTTAGTTATTTAAGTCAATTACAGAAGGACAAATATTGTATGAGACTACTATTATAGAAAGTCAAGAAAAGGTTTACACTCAGAAAGAAACATTCTCTGATGATTACCAGAGACAGAAAGGAGAGGGAGAGAAAATCACTAGATAGAGACACGTGTTAACTTTGGTGAAGGAAATGGCAATAGACAATGTGGGGGAAGTCAGCACAACATGACCAGGGCAAGGAAAGGCACTGAGAGATACGACAAATGGAAATGGGGAACTCAGAGGGGTAACGGGGAGAGTGCTGACACATTGCAGGGATTGCAACCAATGTCATGGAACAATGTGCATATAAATTATTAAATGGAAAACTAATTTGCTCTGTAAACCTTCACCTAAAGCACAATTTAAAAAAATAAAAGAAAAAATATATATAACAAATATGTTAAAGGTAAAAAGATGGAAAGAGATATACCATGCTAACACTAATCAAAAGAAAACAGGAGTGACAACTTTAAAATTAGAAAAGTAGCTTTCAAAGGAAATAATATTACCAGGGTAAAGGAGGTCATTTTATAAAGATAGAGGGGTCAATTTATCATGAGGACATACTAAGCCTCAATATTTAAGCACTAATAACAGAGTTTCAAAATATATGAAGTTAAAATTGATAGACCTGTACAAAGAAATAGACAAATCCACAATTACAGCCAGAGATTTAAACACTCCTCTCTCAATAATTGCTAGAACAAGTACGTAAAAAATTAGTAAGAACATAGAAGATTTAAACAACACTGTTAACTTCTTGAGCAGAATGACGTTTATAGAACATTCTACCTGAGAATAGAAGAATTCGTATTTCTCTCAAGTGCACAGAAAACATTTTCTGAGATAGACCACATTCTGGGTCAGAAAACAGGACTCAATAAAGTCAAAGGAGTTGAAGTCATATAAAGTATGTTCTCGGCTTACAAAGAAATAAAATTAGAAATCAACAACAGAAAGATTCTTGGAAAATCCTCAAATATTTGAAAACTAAACAACATCTTTCTAAACTACCTGAAGATTAAAGAAGAAATCAAATGGGACATTAAAAATATTTTAAACTGAATGAGAATGAAAACACAACATGTCAGTGAGATGACACCAAAGCAGTACTTTAGGAGAATTTTATAGCACTGATGTCTACAGTAGAAAAGAAGAAATGTGTCGAATCAATAATCTTAGCTTCCAAATTACAAAACTAGGAAAGGAAGAGCAATTAAACATAAAGTAAGAAGAAGAAATGAAATAATAAAGATCAAAACAGAAATCAATGAAATAGAAAACAGAAAAACAATAAAGAGAATCAGTTAACCCAAAAGCTAGTTCTTTAAGAAGATCAATAAAATGGATTAAGCTATAGCCAGACTGATCAGTACAAAAAGAGAAAAGACACAAATTAACAATATAAGGAATGGGAGAGGTGACATCACTGCAGATTCTACAGATATTAAAAGAATAATAAGAGAGTATTATGAATATCTTTGTCCCTGAGTAGTACAAACAGTTAACACACTTGGCTGCTAACTGAAAGTTTGGAGGCTCAAGTTCACCCAGAGGGGTCTCAGAAGAAAGGTCTGGCAAACTACTTCTGAAAAACCAGCCATTAAAAACCCTATGGGGCACAGTTCTACTCTGATGTGGGTAGAGGGTCCATGAGTCAAAATCAACTCAACTGTAACTGGTAAATAAATAACTTTATGCCAGTAATTTCACAACTTAGATAAAATGATAAATTTCTTGAAAGACAAGCTACCAAAGCTCACTCAAGAAGAAATAAATAGCCTGAACAGCCCTATATCTATTAAAGAAATTGAAATTGTAGTTAAAAACCTTCCCAGGGGAAATGCCAAGCCTAGAGGGCTAGTGAATTCTATAAAGAGTTAAGAAAGAAATAATATCAATTCTACACAAACTCCTGCAGAGAGATTGAAGAGAAGGGAATACTTCCCAACTAATTCTAAGATGTCAGCATTGCCCTGATACCAAACTCAGATAGACATTTCAAGAAATGAAAACTACAGAGCAGTATCCCTCATGTACATAGATGCAAAAATTCTAAATAAAATTTTAGCAAACTGCATTTAACAATGTAAAAAAGAATAAAACAACATGACCAAGTGGGGTCCACCCCAGGAATGAAGGATTGGTTTATCATTTAAAAATCAATCAATGTAATTTGCCTTATTAGCAAACTAAAGGAGAAAAAAAAGTATGATCATCTCAATAGATGCAGAAAATGCATTTGACAAAATCCAATATCCATTCCTGTTAAAAATTCTCACCAAACTAGAAAGAGAGAGAGACGTTCCAAGATATATTGCTAAGTTAAGAAAAAAAAAAAAAGTACGGTTCTGCACAATGTACTATCGCCTGTGTGGGGGAAAGACAATAATATATTCATATACTTGTGAATGCATGGAGCCCTGGTGGAACAGTGGTTAAGAGCTTGACTGCTAACCAAAAGGTCAGCAGTTCTAATCCACCAGCCGCTCTTGGAAACCCTATGGGGCAGCTCTATTCTATCCTATAGGGTCACAATGAGTTGGAATCGACTTCACAGCAACAGGTTTGTGAATGCACAGAATATCTCTAAAATGATGATAAAAACTATTAAGAGTAGTTGCTTCTCCAGTGAAGAACTGAATGGCTGAGGGACAAGGGTGAAAGACAGACTAACTTTTTGCTGTATATTTGTTAGTTCTTTTTTAACTATGTAATGTGTGCATTTATGACCTCTTCACAAGAAAATAAAATTTTTAAATGTATAATTAAGAAGCTGGAAGTTCTTGGGACATAGTGAGGAAAGCATATGTCAATAAAAAAAGAAAGGCAATTACAAACTCTAAGTGAAACAAGAAAAACTTCCAAAAAAAAAAAAAGACTGTAGAATATGAAACAAACTATAATGTGATAGGATTTGAGCAAGTTATGCAGTATAAGAAAGGAGAATCCACTTGACTTTGATGCTTGTTTCATGCTCCTTTGAATAGCCCAGGTTTAGAGACATTGGATTAGTTTCTTGTCTTCTGAGCCAATCTGTGTTCTGTAGCAAATAATATTTGCTTAAGTATAAAGTATAAATCATAAACTAGAATTTACTGATTTTTATTGTTAGTGCCAATTGATAGACAAAATGCAGAAAAGTAACTATACTTACAAAACAAAATGTAAATGTTATCAACCCTCACATTGTAAATGTAAAAGTAGAGAAGATAGAAGTTGGGAGACAGGGAGATGGGGGCTGGGGGGACAGGGAAAGGTGAAGAGTAGATTGGGGTTGCTATTTATCTCATACTCCCTAGTAGAGAATGAAGAGTTACTACCTACATTGATAGAACAGGAATTCAAAGTTTAAGCACAGTATTTAAATTTAGAAAGAAAATCAAAAGAAGAATGGGAAATAATATAATTAACAAAATACATGAAAGGGGAAGGAAATGGAGAAGTAATCTAAATGAGTTATGTTTCTCATCATTCATAACATGGGGTTAATAGACCCTGGCTAAAGCAGATAAATCAAGACACAGTGGTATAAGCATAGAGTTTATAATCACACAGCTAATGGCCAAAAGAATTCAAAACAAACTCTTAAAGATGGTTACTTTGGGGCGGTAAGACGTGTGGGTGGGGGGAAAGTTTGGGGAGTGAAGCAGGAAACGTTTTTATTTTTCTATTTAGGACCATTCTGTAACTTTTGGGTATTTTTTAACCAAGTGCGTGTATTACTTTTATAATAGACATTCCTTATACAGTTTGATCATTAGTTTTGTGTAATTTCTAGGTTAAAGGTACATAAGGAAAATAAAATATGTC
Source organism: Trichechus manatus latirostris (assembly GCF_000243295.1). Lineage (NCBI taxonomy): Eukaryota > Metazoa > Chordata > Mammalia > Sirenia > Trichechidae > Trichechus > Trichechus manatus. Next base: position 13,852,792 of record NW_004443962.1, on the reverse strand, counting down.
TATTTTTAAATTTTTATGGTGTGAACATTTATATTTTCCAGAAAAACCTAAGCCACTTCACAGCCTGTCTCTACACGGTGTTATTTTCCAAAGAAACACTAACCCACATCCAAAAATAACAGAAGGGCAATTTAAATCTTTACTGCAATGTCATGAAAACATCAAAGGGGGATTCCACTCATAATACATAACAAAACCCGGTGAAGTCTTCTTTCCCCAAACCTCTCAAGATCTCACACCATATGCTAGCTGCTCCCAAATCTCTCTCCTCCCTCTCTCCATTTCGTTCCTTACCGCAAGGATCCTTCTTCTTAAAAGGTGGGGGAAGGAGAAGGCAAATGTTAACACACAATTCTGCCACATTTAAATATATTTATAATGCTTTAAAAAAAAGAAATGACTACAATATTGTTTTCATTGGTTACCATGAAGATGTATTATCTCCCGATAATAGGGATTATGCAGGTGTTCGGTGCTTAGTTTGGGAAAACTAGCATCATTGCAATATTGTGATATTACCTACCTCTAAAGGAAATACCTATCTAAAGGAAAAAATGGAGCCCTGGTGGCGCAGTGGTTAAGAGCTAAGGCTACTAACCAAAAGGTCGGTAGTTCGAATTCACCGCTCCTTAGAGACTCTATGGGGCAGTTATACTCTATCCTATAGGGTTACTATGAGTTCGAATCAACTCAGTGGCAATGGTTTAAAGGAAAAAGTGGCATTTTTGTTAAAAAGCAAAGATGTCTCTTTAAAGATTAAGGTGTGCCAGACCCAAGCTATAGTGTTTTCAGTTGCCTCATATGCTTGTGAAAGCTGGACAATGAGTAAGAAAAACCAAAGAAGAGCTGATGCCTTTGAATTATGGTGTTGGCAAAGAATACTGAATATACCATGGACTGCCAAAAGAATAAACAAATCTGTCTTGGAAAAAGTACAGGCAGAATGCTCCTTAGAAGCAAGCATGGCGAGACTGTCTCACATACTTTGGGCATGTTATCAGGAGGGATGAGTCCCTGGAGAAGAACATCGTGCTTGGTGAAGTAGAGGGTAAGCGAAAAAGAAGACCCTCAATGAGAGGGATTGACACAATGGCTGCAACAATGGCCTCAAACACAACAACGATTAGGAAGATGGCGCAGAACCAGGCAGTGTTTCACTCGACAGCACCTAACAACAACAAAGGAAAACCAAGTTCTAATTTTCAAAAAATCTATCCCAAATAAACATTTGAGGCATGACTTGCTGGAATCTAGCTGTAAACTCCAAGTTTCTCTGCTCTAAGCGTCTTAAAGGTAGGCACCAGGTTTTATTCATCTTTGCTTTCCCTGAGCCAGCAAAGTGCTTCACATGCGGTAGTGCTTCACACAACAGATGCACATTGAATTGCTGAAATCGTAAGTAGGAAACAGCATTTATGGGAGAGGGTGTGGGAAGAAGGGGAAGGAAACTAATGTTTACTGAGTGTCTACTAGGGGCAGCCACTATGCCCTTACCGTGGTTATGTATCTTTCTACCTTCTTTTCTAGGTCACTAACTGTCAAGTGGAAACAAGAAAGGCAAATGTGGAGCAGTGCACGTAGTTTGAAAGAATCTTCCACATGATTCTTAAAATAGTCTTATGCCCCTGATATTCATCAACTAAGACACTTTTATAAACAGGCATGTGTCAAAAATACCGTTTGACCTCTAAGTGTTGGGGTTGGGGGAGAAAGATTAAAAACCATCGATGCAAACTCTGTGTGTGTGTGCTGTGTGTGTGTTTATCTACAATGCAGACACACTCAAAGATGCCCACTAGATGGCAAACCCACATCTCAAATGTTAATGATTTCTAGGATGTCCTCCCTGGAAGGCTGGGGCACTTTAATAATTCAAGCCAAATTCCTGGCAGGCCAAGATATTATATACTGTTTAAGGAGTATACAAATTAACTTTGTGATGATGGTCTACAAATAAATAATTTCTAGGAATAGAGACTAAATTTACAGCTCTGCAGTTTCTAGAATCCACTATGACTCATTTTCCATGCAAAAAAATAGTATTAATGCAGATAGATTAAATTCCCTTACTAGAGCATCTGATTTCATATCTAGACTTCAGAACAAATTGTAGGATTTAAAGCAAGTGAGGAAGCTAGGATTTGACCCCAAGCAATCTAACTCCAGAAGCTAGGCACAAAGCCAGGATGCACTTCCAACTCTCACTAGAGGGAAGGATCCAAGGAGGAATGCTGGTGCCCCTCCCCCTAGTTTGCAGCCTCCCTTCCCCCTCCATCCCTGCTAGACTTAGCTGACACTGCCCTGCTCAAAATTCGCCAGTGGCTCCCCACTACCAGATTAACTCTGGGTTTTAATCGTATAGCACCCTGGTTTATCTTGCTTCTCCTTCAGCTCAAGCTTGACATGCACCAGTCTCTCCCACTCCCAGTCACGTTGACTTGCTTTCCATTTCCTGAACAAGTCCTGGTTTCACACACCTCTGTGTCTCTAAAATGCTAGTCTTGCTGTCCTAAAAAATATCTCCCCTATTATCTGCATGAGCAACTGGTCACTCTCTGTGTCTCCACCAGGGTCACCTCCTCTGGTATGCCCTCCCTGACTCTGCCAGGCAGTTGGGCATCCCTACTTTAATGCTCCCATCCTGCCATTCATCCTCTCTCTGGTCCCCCAAGAACAGTCCCTCAACACATGAAAGTACATGAGGAAAAAAAACAAAACAAAATCAATCTCCCAGATCCCACCACATTCCCTTGTGATATTGCAATTGCTGGTGTTCCTGGCTGTCTTGCCACTAACGTGAGTGTTCCATGAGGACACAGATAGTGCCTTTCCAACTTGGTGTCTTCAGCCCTGAGCCCAGGGTCTGGCATATACAAGCTGCTCAGTAAATTTGTTGACTGAATGACTTAAATGAGTGGTGAGTAGTAATAGACTTTGCAGACTCTCTTAAAATTTTCAGCCTTCAGGTCCTAAGATATGGAAGAGATAAACCCTCCACCAAAACCCTTGCAGAGGTCTCGGAAGGGGTAAGAAGGCCTGAGAAGCACAGCCAGTGAGGGCGCAGGACTACTACAGAGGCTCAAAGAGCTTCCTCTCTCTGATCCCCTGAAAACAGTCCTTCAAAACGTGAAAGTATGTGAGAAAAAAAACCCCAACCTCCCACATCCCATCATTCTCTACAATCAAGTGAATCCCTGGCTATTTTAGTAACTGTCCTCCTAGACTTCCTTTGGCTTTCATTGGTAAATGAGCATTTGTTTGTATAAAATTGCTTAATACCAGTGTCCAGCTAGAAATAGGGATCCTTTCTGGGGGCCCTGCAAAGAGTATGGGATTCTTTTGAGATTACTTAGACTGTTACCAATCTGATCATTAGAGTTAGCATTTCTAGCACAGGACTGGGGACTAGTTCTGCTTCTTAACTGTGCAGGCCGTGTCTTCTAAAGCAAAAATTAGGACACACCCTTTGGTAGAGTTTCCTAATGAGGCAGAATATTTGAAATCAGGACTGTCTGGGAAATGTGGTCACTGGGTTTATGGGAGGGATCATTTTTAAGGGTGAATCCAGGAGTGCTCATGTTATTTGAAAGGTGTGTAAAACCCCTCAGGTGGCTCCCTCACTTGAAGAAGATTATAAATATCTAAAATTAGAGGCAAGAGGCCTGTGGCTGCTTTAAATAATCAGGTCCCATGAAAACAGGAAGAGCTCCGGTGAAATCAAATTAATTATACATGTTTTACTTTTAAGGAATGCATAAGTAAATGAGATTCGCATTTGACTAGCTTCTTTCAGGGTCAGTGTGGAGAGTTAAAGGAGCCATGGTCACGCTGTAATTAAAGCGCTCAGCTGCTAACAAAAAGGTGAGCAGTTGGAACCCCCCAGCCACCAAGCTGGAGTAAGATGTGGCCTCCTGCTTCCGTAAAGATATACAGCCTTGGAAACCCTATGGGGCAGTTCTACTCTGTCCTATAGGGTTGTATCATGAATTGAATTGTGTCCCCCTAAAATATCTGTCAGCTTGGCTGGGTCATGATTCCCAGTATTGTATGATTGTGTACCATTCTGTAATCTGATGTGATTTCCTTATATGTTGTAAACTCAATCACTATTATGTAATAAGATGCACTAGCGGCAGTTATACTGATGAGGTATACAAGATTGGATAGTGTCTTAAGCCAATCTCTTCTGAGATATAAAAGACACAAGCAAGCAGAGACACACAGGAACATCATACCACCAAGAAAGCAGTGCTGGGAGCAGACCATGTCCTTTGAACGCGACGTTCCTGCACAGAGAAGCTCCTGGACCAAGGGAAGATTGATGACACAGACCTTCCTCCAGAGCCGATAGAGGAAGCGTTCCCCTGGAGCTGATGCCCGGAATTTGGACTTGTAGTCTACTGGACTGTGAGAGAATAAACTTCTCTTTGTTAAAGCTACCCACTTGTGGTATTTCAGTTATAGCAGCACTAGATGACTCAGACGGGTTGCTATGAGTCAGAATCAACTTGATAGCAGTGGGTTTGGAGAACTAAATATTTGTGTATTGGGGATTGAAAAAAGCAGAATGTTCCCTGAAATGTAAGATTTTTTTAAGTGTGATTTTTATTACAAACTGGGGCCACTATCCCATTGTGCCCAAACTCCAGCAGCCATGGAAACATATATCCAAAATGTATAACTAAAAAAAACAATGGAAGAACTACCACATGACCCAGCAATCCCAACCCTAGGTATATACCCAAAAGAACTGAAAGCAGGAATGCAAACAGAAACTTGTACACCAGTGTTCATTGCAGCACTTTTCACCAAAGCCAAAAACAACCTGAATGTCCATCAACAGATGAATGGATAAATAAAATGTGGTATATACATACAATAGAATATTACTCAGCCATAAAGGGAAGTGAATGAAACACAATATGGATGAACTTGAAAACATTATACTGAGTGAAATGTCAGTTACAAAATGACAAATACTATATGATTTCACATATATGAAATAGGCAAACATATACAAACCAAAGCGTATTAGTAGTTACCAGGGATGAGGTGGGGGGAGAAGGAGAGTCATTGCTTACAGGGCTGTTATGAAATGAATTGTGCCCCCCAAAACTATGTGTTCTAAATCTTAACCTCTATGCCTGTGGTTATAATCCCATTTGGGAATGTTTGTTATGTTAACCAGTGAGGATTAGTGTAGGGTGTATCTTGAGTCAATCTCTACTGAGATACAAATGAGTTTAAACAAGCAAGCAGAGAGAAAGACAGGGTAAGACAGATACCAAGACACAAGGAGATCGCCAGAGAAACAGGAAGCAGAAGCCGAAGAGACAAAGACCTTCCTTTAGAGCCTATAGAGACAGAAAGCCTTCCTCTAGAGTCACTGCCCTCAATTCAGACTTCTAGCCTCCTAAACTGTGATAAAATAAATTTCTGTTTGTTAAAGCCACCCACTTTTGGTATTCCTGCTATAGCAGCACCAAATAACTGAGACAGAATTTGGTACTGAGAGTAGGGTGCTGCTCTAACGAATATCTAAAATGTGGAAGCGGTTTTGGAATTGTCTAACGGGTAGAGGTTGGAAGAGTTTTAAGGTGCCTAATAGTAAAAGCCTACATTACCTTGAAGAGACTGTTGGCAGAATTATGGATGCCAGAGGTAATTCTGGTGAGGGATCAGAAGGAAGTGAGAACTATAGAGAAAGTCTCTATCATCTTAGAGAATATATATGGCACCAGCAACAGAACGTTGCTAGAAATGTGGGTGTTAAATGTGCTTCTGGAGAAGCTTTAAAAGGAAAGGATGAACATGTGATTGGACAATGGAGAAAGGGTGGTGCTTGTTATGCAGTGGCAAAGAACTTGTCTGAATTATGTTCAAATGTTTGGTGGAAGGTAGAACTTTTAAATGACAAACTTGGATATCTGGCTGATGAGATTTCTAAGCAAGGTCTTAAAAGGACTGTGTGGTTTCTCCTTGCCACTTATAGTAAAATGCTAGAGGAAAGAAATGAACTTAAAAATAAACTGTGCAAAATGAAAACAGAACTTAAAGATTTGGAAAATTCTGTTGTACAAACTAAGGACATGTGTCCTAGAAGGTTCACCAAGAGGGTAAGTCTGTGACTGATGGATCTAACCAACTACCACAGTGGGAAACCCATCAGCTTAGACTAAAAGAGATGGAGAAAAAACAAAAGAATGCTGTCTGCCTCTTGGAATTCTACAGGCAGGAAACAGGCCAAAGGAGTTACATCTGTTGTCTTCCAAGAAAAGGACCATCCCTGGAGCAGCTTGGAGATCAGCAGAACTTTGGAAGGAGTACGGGAAGCAGGGCTTTCTTGGTTTCAAAGTGTGGACCACAGCATCCTAGATTTCAAAGAGTGGGATCTTCGCCAACTTGGTTCCGGCGTATGGGGATGCTGTTAAGGTGTGCCAGAGGAATGGGGCCACTGCCCAAAGCTGACGGGGTGGGGCTGCCGTGCCCAAGGGGCAGAAAAATGGGGCCTGCGAGGGCCAAGGGGGTGGGGTCGCCACTCAGATGGACTAGGAGAATGGGGCCACCCTAAGCCAAGGGAGCAGAGTTGCCATCCCAGTGGGCCTGGAAGGCAGAGCTGAAGCCCAGGGCCAAAGGGCCTCCACTCAGAATGCAGAGAGCATGGCCAACACCCAGTCTGGAGGGCAGGGCCATTGCCTAGATGGTGTAAGAGAACAGATGGTGTCAGAGAACAGAAATTTCAAGCCTTGAGAGCTAGTGTAATTTCTTCTGCTGGGTTTTTGACTTGGCTTGGTACCTATTATCCCTTCGTTGCTTCCAATTTCTCCTATTTGTAATGGAAATGTCTACCTTGTGTCTGTTCTACCATTGTACTTTGGAAACAGATAACTTGTAATCTAGATTTCACAGTTTCACAGATGAAGAGGAATTTTTCCCCCGGATGGAATATGCCTAAAGTCTCACTCATATTTGATTTAGATGATGCAGAAGATGAGATTTTGGACTTGGGGTTGATTTAAGACTTTTGGGATGATGTAATGGGTTAAATGTGTTTTGCATGTGGCAAGGACATGAATTTGTGGGGCCAAAGAGTGGAATGTTATGGATTGAATTGTGTCTCCCAAAAATATGTGTTGTAAATCCTAACCTCTGTCCCTGTGGTTGGAGCCCTGGTGGCACAGTGGTTAAGAGCTATGGAGAGCTACAGCTGCTAACCAAAAGATCAGTAATTGGAACCACCAGCTGATCCTTGGAAACCCTATGGGGCAGTTCTACCCTGTCCTATAGGGTCACTATGAGTCAAAATTGACTTGGTGGCAATGAGTTGTATGCCTGTGGTTATAATCCCATTTGGGAATGGGTTGTCTCTTATGTTAATGAGGCAGGGTTAGTGTAGGGTATAACTTGAGTCAATCTCTTTTGAGATACAAGAGATTAAACAAGAGAGCAAGCAGAAATGGGGTAAGATAGATGCCAAGACTAATGGAGATCTCCAAGGAACCAGGAAGCAGAAGCTGAAGAGACAAGGACCTTCTTCCAGAGCTGACAGAGAGAGAAAGCCTTCCCCTAGAGCAAGCACCCTGAATTCGGAATTCTAGCCTCCTAAACTGTGAGAAAATAAGTTTCTGCTTGTTAAAGCCACCAACTTGTGGTATTTCTGTTATAGCAGCACCAGATAACTAACACAGGGGGGCTGAGTTTCTGTTAACGGAATAATTTGGAAAAGAATAGTGCAGTGCGATGGGTTGCTTTGGTGTGGCCTTTCTCACCATGGTCTTGTAACTCCCACTCAAGTGACTGGCTGGGACTGTTAATTGTGGCCCACCAGGGGAATTGATCTGGTGGCATAGTGGTTAAGAGCTATGGCTGCTAACCAAAAGGTCGGCAGTTTGAATGCACCAGCCACTCCTTGGAAAGCCTATAGAGCAGTTCTACTCTGTCCTATAGGGTTGCTATAGTCGGAACCGACTCTACGGCACCTAACAACAGCGACAACAAGGGAATTGATCGGTTTTGCCATCCTGCTAGACTTCAAAGAGAGCCAATTCCAGAGCAGAGAGAGGATCCCACCAACAGCAAAGAAGAACAGCCAGTAGCAGAGCATGTCCTTTTGACCCGGAATCCTCTGCTGAGAAGTTTCTGGAACCAGGAGACAGAGAGAGCTGTAACAGTGAAGATAGCAAGAAGCGGTGGCAGAGAAACGACAGCAGGAGAGACCAGCAAGAGAGACTGGCAGGAGATGGTGCAATGGGCTTCCCGGCCCACAGAATGAGAAAGCTGGGTGCCACTGGGCCGAGGCTTACTGGCAGACTGAGGTGTCTCTGGGCTTTTATTGGCAGACCTAAAAGAGCTTTGTTAACACTTGCCTGAGCAGGTCGAGGGACCAGAGGGAGGCGTGCCTGTGAGCACAGCTGGGAAGAGGCTGTCCTGATGCAAGAATTGTATCCTAAACGTTCTTGAACCTGAGTTTTGCCCTGTTACTTCCCTAATAAACCCCATAATCATGAGTATTGTCTGTGAATTCTGTGCAGCCATTGCAAAGAATTATCGAACCCGGCACAGTAGTAGAGAGTGCCATTGGAGGGACAGTTGGTGTCAGAATTGGTAAAAATGGCGGAGAGAGGAGGCATGTCTGACCTCTGCCTTATAGGAATCAGCCTTGGGCTGTCGATTTTGATTTTCCTTCCCCCTCTGCAGTTAGAGGAGATCAGATGCTGCCACCACGCTGTTTTTACGGATAGTGACAATGGGGTTGTACAACATGAAGAATGTAATCAATGTCTCTGAATTATACATTTGAATTATTAAATTGGTGAATGTTTCATTGTGTACATGTATACCACAATAAAAAAAATGGAATGTATTATTTAACTTATAAATGTTTTCAATTTTAGGAGTACGATATACATAATGAGGGGAACTTGTATCTGTAACCTATTATAACTGCTGGCCCCAAACCAGCTTCTGCACACTGTGTTCCCAAGACAGGAATAAAAGCAGGTCCTGGGAGATCAGAGATGAATGAAAAGTGCGAGTCATTATCAAAACCACTTCCTAGATAGCCCACAAAAGGAAGACTTTCTTACACCTTCCATATTAGAAAATTATTTCTTAACAAGAGGCAATCTTTCCCTTTCTGAACATTTTTCCAGGTTCTAAGCACGTAAATGCAAAATAAATCATCTCAAACCATGTTGGAACTGGGAAAAGTATAAATAAACACATGACAATAAAATAACTTAAAGCCTTATAAATGTGTTTCACATGGAGCAAGAGACTAGAATAGGGTAATAGGAAAAAGACACCAAGAAATTTGATAATGATGGAGGAAGTAGAATTGCTCACTGGGAAAACAATAAAAATAGCTCTCATTCATGTACTGAGCACCTACCAATGTACAAGTACTAGGCACTTTGATTATCTTAGTTAATCCTCCTAACAACCCTACAAGGTTGTTATTATCATCCCATTTAACAGGTGGGAGAACCGAGGCTCAGAGAGGTAAAGAGATTTGTCCAACCAAGATTATGGAAGAAAAAAGTGGCAGAGCCAGGTATGGAGCCCAGGATAGCCTGGCCCCCCAGCTCATGTACCCAGAGCTGCTTCTGCCGCTTGGTGAGAAGGCTGTGGGGACGTAAAGCTTACACCAAGTACCTCTACAACATCTTCCTCTCACAGAGACGACTGAGTAGGACAAGCAGGCATGGAGGGCAAGGCTAGAATGAGAGGGGAGGAGTGCTTGGAGGTAGATTACAGAGCATCAGGCCTAACTACAAACTGTGTGTTGGGAAAACAATTTTGTTCAAGAGAGCTATTTATAGGGATGTTTTTCCTCAGCACTCCCTTCCCCCATCTCCTCCCTTTTGTGTTAAAAGGCGTCTGGCAGATTGGTAAAGGGTTACAGGCAGTGGACAGGAAACTATGGAACACAATGAACGGGGCGGGGACAGATCCCCACCCGCCCAAGAAAACCACTTGCTCCAGTGTTCAGAGACCCTGGGGGGAGGCAGGCGGAGCCCAGGGCCACGGCTCTACTTCTTCTGTCTTTCTGCAAGCCATAAAGAAGGCACCGTGCCCAATGGGGTGCAGGACAGGCTAAAAAGGGAAGCAGAGGTAGAATAAGAGGCAAAAGCAAAACACAAAACCAGGGTTCTTGAAATAAGTCCAATGGCCGTGTCGTCGCCTAACCCAAGGACTCTTGTATCATATAAGGAATTCAGGTTTTTCTACCCAAGGACTCTGTTCAATTTGGGAACTCCAGAGATACAAAACAGGGGCTGAGAGAAGTCATCCCAAACTCAGCAGCTGAGAGGGTCCCTAGAACCTAAGTTAGGTCCTGGGGACAGACACTGCCGAGGCCTCTGGGGGTGGCTGCGTTTGGGAACAGCCCCCACCACCTTTCCCTCTAGGCCACGGAACAGAGGCCTCAAACCACGTGGACCCAGATTCAGACTTAGAGGCCCAGGCCCAAACGTGCGTGGGTTCAGATGTCAGTATAGTAGCGATTCAACCCACGACACTCGGCTCTCCTCTGGCCTTGTGAAGTCTGTTACCGCAATAACGCAGATAGCAGCCACCTGCCGCAATAGCCAATTCTGAGACAGCGTTGAGGTGAGCAGCAAGAGGTTTATTATATATCGATATATAGGAGACAGAGAGGAACAGATTCCTCCAAAAAACCCATCTCTCCCACTGGAGATTGGCTGAAGGCTTTTATAGGGACAGGATTATGGGTCTTAGAAGTTTGAGTTAGTTCCCCCTTGAGGTGGTCATGTCTCAGGTGAGTTAATCTTTCTTGGGGGTTTTCTGGCAACATTTTTTGGGATTATCTGGCGACATCCTAGTTTTTCTTGTCACAAGATGGGTGCTTTGATCGGTTTTCATCCTTAGATCATTATCACTTGCTTTCCACCCTCCAAGGAGGAACACTGGTTAATCTTAAACCTTTTGTGGAGACTGGAACCCGAGGGAGAAACAAGATCCTGAGACAATGTGGCTGTTAGCAATGGGGAGGAAATAACAGTGAGCCGGGCCTATGGAGCCTCTTCCAATTCCCCCTTTTATTGGAAGTTTCTCAATCTTGGGAAACAGGGCGTTGCTTCTTTTCCGGCTACTTCCTGCTGGTTAGGGGCGTCAGCTGGGGCGAGAAACCTCCTGATAGCGACTAGAGGCCATAGGCGGGGAGTGAGTTAGAGTGGAAATTGGCTGCATCCTGGTGAATTAGATGACGTGCGTCCCCAGAGCCTGAAGAAGGGGCATCCCAATTTACCAGGGTAAAAATTTCTCCAGCCTTAAGGGTATTTGCAGTTTTTCCTGCCAATATTTTCTTCAAACAGGCAACACAAAAACTAGAATAATCACTATTCTTAAAGTTCCTCTTTCGGGCTCTTCTATGGCCCACTTAACTGGACCTACCGGAGTTAAGGTTGAGACTACACACAGGAGGGTCAGAGTGTCCCCAGCTTGCAGGGTCAGCGTCCCCTTTGCCTATAAGATCACCGGCACCTTTTCTGTCCAGGTCTCCAGGAAAAATAGAAAGAGGGAAACAAGGTCAAAATCATTGTACTATAAGCTTCTTGAACTTGTACGTCAGGTCCTGAATTGGAGTACAAGAGGATGGTGGCTCTTTGTTTTCTGCTTCTTTCTCTTCTTTTGGCAGGGCTGCTTTTACTCTCGAGTGATGCACCCATAGCTACTCTTGTTAATTTCAGAGAGTGGGTGGTCAGGAGAACTTCAAAAGTTCCCTCCCACTGAGGGGCCAGTTGATCTTCCAGGGGTTGATTTTTCCAGGTTTTCAACAGTACCTGATCTCCCATCTCTGGGTTGGAACCTGTAGAGGGAAATGTCAGAAGGAAAAGGCAAACGAGAAGAAGCATACTGATTACCAGTGTTTATGACAGCTCTCAGAAAACGGACCCAGTCTCTTTTCTCTACCTCAGTCATCACCGAGGTGGGGGAAAGTCGACTTTTTCAGGAATGATCCCTCATATATTAATTCGTAAGGGCTCAATATGAGCCTGCTTTGAGGGGCTACCTGGATTCTGAGCAGAGCAATGGGAAGAACTTGTATCTAAGTGGATCTTGTCTCCTGGCAAAGTTTCGCCAAGGACTTTTTCAGAGTATGGTTCATCCTTTTGGTCTTTCCAGTCGATTGTGTTCTCCAGGCTGAGTGTGATTTCCAATTTATATCTAAAACGTTATTGACTTGTTGGCTGACTATTGCCATAAAACCTCTCCTGTTGTCACTCTGTACTGAGATTGGAAGATCAAAACGGGGTATGATTTCTTTGAGTAACGCCTTGGTCACTTCTTGGGCTTGTTCGGTTCAACAAAGGAAAGCCTCCACCCACTCTGAGTAGGTGTCCACAAAAACCAGCAGATATTTAAAATTTCCAGGTGTCTGGGGCATTATATCACTGCTACCTGAAGGGGATCACTGATTGCCTTCAGGAGTTCTAGGATTTCTGGTACATGTTTTATTTCTTTGTTGGCAGATGTCAGAAGTCCCCTTTCCTTCTACAAGGCATTGTGTGAGTGAAGGACCAGATGGGCATATTTATTATCAGTATACACAGTTATGCTTCTTCCTACTCTTAGTTGCCCACCTGAGGCCCACCTGAGGACTATGAGTTCAGCCTTTTGAGCCTAAGTGCCCGCAGGAAGTGGAGCTGCCTCTAAGACCTCAGTTCATGTCACCACCACATATCCTGTCTTGTGGCATCCTTTATATAGAAAGCTACTTCCATCTGTATACATTTCTATCTCTGGGTCAGTCAAGGGAACATCTGAGAGATCTGGTCTGCTAGAATAAACTTCAATTACCTCTAGGCAGTCATGTACTGAGGCATCTTCTGAAGTAGGCAGCAATGTGGCGGGATTGAGGGAGGAGACAGCCTTCAGAACCACGTTTGAGTTGTCTGACAAGATTGCCTGATATTTCTTCATTTGTCCTGCTGTGAGCCAAAAAAATCCCTTTTGTTCCAAAGAGGCAGAACTGTATGTGGTGTGTTTACTGTTACCTTTTGTCCAAGGGTGAATTTCTCGGCTTCTTGTAACAGGTCACATGCTGTAGCCATGGCTCAAAGACAAGGGGGCCATCCCCAGGCTGCGTTGTCCAGCTGTTTTGAAAAGTAGGCCACCAGTCGCCTGGCTGGTCCCAGGGTTTGAGTTAGTACCCCCACAGCAATTCCCTGTCTTAATATCAGCCATCCAATGGCAAATAGAGGCCGAGACTCAGGGTGTAGAGGACTACGAAAGAAGGCATGTTTCAAGTCCAGGACTGAAAACCAAGCACATTGACTGGGTATAGTAACCAAGAAGGTATATGGGTTTGGCACAGTCGGATGAATGTCCTATATTATTTGGTTGATTTTCCTTAGGTCTTGAACAGACTGATATTCTCTTGTCCCCGGTTTCAACACCGGTAAGATAGGGGTGTTGTATGAAACAACCGGCAAAATTTCAAAATCTAATTTTTATGTATCGATGCATCAATGGTGTGATCCCTTAATTCTAAAGCTTCCTTGCGGAGGGGATATTGCCTCTGGTTTATAATAGGTGCTCTGGGTTTTAAAGTAATTTTAACCTGTGTGGCTTGACTTGGCTCGCCCAGGCCTTTCTGATGCCCAGACCTCCAGATTCACCTTTTGTTGAATATGGAAAGGAATGCCACTAAGTGTCACTATTTCTTCTTGCAACAGAGTCACCTGCAAGGTGGGATCTGTAGAAAATGGAAAGGAACAACTCTGCCATCCTATTTGGGTTACTCTGGTAAGGAGGATTGTGATTCTTTTAATTATACAAATCAGAGGTAGAGAAAGGAGTATGTACTAACATTGTTCCTCTTTCAGCTGGAATTTTTCTCAGAGGAAATTGCCCTGCCTAAGCCCCAGCAGTACCCTCACCAAAAACAGTACACTAGGGTGTATGTACTGGGGAAAACCATACCTGATGAAGTCAGACTCTTACTTCCCGATTCTCTTCCTTTGCTGGTTTCTCCCAAGCTGGCTGAACTAGAATAAGGCTCGGCTCTTCTGGTGGGGGATTCTATCGTCATTCTTCAACCCGACCTGTCGGCTTCCACTGCACCTTCCCCATATGGGGGGGGGAGAGCCGAAGGAGTTAGTCCTTCTAAGAAAGAATCCTCCGGTGAGGATTTGGGAAGCACTTTTGCCTTTGGCTTTCCCTGAAAAGAACCTGGTTAGAGGAATTCAAAGTTTTATAGAGAGACATGAAAGCTTGAATGTAGGGGAATTCGTCCCATTTCTTTTCCCTTCTACAAAACAAGTCAAGCTGAAAAATCATGCCATAAGCCAAAGACCCATTTTGGGGCCAATGTTCCTGGTCCCCCAGCTGGTATTGGGGCCATACATTGTCACATAAGCATATCATCTTCTTCTTTGTCATAGGTTCATAGCTATACCTCTTCCAGTTTGCTAGAATGCAGCCTAGAGGAGATTTGGCTGGGATAGACGGGCCTTCTCCCATGATGGGTGTTTTTCCTGTGTGCGCCTGTTTACCAGTGGGCGAGTCCCTGTTTTCTGAGCACGGTGGTGATTTATTATAAACAGTCTATCTGAAAATCCACCTCCTTTTTTCTGAAGCTTTCTCTTAACAGCCGAATCAGGGCGCCCAAGTAGATGGTATAATATTAGTTACACACAGACAACGGGCAGGACAGACACAAAACCACAGTAAACGAATAAATTCCGCAAGCTGACCGAGGTGATCTAGACCCCTTCAACCTCTCAGAGGTGATCTTGGGAGTCTCAACCTCCCAGACACACAAGCACTCACACACACGGAACCAGGACTCTAGAGTCACCAGGAGTCCCTTCTTTCATCCCTGCTCACGGGGATCGGTCATCAGAGATACCTCTCGCCTCAGAAACCAAGGGCTCAGGTCCTGTTCCAGAAACCTCAGGCCTGCCCTATCCACTCCAGCTCTGAGTGCAACGGGGAGAGGAGTCGCGGACTCACCTTGGGATCCCTCCTATGCAGGTCTTGCTTTTCTTTCACCCACCTCTTTTGGTGCGGTTGGAGACCAGCAGTGCCGTGACAGACCCAGGTCTGGCTGATAGTCCCTGAGAGGCAAATGAAACCTCTCGCAGCTGCTTGTTGGGAGAGCTGTTGATCAGCCCCAGGCCCTGCCCCCCAGGGCCGCTGCGTCTCAAGCGGCTGAAGATCCGGTATGGGCCACCATATTTGTTACCACCATAACGCAGATTGGAGCCGCCTGCCGCAATAGCCAATTCTGAGACGGGTGAGGTAAGCAGCAAGAGGTTTATTATATATCGATATATAAGAGACAGAGGGGAACAGATTCCTCCAAAAAACCCATCTCTCCCACTGGAGATCTGCTGAAGGCTTTTATAGGGACAGGATTATGGGTCTTAGAAGTTTGTGTTAGTTCTGCTTTGAGGTGGTCACGTCTCAGATGAGTTAATCTTTCACTGGTGTTCTTGGGGGTTATCTGGCAACATTTTTGGGGATTATCTGGCGACATGCTGGTTTTCCTTGTCACAAGATGGGTGCTTTGTTCGGTTTTCATCCTTAGATCATTATCACTTGCTTTCCACCCTCCAAGGAGGAACACTGATTAATCTTAAACCTTTTGTAAAGCCTGGAACCCGAGTGAGAAGCAAGATCCTGAGACAGTGTGGCCGTTAGCAATGGGGAGTAAATAACAGTTCTAGCTCCTCCACATGTGACTAGGAAGGAAGTTTCCCGCTGCTGTTTGGCAGCGGCCAGTGCTGTGGTGGAGTGGGACGAGGGGTCTCTTGCTGCCTGGTTTGTTCATGCTTTCTGAAACACTGAAGACTCCTTTAATGCTGCCACTGTGTATTACGGATCAAATGCCATTGCAGTTTTTAAAACACTCTGTAGAACACAAAAGATCTCCAAACTTCTTGTTTCTGAACAATATTCAGTATAAAGATATTAGAGTATAACTAAAATATTGGTGGAGAAAAACTTATCTTCTCAAATAATTTCCAGTACTGTGTGCAGATGTCTCAGCTAATTTCTAGTCCTAACCTCTCAGCTTCTGCCCAGTCCTTCATTTTATACTACCAAAGGACATTTCCTCCTGAAAGTTCTGACATGATCCTTGATGTGTAGAGAAGTCTGTTTCATCTTTCTCCAAACACTAATTTTTACCTTACCAGCCCCCAATCTCATAAATGTGGAGTCAGCTTAGACTCTGTTGTCTCCTTCTACATCCAGTCTTTTGAAAAAGTCTGAGATTCTGAATTTGCAGGCAGGGGAACCAATTAATGATACTTTATTATAAAAAGTTCGTAAGACTTCATTTCTTCATTTGCAATCAAGTCTTTATCTTTCTCACTATTCCCCTACCCTCAGCCCTTTCCCTCACAAAATATCCAATTGGTGGTGAAGCAACTGAATCACATTCTCAGCTGGGGAAGTGACAATGCAGGGCAGGGTCTCCCAATGCTTTTTTTTTTTTTTTTTTTTGCCCTGACCAATGCAGTTATGCAACTCAAGAAACTGAAAAGGAACTAAAATATAAAATGTTTCAGAAAGAGAGAGAGAAACAAATCAGAACAATGACTAAGTCTGTTCTTCAGCTTCTAGGCTGGGAGTGGGGACCATTTAAAGCTCTCCTTCTCATTCTTACCACCTCACCTGTTTGCTCTTGGAAGCCTATTTAGAAGCAAGACTGGCTTTCATTGTTGCAGAGATGGTGGAGCAGTGGGTGGTCAGGATGTTACCCCTGGTAGGCTAAAGTTCATCCCTGCTTCTAGGCCTGGGAAACTGTTTCTGATTCTAGTTCCTTCTCTCCCATCAAGTTGACCTGTTCTCTCATACGTTCTGTTTGATTAGGAATTGGTCACGTGGACCTCCCCCCATGTGTTTCAGAGTAGAACTTTGCTCCATAGAGTTTTCAGTGGCTGATTTTTCAGAAGTAGATCACCAGGCATTTATTCCAAGGCACCTCTTTGTGGACTCAAACCTCCAAACTTTCAGTTAGCAGCCCAGCATGTGAATTGTTTGTACCCCCCAGGGACTCTGTGGATAGCATAAATACAAGGCAATATTCAAAATACACAAACAGTAGTTTTTGTGAGAAAGTGTGGGTGATTTTATTTGTTCTACCTTTCAATATTTATACATTTTCTTTAAAAAGCATTGTTATTTTTATGAAGACAGAAATATCAAACTCTTTTTGGTGCAATCTAATCTTCACAGAAACACTAGTCAAGAAATCAAATGACGTATTGGACTGGGCAAATTTGCCACAAAAGACCTCTTTAAAGTGTTAAAAAGCAAAGATGTTACTTTGAGGACTAAGGTGCTCCTGATCCAAGCCATGGTATTTTTAATCACTTCACATGCATGGGAAAGCTGGACAATGACTAAGGAAGACTGAAGAAGAATTTGCTGCCTTTGAATTATGGTGTTGGTGAAGAATACTGAATATACCATGGACTTCCAGAAGAACAAACAAATCTGTCTTAGAAGAAGTACAGCCAGAATGCTCCTTTGAAGCAAGGATGGCGAGACTTCGTCTCACGTACTTTGGAAATGTTATCAGGAGGCACCAGTCCCTGGAGAAGGACATCATGCTTGGTAGAGAGTCAGTGAAAAAGAGGAAGATCCTTGACGAGATGGATTGACACAGTGGCCGCAACAATGGGCTCAAGCATAGCAACAATTGTGAGAATGGAGCAGGACCAGGCCGTGTTTCGTTCTGTTGTACATAGGGTCGTTATGAGTCAGAACTGACTCAGTGGCACCTAACAAAAACAAAAACAACAAGTATTCATCACATGAGATGGGGGGATTCTCCTGGATTATCTGAGTGGACCCAATGTAATAACAAGCGTCCTTACAAGAGTAGGCAGAAAAGGGAGAACCAGGGAGATGGCAGCATGAAAGGACTCTGTCCCACACTGGCAGCTTTGAAGATGGAATTGTGCTTCACAGTGTTTTCAATATCTGATTTTTTTAAAGTAGATCACCAGGCCTTTCTTCTGAGGGGCCTCTGTGTAGACTCAAACCTCTAACCTTTTTTTTTTTTAATTGTACTTTAGATGAAGGTTTATAGAGCAAACTAAATTAATACACATATTGTTTTGTGACACTGGTTGCCAACGTCACAACATGTCAACACTCTCCCCTTCTTGACCTTTGGTTCCCCATTACCAGCTTTCCTGTCCCCTCCTGCCTTCTCGTCCTTGCCCCTGGGATGGTGTGCCCATTTAGTCTTTTTTTTGTTTTATGAGCCTGTCTAATCTTTGGCTGAAGGGTGAACCTCAGGAGTGACTTCATTACTGAGCTAAAAGGGTGTCCGGGGGCCATACTCTTAGGGTTTCTCTAGTCTCTGTCAGGCCAGGAAGTCTGGCCTTTTTTGCATGTGTGTGTGCGTTAGAGCTTTGCTTCATTTTTTTCTCCAGCTCTGTCCAGGACCCTCTATTGTGATCCCTGTCAGAGTAGTCAGTGGTGGTAGCGGGGCACCATCTAGTTGTGCTGGACTCAGTCTGGTGGCGGCTGCGGTAGTTGTGGTCCATTAGTCCTTTGGACTAATCTTTCCCTTGTGTCTAGTTCTCTTCACTCTCCTTGCTCCAGATGGGGTGGGACCAGTGGAGTATCTTAGATGATCATTCACCAGATTTTAAGACCCCAGACACTACTCACCAAAGTAGGATGTAGAATATTTTCTTTATAAACTATGTTATGCCAGTTGAGCTAGATGTTCCTCGAGACCGTGGTCCACACAGACCCATCCCAGTAATTCGGTCCCTCAGGGAGTTTGGATGTGTCTATGGAGCTTCCTGCCTTGGACAAGTTGTGCTGGCTTCCCCAGTATTGTGTACTGTCTTACCCTTCACCAAAGTTACCACTTATCTATTGTCTATTTAGTGTTTTTCCCTCCTCACCCCTCCCCTTCCTCATAACCATCAAAGATTGTTTCTTTTCATGTGTAAATCTTTTCGTGAGTTTTTATGGTAGTGGTCTCATACAATATTTGTCCTTTTGTAATTGGCTTAATTCACTCAGCATAATGCCCTCCAGATTCATCCATGTTGTGAGATACTTTGCAGATTCATCATTGTTCTTTATTGTTGTGTAGTATTCCATTGTGTGTATGTACCATAGTCTGTTTATCCATTCATCTGTTGATGGGCACCTAGGTTGTTCCCATCTTTTTGCTCTTGCAAACAATGCTGACATGAACATGGGTGTGCATATGCCTATTTGAGTGATGGCTCTTATTTCCCTAGGATATATTCCTAAGAGTGGGATTGCTGGATCATATGCAAACCTCCAATCTTTTCAGTTAGCAGATAATTTATAGTATACTTTCTAGTATTTAGTAACCTAAATCTGGGAACCCATGCACAGGGAAATGTAATAAAAAATCTCGGGTTATGCAACTTTTTAGAAACCCTCTTGCTCTGGCATTCTGTCTTTCTCATTCTCTGTCGGCTTCAGGAACTCAGGGCACTGGTGGCTGCGCTGAGGGTGGCACAAGACCTCCCTCATAGAAGAGCCTCACCCAACAATCAATCTTGACCCTAGACACCACATGAACACCTTTAAAATGCGGAGTGGAAGGGGGAAAATACATCCAGCAGGAGGATGAGCTAACTCTCTAGGACCCTAGACCATGAAATTCGGAATATGATACAGCCCATGGGTAAGGAATGACATGAGAGCATTTAACTAGTCGGGCACTGGGAGAGGAGGGAGAACTCTGAAATTGCTGACTGCTGTCTCTAGTTTTATGGACAGACTGGGTAAAAGAAAAGGCCAGGTCACAGGTGACACTGAATCTCCTAGTAACTCCTTTCTATCTTCTAAGCTATTGATTTATGGCAGAATGATTGCTACCATCCTTGGTGAGCAAAGGTGGCAAACGGCACACTTAAATAGTTGCACATAAGATGGCTCATAGGCAGCAACAGAATTCTTCTGTGATATCTCCATGTGAGTAAAGTGCTTTCCTCGTAAATGTGCACCATGATAAGCTGCTAAAGGCATAATTTATGTTCTCACCAAATAGCTTAATTAGCCCTTCAGTTAACATTTCTACACTATCTCCACATAACCTTGCTTCTAGGAAATCCATAGCCCAGTGAAAAAACCCTTTGAAACCCAAACCTGATTTTCCCCTCAGGCCCAGCAAGAAGTAAAAGAGGAATGCTAAGAAAAGAAAAGTAGAGGAAGGAAAGAGAAAGCATAGAAAGAGAGCCCAGAAGAAGAACTGGATCCACATTTGGCACCTATCAGGGGCACCCTCAGCACCGAGAAGGGGCAGGGACCGGACAGGGGTGGGCGACAGCTTTCCAGCTGCCTGAGTAGTGTTGTCACTGTGTGGTTTCATTATCTGGCTTCTTAAGTTGTGAATTCATATCACCGTTAGGTGTGGATAATTGAGAGTTCTCAAATAGAGACAAAGAACCACCATGTGCGCATTTCAAATAAGGTATGTTCAGTCAGAGCAGGCATATCGATACATTACCAGGTGCTCAATACTAACTTAGCCCAAACCCTTAACAACTTGAATCCAACTTATTATGAAGCAAGGACCGAAAGGTCTCTCAGGCTGTTTCAAGTTGAAAATTCTATGATAGTGGAGTTCCTTTTATAAATTCTAAGTAAAGCAGAGCAGATTCCTAGGGCTGTGTTAAGGGCATAAGTCCTTCTGGTCTACCTGGGCAGCCCTGTTTTGTGACAACCTACACCTGCTGGTTTTGATGGTGCAGTGCAGTGAATTACTTAATATGGTCCTTTTAACCATGCATGGTCTTGTGACTCCCACCAAATGATTGGGTGGGACTATGCAAATAAGGTGCTTGTGGCCCACCAAGGGATTGGACAGCTTGCTAATAATGCAAATAAGGTGCATGTCGCACTAGTGGGGGTGGGGCCATGCAAATAAGGTGTATGGAATCCTGACGAGGGGATTGGTCAGTTTTACCTTCCCACTAGGCTTAAAATGAGCCATCCCAAAGCAGAAGGGGGGAGCTTACTACCACCCAGAAGAAGTGATGGGAGCAGAGTGCATCCTTTGGACCTGAGATCCCTGTGCTGAGAACCTCCTAGACCCAGGAGACAGAGAGAGCTGTAACACTGGAAACAGAGCAAGATGATGAGAATCAGCGGCAGAGAAGCAGTAGCAGCTGAACCAGGATACTGGCAAGAGGCAGCGCAGTGGGCTTGCCGGCCCAAGGAGCTAGGCAGTTATGGTGGGTGTGCCAACCCATGGAGCAAGAGAGCTGAGCGCCTTTGGGCCAAGGCTTATTGGTGGAGTACAGTTCTCCCAGGCACCTATTGGCGGAGCTAAAGAGCTTTCTAACACTTGCCCAAGCAGGGCGGAGGCTGGGATGGCCCAAGAGGCCCAAGAGTCTCCAGAGGCCGAAGGCCAAGAGGTCAAGGGTCAGGGAGAGGCCTGCCTGTGGGCACAGCCAAGAAGCTGTCCTGACTGAAGAACTATATCCTGAGTCTTTCCTGAGCCTGAATTGTAACCTGTTACTTCCCTAGTAAACCCCATAACTGTGATTATGGTCTGTGAATTCTGTGTGGCCATTGCAAGGAATTATCAAACTTATCTGAGAAGAGTGCCGTGGGAGGGACGGCTGGTGCCAGAATTAGTAAAAAGGGTGGAGGTATGTCTAACCTCTGCCTCATGGAATCAGCCTTGGGCTGTTGATCTTGATTTTCGTTCCCCCTTGCGAAGTTAGAGGAGGTCTGACACCCAGCCAGACATTTTTACAGTAACACTTGACCCCAGCAGGACAAAGGCCAGGCCCGAGCAGGGGCCGAGGGCTGAGAGAGGAGGCTGTCCTGAGGGGTTGAGGGGAGCCTGTCCTCAGGAGGCTGAAAGGAGCCCTGCACAGCCAAGAGGAGCTGAGATCGCTGTCCTGCACTGAAGAAGGGAGACTTTGCCTACATGCTTCTTTATCGTGATCCTGATCCTGAGTTTTAGCCTGTTGATCCTGAGTTGCAACCCATTACTTCCCAAATAAACCCATAACCTTAAGTATGATCTGTGAGTTCTGTGTGGCCATTGCAATGAATTATGGAACCCAGCAGAGAAGTAGAGAGTGATGTAGGACGGATGGCTGGTGTCAGAATTGGTAAAAAGGTTGGAGGGCAGAGGTATGTCTGACCTCCACCTCATAGGAATCATCAGCCTTGGGCTGATGTTGATCTTGATTCTCTCTCCCCCTTGTGAAGTTAGACGAGGAGGTCGGATGAAGCCCCCATGCCATGAGTACAGATGGCAATTAAGGGAATCTTGTACATAGCTAGTATCATACTGTGAAGTGTTTTGAGAATTATTTGTAAATTACTGATCTCATACTTAACTGATGGACTTTATGAGGAAAAGCCATATTTAAGAAAAATATTTGATGTAATTAAAAGGTAATTCACATTTGAATAAGGTCTGTCTCCTCCATCCTCTAGGGTCTCTGTGAGTCAGAATCGACTCAAGGCAGTGAGTTTGGTTTGACTTTGGGTTTCTGTTGATTAGTTAATATTATTGTATCAATATAAATTCCCTAGTTTTGAGATTGTACTTTGTTTATATACTATATTCATATTTGAGAAAACTGAGTAAAGAGTATATGGTCTTTCTGTTTTTGTACTATTTTTTGAAATTTTATAGGCTGAAATTATTTCAAAATGAAGAGTTAAAATTTTTTTAACAATTTGATAGGTTAATTCACAGGGATTGGCAGTTTATCCATAATTTGTGCCCTGGCGGGCTGGACCCAGGAAAAAGTACCACTTCTACCTCTCTCCTTTGCTGACAAGGTGATGAAATTCACTGTAAGTCAGATGAAATAATGAATATGAATGTCCTTGCTAGAGTAAACTACACAAATCCTAATAGTAATAATTATAGTCCCCAGATGGAGGACTATAAGCAAAGGGGAGAGCATTCCATTATACTACAATTCCTACCAAATATTCTTCAAGCAGTTTGCAAAGTGCTTAGAAATTGCTGCCCCAGCGATAGGAAACGAGTCACTGAAGGGTTTTGCACGAAGCAGACAAAAAACAACAGTCATACTTTAGGAGGAGTCGTCCGTCAGGCCTTCGGTACACAGGATGGATGAAATGGGAAGAGACTGGACTCAGTAAATCACACTAGGAGTTATTCCAATGATGGAGGAGTAGGATGACCCTGTCTGAGTGGGCCTGGGAAGAAAAAAAACTGACATGAGAGGCTTTATGAAGGACTCATTGGTCTGGGCGGGACTTGACTGGAGATGGGAAGGAAGGAGAGAAATGAGTCAGTCAGTGGTTACTTAAGTGTCTCGCCGCGATGACTGGATGACTGTGGCAATGCTGGTATCACTGGGAGATGGATGGGAAATGTAAGGAGACTCCATAGAGCTTGAACCGCAAACTGAAGGGGCTCCAGGGGCCAGGCAGGTGCCAAGGGGAGAAGACAACAGTGGGGGCTGTGAGACAGGAAGGCTCACCTCTCTGTTGGGGGTACCTCAAAGGGAGTAGCCACTACCGGGTTCCAGCGGGGCCTTGCTGTGTGGGAATGCACTTGTAGTGTTATCAGATTTTCCATTTTTGCAAGGGAAGTCAGAAATCCAGATTTCTTGTGTGAAATCTCTTAACTCTTTAATGTTAGCTACTAATTTAAAAAAATTTTAAAGCATAGAGAGTGCCAAACCAAACACATCTGTGGGCCAGATTCCACAGGCAGGCTACCAAGTTGTGACCTCTGAGATAGAGAAAAGGGCAAGGGCCAAAGTTCATGAACTGTCATGGTAATACATAAGGCGACAAGTGACTGTAAAGGGATTCCATGACTCAAATACCATCAATAAAGCTTTTGCCAGCAATCAGAGCTGTATAAATGTCCCTACTCTTCAAACCTCTACAACTGATTTGAATTTATACAGGAAGTTTAAACTAATTCCCAAACGGTTAACTCACAAGAATTTGCGTGCTTGCAGTGTGCTGAGTACACAGAAGTCGAGGAATTTCAAATCTAACTGAAGAAGCAAAAAACATGCCCTGCTGAAGGAACTTCAGACAATTTATGAAGCATCCAGGGAGATTACGTTCTCCATGTTATGCTAGAATCTCAGCGATGTCTTAAATCAATTCAACCGAGCAAACTTTGCTGTATAGCTTGTGTGTGTGCGCTTGAATCTTTCACTAGAAATCTGATTTCCCGGGCAGTGATGACAAAGCCCCAGCCTCTCCTTGCCAAGGGTATTCTTGCCTCAGCGTGGGAGTGGAGTGAGCTGGGGTTGGGGTACACGGACGTGCGGGGAGGACGGCTGAAGAAACCAACCGCTGTCAGGCTTCTCTGCTGGAATCCCCATCTTTGTTTCTGTCATGACTCTTTGGGTGTATGTGTGTATAGGAGAAAGGCGGGCACCAAAATAGAAAGTGTCAAAGCTTTGATGACAATAAGGGTAAAAACAAGGCAGAGCTTTGTTTTAAGTCCCATCGAGCCCCCTCAAGCCTGCAGGCCAGCGCACCTCCCGCCGCTGTCTTCAAAGGCAGCGCTGCTGGGGCAGGAAGCGCGCGGCTCTGGGTGCAGGTCCTCCGGGGAGAGCGCGATTTCCTCCTGCGGCCCGGAGTTATCTCCAGAGGCGCACCACGGCCTCAGAAGAGCGCGTTCTCTCCCCCCAGCCCGTCCTCCTCAACCCACCCACCTACTTCCTCCGGCTCCGTGCACACACCAGCCCAGAGCTGCCAAAAATGTCCACCCTCCGCCCCCCTCCCTAGCTAACTTCCTTCCAGCGTTTCCTGAGCTGGATGATCCTAGGATTTGTAAGACAGGAAAAAAAGGAAGGCGTGAGGGCGGGCAAGAGAGACAGGATGCTTGTTTTTCATTTTACCACAGCCGTCTGAAGGCAAGACAGCGGGCCCGGGGACACGGACCCACGGCGGCCCCTGGGCTGGCCCCTCGCCCATCGCCCCTCGCCCCTCGCTCCTCGCCCCTCGCGCTCGTCCTCTGCGGACCGTTTAGAAAAGCGGAAAGGGAGGCTCTCGCCTCCCTCGGAGGCAGAGGAAAAGGACCCGAAGACACGGCAGGAGCCTGTGAAAGTCCCTGGGACTCCAAGTGAGGAAGTGACACTCCCAAGCCAGCCGGAGCGCGGCTGCCAGCTCCGCACGGCCTCCCCACGGCGCGGCCCCGAGCGAGCCGGGTGCATCTCAGGCTCTGCTCGCTGCGCCCCGCGGGGTTCATGTGTGCTGCCCGCGCCCCCGGGCCTTGCGGACGCCCATGCGGCCCCCCAGAGCCGCGCTGCAGCCAGTGAGCTAACCGGGGAGACCATCTCACGCGCGGGGCCAAGCAGAGGGGAGGGCGAGACGGAGGGGCAACCTCTTTGGGACTAACTCATGAAGAACAAGGGTGCCAAGCAGAAGCTGAAACGAAAGGGAGCCGCCAGTGCGTTCGGCTGTGACCTGACGGAGTATCTGGAAAATTCGGGACAGGATGGTAACGTGCCTTCGCCTTTTTTTCTCCCTTTTCGTTTGACGGAGAGATGGACTCTCCTGGGGTGTGTTAGATTCATTTCACGAGTTAAGGAATTCCAGGCCTGTGCGTTCATGATGTACATATTTTTAAAGAACGTACATGATTCTTAGGGTGCCTAGCGCTGCCACCCCGACGTGCGGCGGCTGGGTCAGCCCTTCCGTTTGTCTCTCGCACAAGCCGTTACTGGGAGGTGCTGCTACGAGTTTAACCAACTACTTTGGGGGTGGGGGTGGGAGCTGGAGGGGACCAGATTCTAAACTTCGGTTATTGGAGGGGAGAATGTGGGATGGGGATCTGGGGCTTCCCTGGGCCCATAATTATGACCGCTTTAGGTGTCCCTCCCTGCTTCCAACTTCCTTCGCTCACATCTCTTTTTACTAATGTGCTGGAAGGCGGGAGCGGGGATCTTGCCTGGGGGAGTGGTTGCAAAAACATTTTCTGCATTTCTGAACTAATGCTGAATATATATATAGAATGTCCCTCCTCCCCCCCTCCCCGCCCCCAACCCCCCAGACCCTTTACCTCATCTCTCTTTCATTTGCTGTGTCAGACAAGAGGACTGTAAAAAGGTCACAGGGCTCGATTTTAAAATAGTTTGGGCTATGGAAAAAGAAAAGGAGGGCGTTCCTGTTTTCAAGGTCAGATTGAAAAAAGAAGGGGGGGCGGTCCCAGGAAAGTAGAGACAATTTAAACATTTATTGGGGGAGGGGAAGGAAAGCAATCTAGAACACAATAACAGCGTTTGAGGTTAGACGTTTCAATCATAGGAAAGTTGGTAAAATTGAGCATTAAATGACTCCTTTTGTAAGGTTGACCGGCCCTGCCCTTATCCACGACAAAAAGGCCTTGTCTTCAGAAGCTTCAGTGAGAGAGAAAATACTCCACTATACGTGCCCTATGTTTATACACAGAGAGCTACAACAAAGAGGGAAACTTCAGTGTTGTTTAACTACGCAGAGTAATTCTGCCTCCAGGAAAATAATCTCAAAAACGATTTGATTAGTCCCTATCAAATGTGCATCTCCAAAGAGTGCAATGCTGGTGTTTCGCTTCTGTTTTTTTAAGAGACTCCGCACCACCTAGTAATTTGTAGTCCTGTGATATTCCTGTGGTATTCCAGAGTTCAGAGCCTGCTGTGTCATTGGGACAAATGGCTTAGTATTTTTGAGCTTGGAGGACCACAGGTTTCAAAACTGCCTCTTTTGAAACTGAGGCATAACTGAGTCAATTCATTTAATCCTCACCAACAATCTTGAGTGGTAGATTTGAAATAAAATTGCTTTGATTTTTTTTTTTTTTTTTTTGTATTGGAGAGAAGTCCAACCACTACCCTAAGAAGTTCAGAATCAAATGCTTTCCTTCACCTGTTTTTGCAGGGGCCTTCAGGTCAAGGTCCGGGTACCGTATGACTGCCGCCTGGATGCCAGCTTCCCCATGGGTATTACTCTGTATCGCGCCTCCAAGGCTGAGAGAGTTGCATGGGGGGTGCTTGCCAGCCCTGCCCCATTGTTACAGCATCATAGGTCACAGAATGCTCTGGGAAATTCGGGGTTCTGTGCAGATAGCTCAAAGGCAGCTTTTTGCAGCTCTTCTTTCACCTACATTTTGATATTGTGGTCTTCTGCGTAGGTTTCATTTGGAATAAAGGGAGGGGAGCTCCTGCTTAAAGAAAATAAATTGAAAGCCAATACTTGGTGCTACCCACCTTGGGAAGGAGGAGAGGAAATCCAGAGAGGTAAATTAACCTGCCTAAGGATGTACAGCTGATCAGGAAGGATACTGAGGGCCTTGGCCTGGTAGGCAACTCTCTCCCTGGCTTCCTTGTCTGAGCCAACATTCTCCTCTAATGATTTTTTTCTCCTAAATTGAAAGCAGACAGTCCTGCCACAGGATCAGTAAACTTTCAAGACTGAACATACCTGAGTAGAATTCAGTTTTGAAACGGAAGAAAACTGACCCACTTAATGACCCGCATACCGTTACTGTGCTGCATAGAAATTAGGCACACATACTAAGCAGCTTATATAAAGGAGAGTAATTGGGATTTTTTTTCACCCACGGCTAAAACTAGTTGGATAGTTTTCTCTTAGTTTTGTTATAGTGAACATCAATAGACAAAGTCAGTGCTAAGGGTTTTCTCTAAAACAATGGATCCTGGCCATGAACTTTCCCAAGCTCCTATTGGTTAATGGACAGGACCTGGGCTTTGCTTCCAGGGAGATAAAGCCAACCTGAGCACTGCCCCTTAGCCCACCACCTTGGAAGATCAGCCTAGAATCCTGAGGCTAATGAGTTAGCGTGGTAACTAGGAGCCAAGGCTGGGGAGGACCTTGCAAGACTGACATTGTGGTTACTAAATTTTAGGGAACAAGGGCAGGGCAGTGAACCTGGGTAGAGACAGAGAAAAATGGATTCAGATCTGGGAGCATCAGGACAGAGGGAGGAGCAGAGATGTAGGGAAGCTGTAAAAATGTTGTGGTGTCCTCAGAGGTCCTCTAACTTCATGACAGAGAGAGAGAGAGAGAATCACCATCAACATTAGCCCAAGGCTGATTCCTATGAAGCGAAGGTCAGACATACCTCTACCCTCCCACTTTTTTCCCAATTCTCACACCAGCCATCCCTCCCATGGCACTCTCTACTCCTCTGCTGGGTTCGATAATAATTTGTTGCAATGGCCACACAAAACTCACAGACAATAATCACAGTTATGGGGTTTATTAGGGAAGTAACAGGTTACAATTCAGAATTAGGAATGACTCAGGATACAGTTCTTCAATCAGGGCAGCTTGTTCTCAGCTATACCTGCAGGCAGGCCTCTCTCTGGCCCTTGGCCCCTTGGCCCGGCCTCTGCCCTGCTCAGGCAAGTGTTACAAAGCTCCGCCAGTAAGTGCCCAGAGGCACCCAACTCCACCAGGAAGCCTCCTGCCCCAAGGCACTCACCTCTCTTGCTCTGTGGATCAGCACACCCACTGTAGCTACCTTGTTCCGTGGGCCAGGAAGCCCACCATGCCATCTTGTGCCGGTCTCCTGGTTCTGCTGCCATTTCTCTGCCACTGCTTCTCACCATCTTGTGCCATCTTGGATGGTACACCTCTCTCTGTCTCCTGGGTCTAGAGGTTCTCAGCACAGGGACCCCAGGTCCAAAGGATGCACTGTGTTCCCGTCTCTTCTTCTTGGTGTTAGTGAAGTCCCCCCTTCTGCTCTGGGATGGCTCATTTTAAGCCTAGCAGGATGAAAACACTGACAATTCCCTTCATTAGGGTTCCATGCACCTTATTTGCATAGTCCCACCAAACCACTGTAGGAGTTACAAGATCATGTCGAGAAAGGCCTTCTAGAAGCAATCCATTGCACTGCAGAAGAAAAGAGGGCCCCCTGGCTTGGATAGGGAGGGAAAGCCCAAATCTGGAGAGGAGGACAAAGCTGGTGACAATTAGCTGTGCTCAGGCCACCTGGACATTGGGAAGCTACACCCTTGAGGGGGAATTCTGGGCAGACAGAGGCTGAACATGAAGAATGTATGTTACCCCCTTCTGTAATTTGTTGAGGTCCATCCCTGCAACGTTCACTTGGACACATCTGGTGGGGTAGGGGGTGTGGGTGGCAAAAAAGGTATGCAGTTTAGGGTTGACATTGCCCAGAGCCAGGTGTCCTTAATCTTTAGGAAGCTGATGAAAATTGGGAACCCTTTCCCTTAGAAAAATGCACACACAGAAATTGTGAAAACACTTTCTGCAGGCATCCACATAGATACCAAGTTCAGACCCTCCTCTGGTCATACTCAGCGTCATACAGGCCTGATGTGAAGGGCTCATTTCCCCTTCTATTTCTTTGACCTCTTTTCTCCAGCCTGGTCAGAACACCCAAAAATGGCATGAAGTCACTCCTGGCAGAGTTAGTAGGAGCCTCTTTCCCTTACCCTCCAGCGGACTGATTGCTGCCCTCAACCCCCAGCTCTCCCCTAGGAATCAGATCACTTTCTCTTCTGTCTGGAAGAGAGGGAGATCATCCCCTTCCTCACTGCTGATGCTGAAAATAGTATAGTTTTCTTTTTCTTCTTTTTGACCACTGAATATTGAAGGCCTTTGCTTGTAACTATGTAGTAAAAACCACATCGTTTTGTCGTCTGTGGTTGGGAGGCTGTGGGTAAAGCCCTGAGAGCCAGAGTGCATCTATGAACATTTTTTCTTACCTCTTCCAGTCTCCTCCATGAACTCAATGTTCTGGATCTTCCAGCAGTGCTTGGAGATCCTGGGGCTTAGGAGTCAAGGGACATGTATGAGAGAATTACCAAGAAAACTACCTTTTTCCTCCATTCTGGCCCCACTTTAAGGGCTGAGGATGTCCTCACCCTTCTGAACAATCTTTGTCCATTTTACTCATTCCCTGGTAAAAGGGGCATTGCTCTGGCCCAGTGGTTCTCCCAATGGCTGCACATTGGACTCACCTGGAGAGCTTCAAAAAAAAGAGTCGATGCTCAGGCCCCTTCTCAGACCAATGAAATCAGAAACTTTTGGTGTCCAGGCCTGGGTATGTTTTAAAAGCTTTCTAGATGATTGTGATAATGCAGGCAGGGTTGAGAACCGCTGCCCGCAATGCAGGGTTTAGCAGTCTTGATCCTTCAGAATGCACCCTCTGAAGGTTTGAAAAGAACTGTGAGCCTTTTCATGCCTGAAGATGTTTTTTGAGTACTCACTAGAGCAGCAAAACAAACAAGTGTATGATTTGAGGAATGATAAAAGGTTCATAACAAATAAATGAATGACCATTACAAATATAATTTTAAGCTTGACAAGAGTAAAACAGCTCCAGTATTTCAAAGAACAAGGGTAATTTGATGGGAACTTTTAGAGGTAGCTTTTATACATTTCTGAGGCTAAATCATTGCCTCGTTTTGTTTATTCATTTATCTTACAAATGTTTATTGAGGCACAATGCTAGGTACTGTTGGAGAAAGAGAAAGATGCACCCTGGACTCAAGAAATGTACAGTCTAAGGAATGCGAGCAATCCTTCCAAAACCAATGGCCCAATTAAGCTTTGAAGTCTGCTGTCATGACTGCAGGGAAAGCTGAAGGAGATAATGGGAAAGCTTTTGTCTCCAATTAAGTAGATAAGCCTCTCAAACATAAACAGGACCAAAGTTGTAGCAAGCAAGGTAAACATTTTGCAGCTGGAGATGAGGTTTAGCCTTTAATGGAGAACAAGAGCAGGGGTGCTCTCTTCCTTAGCTTAGTTGTTTCCTTCCCAGCTTCTCGCCTGACACATCATTATCACACCTCCCCTGACTCTAAATAATTCCTCATCCTTCCAGTCTTAGCTGCTTCTGGAAGCCATGCCTGATCTTCCCAAGTCAGGTGCCCCTGCTAGTGGCCCCCATGAAGAGCTCTGGGAGAGCTTGTCCCTTACTGCCTGGGAGAGAATCCCAGCTTTGCCTGTTTCCAACTAGGTAACCCTGGAACAAGTTACTTCCCCTCTGTGAGCCTCAGTTTTTTCCCTTGTGAAATGGGGATAATAGGATTCATGTGAAGATTAAATTACTTAATACAGGTAAAGCCCTTAGTGGAGGGCATGCACATGGTAAGCTGTAGACGTAACTATTATTGTCATAACACTCTGGACTTGCCCTAGCACAACCACCTGCCATCCATGACTGAATGAATGAGGACTCCAATGAAATGAGCTGACCCAGAGTAAATGATTATGGTTAGAAAGGCAGGAAGCAATGACTTGCTCAGCTGGATGGAGAGGCCAGTTCATGCAGGGATTTCCCAGAGTCACTGCAGGATGGACCATCAGTGTACACTGGTGGACAAGCAACATGTCACTCTGAAATCAAAAGGATCTCAGGAAGGTCTTAGGAAGACACACCCAGCCATTCGTGGACAGGACAGGTGGGGAACTGAAAGAAGTCTGGTCCTGGAAGTGGAGCTTATGGAGATAGGAGCATCTTCGTGGGCTTGAGTTTAAAGGGACATCCCCATGTCTGGGCTCCTGGAGTGAAACAGGAAGAACTTAAAGAGGAGACTTAAGGCTTTAAACCTAGAGCAAACTGCCTGGATAACAATAGGCCTAACTGTAACTTACTCTGTAACTTAGTCTGTATATGACAAACAAGCCATGAATAGAATAGAAACAGCCACTTTCACCTCCCCACATCCCTACCTAGTGCCCACTCTCCAGACCTCTGCCAAGAGCCCCTGGACCCCAGGGACAGCCTTGCCCTTCTTCCACCTCTATTCACCCCCACTGGCAGCCACCCAGATGCCTTCCGGCCTTAGGAGGCCCACTCCTCAGTTGCCCCAGCCTTACCCTGGAGTCAAGAAAGAGAACCATCTATTAGGGCAGGAGGAAGCTGGAATCTTGCCCTTACGCTGGGACAGAGGAAAACACTTGAGACTAGGAACACACTTTCCCACTGATGTTGCTGTAAGTGGTAGACAAGCTCCCCAGAGCCATTAGAGCTTGGCATGCTTTTTTCTTGCCTTAATCCATTAGACATCTAACCTAGGAACCTTTTCTGTGAGGTGAAAAAAAAAAACCATTTTGAGTTCCAGAAGTTGATTGACCAAGACAGTTCTGAAGCGCTTGTTTGTTCCCAGGAGTCACCTCACTGCCGAAAGATTTCTTGATTTTTTTCATCAC
This sequence comes from Trichechus manatus latirostris, assembly GCF_000243295.1. NCBI lineage: Eukaryota > Metazoa > Chordata > Mammalia > Sirenia > Trichechidae > Trichechus > Trichechus manatus. The sequence goes on along the minus strand of NW_004443962.1, from coordinate 13,820,656 downwards.
GTGTATGGCTGTGCAGCAGTAGATGAAAGAAGGGAGTGGGGCTGAAAGTTCCAGAACTCAGTCTGGGGATAAGAAGTTCCTCGTTTCCCATTCCAAAAAAATGAAACCTGTTGCTGTTGAGTCAGTTCCGACTCATCGCAAACTTAGAGGACAGAGTAGAACTGCCCCGTAGGGTTTCCAAGGAGAGGCTGGTGGATTTGAACTGCTGACTTTTTGGTTATCAGCTGAGCTCTTAACCACTGCACCACCAGGGCTCCCATTTCCTATTAGATGTAGCTAAGTATTTCTGGAACAAAGTGGTGATAGACTCTTCTGGTTACGGTGCTCATTCCCTTCAGAGCAGACTGATTACGCTGAGCCGCCTATCTGCTCTGGCCTCTGTTGCAGGACTCCACTTCTCTCTCCGTGATTCCTTCACACCAGTCTTGAGGCCCAGAAACATGAAGCTACTTACTTATTTATTCCTTTATTTATTTATTTGCACTCATTGTTGGACATTTATTTAAGCCAATATGGCATTTTCCCACCGATCCCACCCTTCAAATTAGTTATCTTTTTACTTATGCTTGTCTCACTCAACTCCTTGAGCTATTTCTCTCTGTGCCCCAACATAAATGCCATGCTTGAGCTTAACGGTCTCAGTGTTCCTCCCTCAAGGGGCTGGTCTCAAGTATTGATGGAAGTGGGGCCACGGCCTGATGGAACTTCAGGAGCCTGGATAGTACCCCCTACCCTTTAGTCTCCTACCCTCCAGGCAATTTTAGCTAAGGCTTAAAAGTAGGGAAAGTCTGGGAGGAAACACACTGACTCACTGACTGCAATTCAGAGGAGAACAAAGATTGATGCTAGATTTTCCTCTGAGCTAATTTTGATAAAGAAAGATCCAGTTCCTGGATGGCTGAAGGAAAAAGAGAAGGTCTACTGGAACAAGAGAAAGGAAGGCTGAGTCACCAAAGCTGACCTGTTGCTGATTTTTTATTGGTAGTAAGAGTTCCTACCAATAGTATTGCTATCGTTGTTTGCTTACTACACGCCAGACACTTTATACATGCAAAGTAATATTTTCAACATCTTTAACAATTGAGTCTTTTTATTCCCATTTTACAGAGGAGAAAACTGAGGTCTGAGAGGTTGTCACTTGCCAAATTACAGACATAGGACAGGCAAGATTTAAATCCAGATCTGACTCCCAAGGCCACTGTCTTAGACACTGATCATCATCTCCTAGAAGAGCAGATTTCATAATTTGGCACTTATTTTACAGCACCCCCCTTCAAAAAAAATCTACAAAAAGTAGCTTTTTGCTTTTGTTCTTCACCCCAGCCTAGAGGATTAATAATAACTAAAATTTGCACAGTACTTTGCACCCTGCAAGGCGCTTTTCACACATCTATCCTAACCTACCCATCAAGTCCAACCAGACCCCACCTTTTCCTCCAAGGCCCCTCCTCCCACTGCAACCACAATAATCTTTTCCTTTCGAAACACCGACTGCCTTAGGGTCAGATGCACCCAGTTTGGCCTTGATTCTGCCTTTTGTTCTGTTTTCTAATTAGCTTTGAGTAGGTGGTTAGCTCTGCTGAAGGCAGGTCACAATCAGCAGCTCACGCCTTTAGCAGCTGGCTGTGGCTACCCTAGGGGGAGTCCCGGGAAGACACATGGAGTTGATTGAAGGTTCCTATATCCTCCCTCAGGAAACCAGTCTTAGAGCCCTTCCAGGGAGCTCAGGACCCAAGACATTGCTGATGTGCAGGATTATCGGGAATCAAGATTGTTTAAAGGTTCCCACAGGGATTCATAGCTACTCCCAGTTAGAAACCAACCCAGACTGAGCTATCCAGACTTTGCTCAGAACTCCTCAGAAACACTGCCTTTTCCCAGTGCCTCACCAGTCACTCCTTGGTATGAACCACATTCTTGGCCGGGCCCCAGAACCAACTGAGTTTCTGGGATCGAGTCTCAGGCACTCTTTGTTCTCGTTCAAGCCTGGCTGATGCATACCAGGCCCTGGTACCATGCCCATGGCCTCATGCGGGACCAGAATGCCTTTGGTGGGCTCCCTCCCCACCACCCCCAGAGGGAGCAGGGCGAATGTCAATCCCCTTCCCCCTCCAAAACAACATATACCAGCTCTCACTATTACAGACACCAAAAAATACTTTGATATGTAAACTGGGATTTTGGCAAGCCATGAATAAATCGATAGCCTTAGTGAAAGGCATTTGAGCTCATTTGTGTGATTATGTTTATTTCCCTCTCTCATTCTCCTCATGTTTTTATTCATAAACCATCTTGTACAGGACTTTAATGCAACAAGCATTTAGTGGGCCTCTAATGTGCTAGACACCGTTGGGTTTTCAAAGATGCTGTCAAGTTGCTGCCAGCCTAGTGGGGTCGTGAGATGGGAAAACCCAAAGAAGTGCAGGGAAGAATGAAATGAGGCCTCTAGCAGACGTCCAAACAGAAGGCGTTAACATGTGAGACAGCTGAGTGAAAGGAAACCGTCAGACAGAGTGGGATGTTCGTAGGGGGAAAATCAATAAAATGATAGAATAAACATCATCTGACTGTGGAGAGTGACGAAGATATGGGGAGACTGAGGTGGTTAGTTTTAGAGGCAGGAAACCGCGTGGTTCTGCCTGACAGTTGGAATTGGTCATACTCACTGCAGTCTGGGGGAGAAGGTGCAGGACTCTGGGAACAGTGTAGAAAGTGACTTACAGGGGCCAGGCTTGGGGCTGACAGAGCCTTTCTTTAGTGGCGGTGTGGGGGTGGGGGGCGGTGAGCCTACCTTCAGGAGAAGACAGAGCAGCTGATAATAACAAGAGTGGCCATCAATTGGGTTGGTTGTATCAGTGCCTGTGCCTGGCCCCAAACACAAAAGAATGGGGGAGTCTAGTAAAAGACAAAGGTCCCTGGGTGGCACAGATGGGGTATGCACTCAACTACTAACCTAAAGGTTGGTGGTTTGAACCCAGTCAGTGGCACTACAGGAGAAAGGCCTGGTGATTTGCTTCCACAAAGATTACAGCCAAGAAAACTCTATAGGGCAGTTCTACTCTGTAACCCAGGGGGGCACCATGAGTCAGAATAGACTCAGTGGCAATGGGTCATTAAAAGAAAAAACTTCAAAATGATGCTGACTGACCACCCTAAACATGTTTCTTGCTTAAACCCAGCTGTATGACATAAATGTCCAACCACGACCTCTCCCCACTGGCTGTGCAAAGTTCTGTGTTGTCCTCATTTTCTAAATGAAGATCAGTTTTAGAGAGGTTAAGTAACTTGCCCAGTGTCACCCAGCCAGGAAGTGGAAGAAGCAGGATTCAAACCACATCTGTCCAACACTAAATTCTTCTTCCATTGCTTTGTCTCATCTGGACCCAAATGGCCATGGCTACGCTGGCAGTAAGTCAGGGTCTGATGTGCAGCTCTCCAGTTTGCCATGCCTTGCCAAGGTGATAAGTTCAGTAGAATTTAGCTAGACTTTAATGAAACATCTGGCAATGGATCTCCCATCCCCAGTTTTTCAAAGTAAAACATTTAGGTTCTAAATGGCAGGATTCTAAACAGAGAGCATGCCCTGTTACCATAAGTAGCCCCTTCCACCACTTCTTTCCCATCTGTTTCCTGCATGCTGAGTATTACTGGGAAACAATGATGTCAACTCTTCCATATAAATCTACACCTCCCTTCTCACCCCTCCCCTACAATGCATATTTTTGTTCCTCTTTCTGGCTTTTGTCTTGCAGTTCTGTTCTTTAAGGACTCACACTTTTGGCATCAATTGTTGGCTTTCTTTTTAATAAGTTTTAGCTATTTAAGCTTCATCGTAGCCTTCAAAGCGCACATGCTTTTTTTTTTGGGTTCATATTTGGAAAATCCTTTGTTGTTAGGCTAATAGCTAGAACATGGGCCTGGGTGCTAATGGAGAGGAGCCATTTTGCTTTCTCAGAAAGGAAAGCTAGATGTGGTTCTTCAAGTCAGGCTTAGAGCTGAGAACCCAAACCCAGCTTGGGGGTCCTCAGGGGCTACGTTAAGGGTGTCTGGAACCTGGACACAGAGTCTGTAGCTGAAGGGCAGGTAATCCCACAAAGGTCCTCTTTCCCCCCGCCCCCAAGCTTGACTTCCAAATGGGGTATGGGTTCCACGTTTCCCTTTCTTGATTTCCGCTGAAGACAGTTTGGTTTCAGACTAGAAAAGGGGTCCCCTAGGGGAATATGGGGTTTTAATCCTGGGTCCAAGAATTCTGGATCTCTCTTCTTAAGCCTGGGGCAGTGATTCTCAAACGTTAGCAAGCATTAAAAACTGCTAACAGTGCGTATCCCAAGGTTGTTTTCCCTCAGAGTCTCTGCTTCAGTAGATCTGGGGTGGGGCCCAAGAATCCACAGTTTAAGATGCACTCCAGTTGTTTCCGATACCCTTGGCTCACCCATCTCACTTTAAGAAACATTGAAAGGAGCAGCTAAGTGAAACCAAGTGATTTTTTATTTTCCTCATTATACTTTTTATGTTCAAATTTTCAACAGTGAAGATGTATTTTTACCTTTTAAACTGGGGAAAATTTTTTTTAGAATTATTATGGGAAAGAGGTGTCCTGGTTCATTGAAATTTTTATAAAGCCCCTTTGTTTCAATCCTCTTTGGGGGAAAAAAAAAACTTTATAAAGTCGGTTAGTTTGTTTTCCTGCTTAATAGATGCAGTACGGTGAAGTCAATTAACTCCTTTGAAAGGCAGTGGAACAAGGTGGTTAGGTGCGTGGGTTCAAATCTCAGCTCTATCACATTCTAGCCGTGTGACCATGGGCAGATTACCAAACCTCTCTGTGCCTCAGTTTCCTCCTCTGTAAAGTCAGAGTTATGATAATAATAGTACCTACCTCATAGAGTCATTATGAGGATTAAATAAACTAGGGCCCTATCTGGAATTTAGTATGACTTCCAAAAGTGTTAACTGTGGTTTTCATTTGTTTGGTGATTGGAAACCTTATCCCGTTTCTGCCTTGTTACTCAGAATGTGGTTCCTGAGAAATGCTACAGATGTGGAAGCTGAGAGAGTTAAGAATAAATGCATCAAGGCCCTGTATATCCCTGGGGGCTTTAAAAAAAATTCTCTTATATACACTTATTTACTTGTTATTTATTATCTTTGCTTGAATGCATAAAAATGCTCATTTTAAGATTCTCATCTGTTGATAAATATTTCTGGGGTGGACTCTCAAACTTTCTAAGTTTTACATTTCTTTAGTAATCAGAAAAACAAAATCGAAAAGAAAAAAAGCAAGAGTTATGGTTACAGGCTATAATCATAGTATTAGCCATCCAGCCTTCCAGTTCCCATCTGTATTTCAGGAAAGTTGTAAATCTTGCAAATGAGCGTGTTTCCATCATTGATGGAACGAAGACGTAAGGCCAGGTTTTAACTGCCACATATGACATTTCACATGCGCCTATTTATTTGCTCCACAACTGCATTCTGAAAGTTGGCTGAATGAGGCAAATCTGGCTTGAGAGTGAATCCAAGGGTGAATTAACTGCAAAAACACTCAGTCTTCAGCTGTAGGAGCAGAAGTAGTGGGTATGGATGGAGGGATCCATACTGCACTCTTCATAGGCTGAGTCACATGTAGAGAGATGAGTTCATTTCTGGATGCTCCATTTTTAGACGGAAGCTGGTACACAGCAGAGCATTTAAGAAGATGATCAAGATGGTGAAGGATTGTAAAACGCTGCACGTGACAAGCAAAGTTGCTGAGAATGTTAATTATACACAAGTCAAGGCTGCTTCAGTGGTTGATACGACTGCCTGGCCTCTTCTGGGCTTTTCCGTTGTTGCCCCTTGTATTCATTTTCCATTGCTACCATAACAAGTAACCACAAACTGAGTGGCTTAAAATGATGTAAATGTATTATCTAACAGCACTATAGACAATATAGGTTAGAAATCTAATTGCAGGTCTCACTGAGCTGAAGTCAAATGTTCCTTTATGGTGGCTCCAGGGGAGAATCTGTTTCCTTGCTGTCTTAAGCTAGGTTCTCTAGAGAAGCAAAACCAGTGAACCAGAGAGAGAGAGAGATTTATCTCGAGAAAATGGCTCACACAGTTGTAGAGGCTGGCAAGTCCCAAGTCCGTGGGTCAGGCATCAGGCTGGAGGCTTCTCCTGACTCATGTAGCTGCTGCAGGGGATGATGAGCCCCAGATCAGCAGGTCAGACGGTAGGCTGCTTGCTCATGGGCTGCAGAGGTCGACGAATCCAAGATCAGCAGGTAAGATGGCAGTCTGCTGGTCACAGACTACCGAGGCCAGTGAATCCCAAGATCTGCAGGCAATACGGCAGGCCGCTGGCTCAAGTCCCCAAAACTGGAGGTCAGATGGTGGCAGGATCCAGAACAAGCCTAAGCCAGCTAGAATATCCATATATATTGGATACAGCCCACACCCCCGAGGAAACTCCCCTTACAACTGATTGGCTGATCACATCAGATTACATCATGGAGGTGATTACATTATACCACAAAATGGAGGAGAACCGCATTGTTACATACTGTTAGACCACTGGGAATCATGGCCCAGCCAAGACGACATACAACCTTCACCAACACGCTTGCCTTTTTCAGCTTCTACGGGCTATCCACATTCTGTCTTCAAAGCGAGCCAGGTACATCTCTCTGACCATTCTTCTGTAGTCACAGCTCCCTCTGACCACAGCTGGGAAAGATTCCTCACTTTCAAGGACCTATATGATTAGATCAGGTCCACCCGAATATTCCAGGATCCTACCCCCATCTCAAGGTCCTTAACTTAATTACATCTGCAAAATCCCTTTGCAGGGAAGATAACAGATTCACAAGTTTTGCAGATTAGCCATAAACATTTGTAGAGGGCATTATTCTACCTACCACACTGATCCACACCCCAGAAAGAGATTTTCCTGCGCAGGGCAGACTATCAGTACTTGATGACCTGTGCGGTCTTCCTCAATTCCCAGACATGGTGATTCTGTGATTTTAATCAAATTTAGTACACTGTTAGAAATGCTCCTTAAATTCTGTTTCAGGCTCCTTGAAACAAAATGGACGTCTAAAAAACGTTTTCAAGTGATCCTTTACATAGGTCCTGTCATGCCTGAAGGAGCCCTGGTGAGTGGTTAAACCGATCGACTACTAACCGAAAGGTCAGTGGTTCAAAACCACCAGCAGCTTAGCAGGAGAAAGATGCGACAGTCAGCTTCCATAGAGATTTACAGCCTTGGAAACCCTATGGGGTCGCTATGAGTTGGAATCCATTCAACAGCAGTGGGTTTGGTTGATTTGGGTTTGTCATGCCTGGGTCTGTGGAGAGCATGTGGTTCTACCAAACGAGTTCTACAGTTACAGTTTGTAGGACTGCGAGCCATAAAGTGCTGCTGGCTGCTGGATGTCAGGATTAAGTTCAGCCCTGCTGGTCACCAAGAGAGCCACAGAAATGCTGGAATCACAGCTCCCATTTGTTGAGAGCCACCTCATGCCAGGCCTTGTACAAACATTAGATCATATGTCTCTGACAACAGCCCTAGGAGGTAGGTATTATTAGCGCCTCCATTTTTTAGATGAGAAAACAGACCCCAGAGAAGTGAAGTGACATACCCTAAGGCCACATCATAGCTGGTGCTTGGCAAAGCCAGGATTCAAAGTGAGGCCTGTCTCATTCCACTGCATTACAGAATCTCTTCCTAACTTATCCTCTAGTCAGGCAGACAAGGCATCACCAGAGAGGCAGCTACAGAACAATTGATAGCAGTGGGAAACTGAGTGCCCAGGCACACAGGGAGCCCGAGGTCAGTCCTCAGGGACTGAAGGAACAACCCAGTTACAGCCTTGACCTGGGAAAGCATCTAGGAGAGTAACCAGAGATGACTCAGGGAGAACATTCTGGGGTCACCAGGAAGTGTGTAAGACCTCAGACCCCAGCAAACATTCTTAACAAAGGGACTCACTGAACATTGAGTTCTTCCTTTGGTGATATAGTCTTAAAGAATGACCGGTTAGAGAGCCCTTTGAGTTGCTAATGCCTTGTTGTGAATACCGACATGCCTGGGAGGATTAAAGGTACTATCATCAGTCATTGTCATGTCAGTATGAATTAGTCTAATCAGCTTCCTTCTTCCTAACCCTAAACTGGAATTAACTGAAGAAATGGGCTTTTTAAAGGAGAGAAGCTAGTTTTGAAGTATGGACACTCGTGAGATGGGTGGGGTACGGTGCTGGGATACAAGGGAAAAAGTGATTGATATGTGAGTGTGGAGCTGAGAGCTTTACTGCCCTCCAGCTCCCAGTCACTCCTGTCATTCCTAACGCCAGGGCATCACGAGTTGATCCTTCATCCTCATTCCCAGTGTTTCTGCCCTAGTTTAGACCTTCATTACCTCTCACCTTCAACCAGTCTCAGAGTTTCTTCAATTGTCTCTTCCCTTGAGTAGAAAGAAAATGAGCTGCTTGAAGACTGAGATCATCCTCTATTTATTGGTATAGTGGTTGTCTGTTTCCTTTTGGTGGCTCTATGGGAGAATCTGTTTCCTTGCCTTTTCCAGCTTCTAGAGGCTGCCCTCATTCCTTGGCCTGTGACTCCACCTCACATCACCTTTTCTCCCTCTGCTTCCATTGCCTTCTTTGATCTCCTGACTCTCTTTTATAAGTACCCTTGTAATTACATGGGGCCCACCCAGGTAATCAGGATTATTTCCCCATCTCAAGATCTTTAACTTGATCAGAGTCCCCTTTGCCTTATAAAATAACATTCACAAATTCCAGGGATGATGGGGCCATCAGCCTACTACAATCTGTTTTCCCCACAGCACATAGTTGGCTCAATAGATATTATTAATTTGAATGAAAGGAGTAAGGTAGTGATTATGGGAGTGGAGGAAGAGATGGACATCACTGGGTCAGCTGGCACCCAGGGATGAGCAGGCATTTTTTGTCCATGAGGGGGCTCACAATCCCATGCAGGCGATGGACACATCCACATCTGATTCTCACATGAGCCACAATAGGATGTGGGAGACGTTAATTCTGACGCAGAGGAGTTGGGTCTCCTAAAATGAGTGGAATCCGAGTAGTCTCTGCCTGAAGTGAAAGTATTCCAGGCAGAGGGAACAGCATAAGCAAAGATATAGAGGTGTTAATAAGACAGGATCAACATTCTCAGAAGAAGAATAAAGAGAACAAAGGTAAAGTGTGAGCTACCTACCTACCTGGACCATGTTTATAGAAACAATGGCTAGTTGGGTGACCATTCTCGGTCTTCCAGTGAAGAGGTAGGGTGAAGACATGTGCCAGTTTAAATTGCACATTGGTTAGTTCAGCTGGTTAGAGCATGGTGCTAACAATGCCACGCTGCAGGCTCGATCGCAGTACGGGCAGGAAAAGATGTTAATTTTGGAGCCCTGTTGGCGTAATGGTTAAGAGTTACAGCTGCTAGTCATGTGGTCGACAGTTCAAATCTACCAGCTGTTGCCTGGAAACCCTTTGGGGCAGTTCTCCTCTTTCTAAAAGGTCGCTATGAATCGGAATCGACAATGACGGGTTAAAAGGAAAGGATTCTCCAAAGAGCCACATTTAAAGCTACTGTATGTCTTTTGCTGTTGCTGTTGAGAAAAAACTGGACCCAGTCTAGGAATAAATTTCCACCAGGGGGAGCAAAAATGAGGTACACTGAGCAACGATAAACCAGAGTTTCAGAGTTTGTCCCATCTATAATTTTAGGAAGTTTCATTTCACTTTGTTTTGTGGATGATAACCAGAGGGATGTTTGACATTTGAAATCCCAAGTTTTATTTGAGGTGAAAATGTTTGTACTGTTCTTTCCCACCTGCCTGCCTGTCATGCTTCTATTCTACTCCTCTCTCTTTCTCTCCAGTTTTCTCTTCATCTTTGTCCTTCTTCCTCCAATTTGAGAAACAGAGCAGTTGCTAGAACCACTGTTCTTGCCTATTCTGCTCCAAGTTGCCACGTTGAGTTTGGGCCTTTACACTCCCAATTCCTCCAGGATGGCTGTCCCCACCTTAGAGCAGTGCCCTCCCCCCTTCGAGGTCCCCTCTTCTGGGAGGCCTCGGGGTCCCTTGGAGGTGGGCCTCCCTAACCAGTGCCCGCTTTGCCTCTGCCAGATTCCAGACTTCAAGAACTAAAAATACCTCAGCCTCCGCTTCTCCAGCTGGCAGGCACTCAAACCGTTTTTGTCCCAAACAACTGAAAAGCAGAGGCCCAGAGGGGAGCCAGCCTGGGCGTGCTGGTCAGCCCTGCCTAAGGGGCTCATCCCAGATTTTTCTTCCCTCCAGATAATGACCATCACTATGACTTCCTCACCGTGATAGCTACTCTAAAAAAAAAAAAAAACTGTTGTCGTCAAGCGTCAAGTCAATTCCGACTCATAGTGACCCTATAGGACAGAGTAGAACGGCCCCAGAGAGTTTCCAAGGGGCGCCTGGTAGATTCAAACTGCCAACCTTTTGATTAGCAGCCGTAGCACTTAACTGCTACACCACCAGGGTTCTGGCAGCACAAATAGGGTCTTTTCCATTCTTTGGCTCTTGAGTGAAATGTCAGGGGGCATGAAAAAAGTGCGGGAGATGATTTTAATGAGGAATAAACACCGCCATAGGTGCAAGCCATCTTCTTCTCATGGTAAATTGCGAACGTAATTGTAAAAAAAAGGCAAACAATACAGAGATTTGTAAAGTCCCTTCCCACATCCTTCCAACCCCAATCATCAGTAACAGTTGGGACTGAGTTCATCTAGACCAATTCCGCCTGATAGAACTTTCTGCAATGATGGAAATGTGCTATATCTATGCTGTCCAATACGGTGGCCACTAGCCACATATGGCCATTGAGCATTGAAAAAGTGCCACTGAGGAACTGAACTTTTAACTTTCATTAATTTACATTTACCTAACCGTATGTGGCTAGTGGTTACTATATTGGACAATACCAAGATCTTTTTCTGTGGATATACAAGAAAAAAAATAATAATAATACACATACTGAATGGTTTGCTTTGTTTTTTCTACAGAAATAAAGTTATATATATGTTCTGAAATATGCTGTTTCCATATAACAGTAGATCTTGGAGAGCTATATATTTTTGTACTTACAGCTCAATCTCACTCTAATTATACTGCATGGTATTCTGCTGAATGGATGATTTTTTAATATTGTTTTTATTAGGAATCACATTACTATGGTTCAAACTTTAAAAGATTCTAAAGGGTATAGCAAAAAGTCTCTTTCATGCCCCTGTCGTCAGCCTCCTTGTTCCTCACCCCAGAAGCAACCAGTGTTAATTTTCTTGGAAATGTTTCCATAGACATCCTGTGTATACACAAGCAAATATCTGTACCTTTGCAAAACCGTCATAGTTTTTAATCATTTCTTTATGGATGAATTTTTCTCTTTTTATAAGTCCCTGAAAGGCTTTTGTTATTGTCTAAATCCTAATCAACTGATTAAGTATTTATCAAATATGTTGTATGAGCCATGCATCATTTTCACTGATGACTTCGATTATCTATAACTTTTTGAATGTTAATACTGCCTCCCTTTGCTTATGGTGAAGGTAGACTTTGCTAACCCACATACTTCTAATGTTTCCCTTATTCCTGAGGGATGTTGGCTGGTCAACCCACATTGTGTTGGCTGGCGCCTAGGCCCTGGGTTAAGGAGGTGGCTGGGAGCAGGAAACCACTAGAAGCTGTCTGGCCCACACACTGGCAGTCTGACATCTAACACCTTGATCACAGTGCTCTGGCTGGCTGAGCCAGCCTACACAGACTGTAGGGACCTAGGAGGTGCAGCAAAGGCAGGTAACATGGAGGTGGCCGCCTCTACTGGAATAGTGTCCTGAAGTTGGGTGTCTATATTTTAGCAGAGGCTGTACTCAGAGTAAGGTGGGATCTGAGAACAGTTATATCCATAGATCCTTACAGTGGGCAAAAGGAGAATATGTTGGTAAGAGCTTGCCACCACTGTCACTCACTCTAAACCCTTCAATGACTTCTAAATGCCTTCAAGACAAACACCAACTCCATACATACCAGCAAGGTTTACCAGGACCTTCACACGCAGACGCCCACCTCTTCTGCCCTTCAATGGACCCCACCTCCACCACATGTCAACAGCGCCAGGCTCCTCTTGCTTCCAGGTTTGTACGCATGCTCCTCCCTCTGCATAGAACACTCTCCTCATCTTTATTCTACTGCACTTTTGGCCTTGCCAACTCCCACCTCTTTCAGGCCTCAGCATGAATGTCTTATCCTCCAGGATGCCTTCCCTGATCCTCCGAAGAAGGGTAAGGGGCCCTTTCTGTGTGCTCCCATTTCACCCTGTATTTCCCCAGCACTGCTATTATCACACTGACTGCACCACTCTTTCCCTCCCCATCCCTGCCTCATTCTAGACTGTAGATGTTGTTATGGTTGTTGTTGGCTGCCATGGAGTCGACCCCAGACTCACGGTGACACCATGCACAACAAAATGCTGCCTGGTCCTGTACCATCCCCATGATCAGTTGTAGACTGGACTGTTGTGATCCATAGGGTTTTCATTGGCTGATATTCGGGTGGATTGCCAGGCCTTTCATCCTAGTCCATATTAATCTGGAATATCCACCGAAACCTGTTCAGCATCATAGTAACACAAAAGCTTCCACCGACAGATGTTCATGAGGTGCATTGGCTGGGAATTGAACCTGGGTCTCCTGCATGGAAGGTGAGAATTCTACCACGGAGACTCTAGATGACCATAGTCAACTCTGTGAGATCAGAACCAAGTCTCCTCATTCATCATTTTGTCACTGGTGCCTAGCATGATGCTCATAAATACGTGTTGAATGAACAGATGCCCAGAGAAGGGCAATGGCACCTGGGTCTGTGTGGTGGTGTGTTGGGTTGGAGAGGTGTGTTATGCATGAATATTTTGCACATACACGTGCATCTGTCATGTGTCTGTGTGTATCCAATGTTGGAGACTGTGGAGGGAGAGGAAGAATCCACTGCTGCGTGTTCCCAAGAAGAAAGGGCCTCTCGGGTGATGTTGGGAGAGTGGAGCTGCTCTGTATCTGAGATTTGAACTTCGGGTTGAGTCTTCATTCTGCAAATAAGAGTCATGTGGTCTCAGGCAACTCATCACACTGTATAAATTGCTATTTCCTCATCTAGAAGACAGGAATGGGAATTAGACAAGGTAATACGTGCAAAAAGACTTTTAGAACTGAAAATGAATGCCATAATTATCCTACACTGTAGACGCTTGTGCTCAGGAAGGCCTAAATGGCCCCAAAGGGCTGTATTTATTTTTATTTTTTGTTTTTTTTTTTTAATTTTATTGTTGTACTTTAAGTGAAAGTTTACAATTCAAGTTAGTCTCTCCTACAAAAATTTACATATACATTGTTATGTGACCCTAATTGCTCTCGCCATACTGTGACAGCACACTCCTCCTTTCCACCCCTCATTTCCCATGTCCGTTCAGCCAGCTCCTGACCCTCTCTGCCTTCTCATCTCACCTCCGGACAGGAGCTGCCCATTTATGTATTTATTGATATGCTGTTAATTTGATGCCTCATTGTAGGCATCACCCACTGCCATCTTGAGAAGAAAATCAGAAGAGCTGTCTTCCCTAACCTAACCCTCCTTCACACCCTTGAGCCTCCCCCAGCCCTGCCAGTTTCAACCACTCATTTGCTACCAACAGAGGCTCTTCAGGGCCTTTAAGCACATGGTCCAGGGAACAGAGCTGGTGGATTCACACAGGGCCGGGATTATTCTGTGCCACGGCAAACACAAAGATAAATGAACAAGAAGCAAAGCTGTCAGTTTACAGCTTAAAGAATCTTGGGAAATGTAGATCCAATCCTCTCATTTAACACACAGAGAACCTGTTGTTGGTTGTGATGTTACATGCTGTGGAGTCGATTTTCAACTCATAGTGACCCCACGTGACGGAGTAAAACTGCCGCATAGGGTTTTCTAGGCTGTAATCTTTACAGGAGCAGATTGCCAGGTCTTTCTCTCACAGAATGGCTGATGGGTTGGAACCACCAACCTTTCAGTTAGCAGCCAAGTGCTTAACTGTTGCACCATCCAAGCTTCTGGTAATTTTCCTGAGAAGATGCAGCTGGTCAGTGGTGTTTCTGACTGCCGGTCAGTGTTGGCCAGGAATAGCAGTCAGTGTGCTTCTCAGAATCATCCAGCATGGGGGATCCCAGAGAGAGTGGAGGCTCAGGTAATGATGTCGTTAGGGGAGAAGGAGGATTCGTAAGACTACCTGACAGCTTGAGAAAAATATCCTTTACTATACAGCTGGCTTAAAGGATGACATATACTTAATGACACAGATAGATGTCCAATAACATATTAAGTAAAAAAGTTTACAAAGCAGCATGTACAGTACAATTTCATGATGGTATCTATATATATATGGAGCCTTACTTTAGTGGCGCAGTGGTTGAGAGCTTGGCTGCTAACCAAAAAGTTGGCAGTTCAACTCCACCAGCCATTCCTTGGAAACCTTGTAGGGTAGTTCTCCTCTGTCCTATAGGGTCGCTGTGAGTCAGAATCGACTCGATGGCAACAGGTTTTATGTATATATGTATAAGTATTTTTTAAGTCTGGAGGAATAGACTGAAAAACGTTCAGTGCTTTCTCTGCATGGATGCTTTTCTGTTCTGCATATTTTGCTGTGTTGTCTGAATTTTGTTTTAATGATGAACATGTGCAATGTTTATATTTTGAGACAACAAAGTTGCTTTCTTTTCATACGAGCATTCATATTCCCTAAATTATTCCAATTATCTTGGCTTTCATCAAACAACTTGGTCTCCTGAGTAAAGCCCCCATTCATATAGAACCTAGATCCAATTTTTGGACTAGGTTGAGCCCCTACAATGATTTATTAAATTGCCATTTAGCTTTCCAAAGTCGTCCCCTCTGGACTTGGCTGCAGAGAACAGATCACCCTCAGATGGACTTGCAAAATTCAGATTCTGATCCGACCGAGGAAAAGAGTAGGCGTAGGTCTGTGAGGTCTGCACAGAGGCCCAGCTTCCCCTACACACGCCCCTCCCTAAGGCTCCCCCTAAGACATCAGCCCACTCACAGTCCTTGTGACCACGGCTTGGGACTTGGGGTAAAGCAGTCTGGGAAGCCCTGGCAGCACATCCTGAAATCTCTGGCATGGGGAGATAAAGAGCTTCAGTTTGAGGTTGTGCACAGGCATGGCTGGCTGGCTGCTCTGGCTGCCTGCCACTGGCTGACATTAGGAAGAGACTTGAACGATACCACCAGAGAGTGTGAAACAAATTTTATTTGGTTTGTGAAAGTGAGAGCCAAGTTAATGGAAGGACACAGAACCTGCCAAGATGGAGGGAAAAAATTAAGAGTAACTAACCCTTCGATGTCAGTTTGTAAAGTGCTTCCACTAAATCATCTCATTTGCTCTTCGAAATCTTGTGAGGTCGGTGAGGAGGTATACTACGTGCTGGGTAGTGGGGATACTGAGGACCCACAAAGGACAGAGAGCTGGTAATGCCAAATCTGTGACTTTCAACTACTATAGCAGTAGGATGAAAGGTCTATGCACGTAGCGTGCATGTTTAAAGCTCTGGATTAGGAATCAGATGACCTTCGTATAAGGCATGTGACCTTGTGGGCTTCTCTTCATCTTTCTGAGCCTCAGCTTCCTCATCTGTAAAATGGGGATAATAGTAACTGTCCTGCTTGCCTCGTGGGTGGGAGGGGGGATCTAACAAGATGATGGACACAAAAATAATTCACTTTGAAAATAGTGAACTGCTAAAGGAATATAAAGCTTGATTAATTTTCAGTGTGGTACTGAGAGATAGATGTTTGAGAATAACTTTCTGTAAGCACAACTGTTATTTTAGGACTGAATAAACTTAATACAGATTACAGTATTCCAACAGCCCCTAGCCTTTTGCCTAGAACCCAAAACCTTCTATTTTCACACCCCCTGTTCTGGTTATAAGGAGCCCTGGTGGCACAGTGGTTGAGTACTCGGCTGCTAACTGAAAGGTTCGTGGTTCAAACCCACCAGCCACTCCACGGCAATGGGTTTGGTTTTGGGTTTTTGGTTTCTGCTTATGGTAGACTCTCAGCATGAAGTAATCAAGTTTCCAGGAAAGAAAGACATCCCTGGCTGCCGCCTCTTCTGTGTGAAACCTCTGAACTGGTGTGAGCTCAAGTTCAGGGCTCTTTCTGAAATAGTTGCTTGGGGGCCCATAATTTAATCTTAAGAAATTGGGTTTGAGAGTTATTTAATTATACCAAAAAACAAACAAACAAAAAAAAAAAACATTTCCGTCAAGTCTATTCCGACTCATAGAAACCCTATAGGACAGAGTAGAACTGCCCCGTGGGGTTTCCAAGGAGTTTCTGGTGGATTCGAACTGTGGACCTTTTGGTTAACAGCCAACCTCTTAACCAGTGCGCCACCAGGGCTCTATTTAAGTATAAATAACCTTAAATCTGTGCTGTGGTTTTCCCATAGCAGGGGCCACTAGGGGACCCAAAGGGAGGGCTCTGGGGACCCCGCCCAGCTTTAGCCAGAGCACTCTGCTTTCTTCAGTGGTATTCGTTTTACATTTGAGGGTGAAATGTGTCTGAACAAAGCTTCATGCTTAAAAAAAAAAAGTTTGAAAACCACTGCTGCTTAAATCTGCAAATCAGCAAAACTTCTTTCATTGTCTTGGGGGTCACCCACCCAGCCAACTGTTTATCCCCCACACGCCTTCCTCTCTTTGCTCCGCCTGACCAGTTCAGTACCTCCTCTCTGAGATCTGTTGCCCTCAGGTGTGCCCTGAAACCTTGCCTCTGGGAAGTGCAGGTGTTTTGCTTCTTTTGTTTTGCATTTTTGCATAAGACATTTCATCAAGTGCTTGCAGAATCCATAAAGTCAGGACTTCGGCAAAAATGGTCAGCACTGATCTGTGTGTGCTGTTCCGTGTTATATGTGTGAACTGTCAATATTCAATAGGAACAGCAAAGAAATAAGGCAGAGATGAAGGGCTGACATTACTGCAACTTCTCTGGTTTCTATGAACAGTCATCCGCCCTCCTGCCATTGCGAATATAAATGTTTTTTTATGTGGACACTGGCAACATAAATAGAGTGAAGCCTGTGTGAGCCGGAACTTGATGGGACTGCCTTGCTTTTCCAGGTCTCACAAGTTTTCTGCCTTTGGCAGGGTGCAGTCTCACCACTTCTCTATGGCTCACTTCAGTGGAAAATATTTGCGTTTTCCTTCTCTGACAGGTTTCCGCCTTACCCAGGTTCCGGCCTTAGCAGGTTTTACTGTAATTTCTGGCCCTACAGATGCTAACCAACTAATGGGTGAGGAGAGGGGGAAAGGAAGAAAGAGAGGAATAAAGAAAAGAAGGAGGATAGGAAGGAAGAATGGAATTGGAAGCTGGTACAGAAAAGCACAATGTTACTTTAGAATTTTTGAAGCAGCCAACTCGGGTGGAAGTCCTGCCTTTCCTAATGGTGGACTATGCAGCACTGAATAAGATTCTTCTCTAAGCCTCAGTTTCCTTTTCTGTAATATAAGGATAAAAATATTTGCTTAGCTAGACCTCACAGGGATGTTGTGAGGGTCAGTTGAAATAGTGAATAGGAGAGGGGCTTGCAGATTGCAGTAAGAGGTCATTGTTATTCCACCCAGCTGAAGACTCTGTCATCATTTTTTCATTGTTCTTTGAACAGATGGTCTGAGGGATTAGGATCTTTCTTTCAATCTAATTTTGGAGTTCTGAAACTAAACCCAGCTGTTTCTACAAAGTTTTCAAATGCTAGCCTTTTTAACTGGATGAAATTCAGAATCTGTGTAATTTATCTCAGTTGGAAACTCTTGAATGTGTCATGATTTAAAGATAGCATTATTGACAGAGGGCTTATACAATAATCTTGTGTCAAACGTTATCTGATAATTTCAGTTTTGCCTTAAATGTAATTTTCTACTCTCCAGACACAGGTCAGTTTGATTTTTCTAGAACTTCACATTATTTAGCAAATTAAGGAGATATTCTACTTCCTGATCAAGTAATTTTGAGAAATTCTTTACCAGTTAATCCAGTTTAATGAGCCTAACGAAGCGGTAATTTCCTCTTTCCTTGGCTAAGGTAGCAAAATTCCAAATGATACAGACTATTTACATATTTTCCTTAGATTTTCCAAAAGCAGCTAGAAATTTTTACTCTTGTACACTCCTAATTGAATACTATAAAATCAGTCTCTCACTAATGATTATTTTAAGTTAAACATCCAAATACCTAATAAAAATGTTAAAAACTAAGATCTGCTAGTGTGAAATGCAGTAATAATTCAATGAACAAATATTTCTGGAAAAAAATTTGAGAAGTGGTGAAAACAAGCTGGACTACATTCCAGTATTAGATGGACATCCACCTCTTGGTCTACTGACCTGCCCAGTTTTTTACATACAGGTCAGATCGCTATCCAAAAAAAGTGCTTTTCAAAATAAGCAATGCTGCTGGTCTAGTCTATCTTGGGACTCATTGTTAAAAATTCTTCCCTTCTGCTGCCTTCTTTTGGACAATACCAAACAAACATTAACAACTGTGGAACAGATGTTCTATCTGGGGAAGATTCCAAAGCTGGGCTCAAACGTATCCCCAACCAGAACAAGACACCGACCACAGAGATTAATCTTCTCGTATGGGTGTTGTGAGATAAAAGCACCTTCTGGATTTCATCACATATTTTATAAAAATGCTCTCTAGAGGTTTTTTTTTTTTAAAGAACAGAGTTAGAAAACTCTTTCATTTCGTGAGCCCAAGTATCATGCAAATGCTCGTGTTGGCGTTTTTATTTTAGGCAAAGTAAACTGAAATGCTTTCTGTTCTGATACTATCATTTCTAAATAAGATGATTTCTCAGCCATCTTCTTTAATGTTGATGGAAGGTGTTAAGAAATCACTGCACACTGTAGCACAAATCATGTTCAGAAGATAACGTTTCACTACATTCCATGAGTCACAAGATATCAACCCAAAGTCATGCCCAACCTAAACATCCTGCTCCCTGTTTCTTCATTTAACCAACAAGTATTTGTAGAAATCCTAACATTTTCCTAGTGCTGAAACGTCTTATCTCTTGGCTATCACGAGTTGCTGTCGAGTTGACTCTGACTCGTGGCAACCCCATGCGTATCAGAGTAGAACTTTACTCCATAACGTTTTCAATGGCGGATTTTTTGGAAGTAGATTGCCTGGCTTTCTTCCGAGGCGTCTCTAGGTGGATTCGAACTTCCCATGCAGTGGAGCACATTAACGGTTTGCAGACCTGGTTCTAGTAATCTTTCATTTTAAAAGCCTGAAAAGAGCTATGAGGCCCCCCTATCCCCGTAATCTATTCCAGTGATTGGAACCCAGGGTCATGAGGTTAGGGGAAAGCAGTGAATCCATAAAGTCCAGGGTCTGGCCCTTAATGTAGTGGGTCCTCCCATCTCATTCCCAGTGGAAGGTGCACAGCCTTCAATAGGTGGGGGGGGGTGCTAATAAAAAGCCCCCACATGGTGAGATCAGCAAGCGAGATGAGATCAGCTAGGGATCTCCCCTGGCAAGGGAAGAATCAGGGAAGGGAAATTTGAAGCAACCAAGACATCCTTAAGCCCAAACAGCAAGTTCTCTGCCTATGCCTCGGTAAATTCCACATCTTCCACCCAGAGAATTCTAGATTTCATTCTCAGATCAAGAGCTTTGCCTTCTACCATAACATAGGCCCTTGACCCAATTTATGCTCCATCAGTTGTTCGAAGTACAACATCTACGTTAGTGTTAGGTTACTTGAAGAACATTGCTGTATTCTCCATTCCACCAGGTCTTCACACAAGACTGAACAGTTCTCAAACCAAGGGAAACCTGCTTTTATGTATTAACGTGTATTCTCCGGTGCTATATAAGGATGTCCCGGGACACAGCATCTCGCCACAAGGCTTTCCTGACCTTCTCCCCTGCCCTCCCTACAGAAGAAGAATGGGTCCCAAATAAGGGGACCACTTGATTGTTAGGCATCCTCCAACCCAAAATGAGCACAGTCATCGTCTCCTGGGGTTGGGATATAAAATACTGTTATCAACAACCTTGAGCCAAACATAAACACGTTAAATTCATTTTGTATATCTAGTCTCCCGGCTTAGAAAATATTCTGCTGATTGTAAAAACAAAACAAGACAAACAAATGATAAAAAAAAAAAAAAAAAAACCTTTTCATGATGCTGTTCACTCCCTTATCTCCTCTCCTAACTAAGTAATTATGTTTATGAATGTATTCTTTCCTCTGCCATTAAAAGTTTCATTCCAGTCTTCTCCCCTTGAATCAGCATGTCCTTGCCAGTCAGGAATCGGCTACATGTTTATCATTTGTTTTTGTGCATTCTAGAACTCAGATATTTTTCCCTCATCTCGCCCAGTGTAGTAAGCCCTTCACTCGTATTAATGTCTAAGACATATAAAAATTGCCCCCATCTTTTTTAACTTCAACATATCCTTTTAAATTATGGTAAATCTTTCCATTAGTGGAATAATTAATTGTTCAAGTACATCTTCCTTCACCCAGGACTGCCTGTTCAGCAGAGAATAATCATTCATATATATATTCATATATATTCATTTAAACATACCATCAGTTAAACATATCAGTGTTTAAATAATTTAAAATACATGCTCATCCTCACTGTAGAGAAGTCGTAAAATCCCCTGAATACCCTCCCATTTCACCTCTTTCTTTACCCTCCCATTTCACCTCTTCCTTTAAATGTTTTAGAAAAAAAAATTCTGAGGTATTTACACCCAAAGATGTAACATTTTGGTGGATTTCCTTCCAATGTTTTTTCTTCTATGTGTATTTTCCACATACTTGTGATTATACCACGTATACATATATACACATACATATATAATCTTATATCTTGCTTTCTCTCTTAACATTATAATCTAACGTTTTTATTCAAGTTATCAAACCCAACATGACATCATTTAAGGCCCTGTAATAGTTTATCATATAAATATACAAGTTTATTTACCCTCCCCCAATGATTGGACATTTAGATTGTTTACAAGTTTTTACCAGTAGAAATAAGGCCACAGTGAATATTTTGAGGCATATGGCTTTTCTGTTATTTTATAATATTTCCTTGGAAAGGATTCCCAGAAATAAAATCACTGGGTCCAAAGGTGTATTGGAGTCAGGACTCTCGGTTGCGGTTCCAAGTGGAGGAACTCTTTAAGACACAGAAAGGAGAGGGGAGGTATTGGTCCATATAAGCAAATCTTGGCAAAGGCAAGAGTGGAACTGGCTTTAGGGAGCTGCAACCATGGACTGGGATTTTAACTTTCTGATCTTCCCTTGTCTCTAGAATAGGGCAATAGCACGTCTTTTACAGAGATAAATGAAAACGGAGAGAATGCATTAAAGTACGCCGCCCACATGACAGCCTCTGCACCATGCCCTTTCTTCGTCTTACATCCTTTTAGAGTCAAGAGCTTGCTTATGAACTCGCCTTACTCCCCGTGGCACCTCTGCTCACTGGCCAGCTTGTGTCCCAGAGGGTTTCCTATCGGATGTGCTTCCCTGTGCCGCCCTCGCAAGCCTGCAGCTTCCCACCCCAGCCTGTGTTCCCGCTCTTACAGCGCTGCCCAGCTTGCTGGGAGTCCACCTACGTGCCGAGAGGCCAGTGTGGAAAACAAAGGGATCCCTGATGGAGACATGGCCAGTCTGGGGCGGACAGGCCGAGAAAGGGCAGTGGGCGGGGGTTCTTCCTTGGCGGAGGCCTCACTTCGCTGGTTTCCCTCGCTGCCCTCTCTGCTGCGGGGCGGCGCAGCCCTCCGCCCGCCCCTCGGTCTTTCGCTTGTTGACTTGGGTTTAGGTCGTTTATGCCCAACCGGGCCCAGGCGGCGGGAGTTCCCTGAATACCTTCCCCTTTCACCTCTTCCCACTCCTTTCATCCTCCTCCTCCAATTCCCATTGCCAGCCCCGTTCCTTCCCTTCCCGCGGCCTCTCTCCCAGGCAGGCAGATAACCAGAATCTTCTCTAATCTGCCCTAGGGATCCTGGTGCGCGCTTGCCTCTCTCCATCCCCGCAAGAAGGCTTAGTCAGCTTGAATAACTTGCAGGCGATGTTCTCTCTAATCTCCCTCAAAAGAAAAAAAAAATGACGTCTGTTTCTGCTCTGTGCGCCCAGGCTTCTTCTCCCGCCACCCCCGCGGTTTCTGATCCTCATTCTCAGCTCGGGAACCGACCCCTGCGGCTTTGGTGAAAGCCCTACGCCCCCGCGCCGCTTCCCGGACGCCCTGGCGGGCAGAGTCCCCGCACAACCCACCCACCCTCAGCACCCCAGGGCCTGGAAGGACGGGGTTGCTTTCCCGAGGAGTAGGGGAGGCCGTGGAGGGGGGTGGAGGGGTCCCAAGTCCCAACTCCTGCCCGCAGCCCTGGTTTGCCTGGCACTTGGGAGACAGATGGGGTGGATGATGGGCCTCCCAAGGACAGAGAAAGACGTGTGAGTCTGAATATCAAAGAGGGTTTTTAAAAAACACATGCAGGAAGTAAGGGAAATCTGTCTGATAAAAGAAAAGGAAGAAAAAGAGTATATTGCGACTTGGGAGTCCCTAGACGGTGCAAATGGTTCACACCCTGGGCTGCTGGCCAAAAGAGTGGAGAGGTTCGAGTGCACCCAGAGGCACCTTGGAAGAAAGGCCTGGTGAAGGACTTCAGGCAGTTCAGCCATTGAAGACCCTATGGAGAGCACTGGAAAGATTAGATAAGAAGGTTAGGGGCAGTAAGTTTACATTAATCGGGGAGGAACAACCCAGAAAAGGAGGGTGAGAATGGCTGCACAACTTGAAGAATGTAATCAATGTCGCTGAATTGTATATGTAGAAACGGTGGAATTGGTGTATGTTCTGCTGAGTATATTCTCAACAAAACAAAATAAATAAAAGAAAAGTGCATGGAGCACCGTTCTAGTCTGACACACATGGGATCATTGTGAGCTGGAGTTGACTCAATGGCAACTCCTATCGCAACTTGAGGAAATTGTTGAAACTGCCTCATATGACAGATCTATTTAGAGAAGGAGGCAGATAGACAAGCGGCTGGAGCTAGCTTGGGCCTTGTGACCTGAGGCTGAGAGGGGGCCATGTTCTGGATCTCACCAACTGTATGGCCTTGGGCAAGTTCTCTGAGCTTCAGATTCTCTTGTAAAATGGAGATAATACTTAAACAGAAGATGTCACTTTTGTGGCTCACAGTCTCACTTCTAAAGAGAGCGATTAGTTTCATTGTGTAAGAGAGCTCCTTTTGTTCTCCCTTCCTTGCATCTTAGTTACATGTCACGTTCAAGCTGTTAATACTGTGTCCATATTTCCCCTCCTCCCATTCATTCCCTGGCAGTCCCTAGATGGTGCAAACAGCTCCACCCTGGGTTGCTGGCCAAAAGGTTGGAAGTTAGAATTCCTGGAGAGAATGAAGAGGCGGTTTCCCCAGGCAGACAGAGAGGGTGTACTCCTGAATGAAAAAGTAAAGTTAGAACTGGGGACCCTTAGCTACATATAATATAAGGGCTCCCACCATCCCTGCTTCAAAAGGAAGGATGAAATTTCCTTCAGGTCTAACGTCCTAAGACTCTGTTATCTGTATGTTGTCCTAGGCAACATTACTACAGAGCTTTCCTATTGTCTTTCTTGTCCCCTTTTTAGAATATACCCTCTACTTTAGCCCTCTCCCCATCTCCCGGTCACTACATTCGCAGCTCACTTCAGTCCCGCCTGCTGTTGCTGTGCTGTTCAGTCGATTCCAACCCTGCTCCACAGGGTTTTCTTGACTATAATCGATCGCCAGCAGGGTGAGTTTGACCACCAACCTTTCAGTTACCAGCTGAGCGCAAACCATTTACTTGACCCAGGGACCTTCAGTCCCTCCTAGCCCTCTAGACTAGTGGTTCATAAATGCAAACCCGTAGGAAAAGGACCACGTAATGTCTTTATCTGTATATATCATCACAATTTTAAGGTTACAACTGTCCTTTCTTGAAAAGGACTGTTCTTTTTTTCTGAGATTATGTTCTTCATAGCTTTTTTATTTTGAACTGCCCATCCTAGTATGAAATGATGATAGCTGTTAGTATAGTTGGTTGATGTCCTCTATAGAAAAAATAGAAAATTAACAATTCTATGTGGGCCCACCAAAATCTTTTTAAAATCTATGTATGAAATCCAAAAAGCCTGGGAATCACTGCTCTGCTCAACATCTGGTTCACCCCAAGGCTCTAGTGCCTTCTTGTTGCCCCTCCCAAGGGTATTTGCATTTATGCTTTTAAAAACTGCCAGAATGAGAACCTCAAAGGATTTCTAAAGATAGATCTGGGGAAAATATGTTTGGACAGAGGAACCTTTCTATAGTCTCTCAACTCATAGTACTTGGTCTACATAGAAGCAGAACAGTTGTATCTATTCTTAATTTTTCTGGCATTTAGCATTTGTTTGCGTCGTTGTTAGCTGCTGTCTAGTCGATTCCGACTCATGGCGACCCCATGAGTGCAGAGTAGAACTGCTCCAAAAGGTTTCCAAGGCTGTGATCGTCCAGAAGTAAATTACCAGCCCTTTCTTCTGAGGTGCCTCTGGGTGGATTCAAACCAGTCACCTTTCCATTGGTAATCTAGCACTCAATCCATGACCTTTAATGGACCACTCCTTTTAGGAAAATAGATAACCTGTTCTGAATAAGCCAGGTTCTCTTGGTCTTTCAGTTTGCTATAGTTTTCCTTGAAAAGTGAATAATTAGGTCATGTGAATAAGTGATAAGTAGTACTCCTCACTCCCACAGTGGTGTAGTGTGGTTTTACCTGGTACTACCTTAAATTAGGCCCCATTGGTTAATATTTATTGAACACCTGTGAGGTGTTTAGTGCTGACCAAATATCCTCAAGCCACAGAATCACCGCCTTCCATTAACGCCGGTGCAGTTCATGTCCACACATGGGTATTCATCCCCTTAGATGCTGTGATAAAATTTTTGTTTTCAAATTCTGGCTTAGATTTGGGAAGTAGGGGAAAGGCAGATTTTTAAGTCTGAAATGAGTAACCTTAGACTACCAGACAAGAAGCCATCCCAGCCTTCATGTATATTAGTACCTACGCTTTTATAAACACTTCAACGTGTGCTCTCTGTGGTGCTCTCCAAGACTCTGCGACTCTGTGAGGCGAACTGGAGAGAGATTGATGTTCCCCTTTACAGAGAAGAAAGCAGCTTCCCTAAGGCCACCTGCTGGGTAGGGACTCTGCTCCAAGCTCACCTCCTTCCACTGTCCCTCCTGCCTCCTTCAGCCTGTCTGTCTTCTTGAGGCCCAATCCTAGAGCCCTCGAGCCAGAGGAGAAGGGGTGGAGGGGAAGCCAGCTTCTCCTCCTGCCATGGGCCTAAGAATCCACCCCAGGGGGGAAGAATGACTAGGCCTAAAGGCAGGGCTGGTGGTGGTTCAGTGGTAGAATTCTCTCCCTTTCACGGGGGAGACCCGTGTTCGATTCCTGGCCAATACACCTCAAATGCAGCCACCACTTGTCTGTGAGTGGAGACTTGGTGTGTTGCTGTGATGCTGAACAGGTTTCAACAGAGCTTCCAGACCAAGACCTGATCGAGTTGCTCATGGAGTCACCGCGAGTCAGGGGCCCGACTTGATGGCAGCTAACGACAGTAACTCTGACGGCAGGCTGTTGGACAGCTAGAACAAAACAGATGGGGAGAAAATTGGAGGGAAATGAGAGAGAAGCTACCAGTAATTCTCAAACTTGGCTGCATATTAGAATCACCTGGGGATTTAAAAAAGAATCTCTCTTTCCAGCTTGCATCCCATACTGATTAAATCAGAAATTCAGAGATGGGACCCAGGCATCTGGACTTTTAAAAGCTTCCCAGGGTGTTCTACTGTGCAGCCATATTTGAAGATTCTTAGTCTAGAGCAGCACCTCTCAAACTTTCACGTGCGCACAAATCAGCTGTGGATCTTGTCAAAATGTGGTTGAAATTCAGTAGGTCTGGGCTGCTACAGTTCAGATTCACAAAAAGGAAACACTGGTGCTGGGTAGGAGCCCTGGTGGCACAGTGGTTAAAGTGCTCAGCTGCTAACCGAAAGGTTGGCGGTTCAAACCCACCAGCCCGCTTTGTGGGAGAAAGATGTGGTGGTCTGCCACTGTAAAGATTTACAGCTTCGGAAACCCTATGGGGCAGTTCCACTCTGCCCTCCTATAGGGTCGCTATGAGTCGGAATCAACTGGATGGTAACGGGTTTGGTTTTCTTTTGGTTGGGTGCCGGCTGATCAGGAAGAGCTTCCTCAAGGAGGACAAGTTTGGTCTGGGCTTTGAAGATTGCATAAGATCTAATGCATCAGAAGCGAGGGAACAGCATTTCTGGCCTGGTGGTGGGACAGCCAGAGGCCTGGAAGTGGAGACGTGCAAGGTGTGTTGGGGGGCAACGGTTGGTCCAGTATAACTCCCAGGGAGGAGCGTTTCAGTCATCTGACCACTGCGATGTAGCACCTGGCTACATCTGTTGCTCTGGGTACAGATATGCCCTCTCCTCTGGCTTGCAGAGGCCTGTGTTTTAGTGCGTTTCGGCAGACATGATGCTGTGCACCCAGCTGGTGTTCAGAACCTGACCGAGGATTTGCATTTGCACTTGCTGTTCCTTCTGCCTGGAGTTCCCTTCCCGTAGACACTTACCCTGCTCACCCACTCACTTCCTTTGCGACTTTCAACTTCTTAGGGGGGCTCTCTTGGCCACACTGTTTAAATTGCAAGCTCCTCTATCTTCCCCCACCCCTCCCACCCACTCCCTCCCTGTTTTATTTTCTTCGGTGCTTGCCACCATCTAATACGCATTGCACTTGATGATCTTGCTTACTGTCTCCTTCACTAAAAGGCAGCTCCATGGGAGCAGAGAATTCTGTTTGTGTTGCTCACTGCTGTTTCCCCAGTGCCTAGACCAATATTGGGCACTCCATAAATACTTGATGAATGAATGAACGAACGAATGAATGAATGGAACGGAATACATTTAAAGTGGTGTTACCAACACAAGTACATTCAACATTCAGGGGCAGGAGAAACCAAAGGAATCCATCTTGCTACTGTTTCATTTTAGAAGAGGAAATTATGACACTATTTGGTCATTAGGCAGGAAAATTTGGAATAACGTGTTCGTAAAAATAAATTACCTTCACCCATGGATCCAGGATTTGCTTTTAAATGACCCATATTAGAAATCCAGGATAAGTGTTTGGCTGATCAAAAAGATCAGGTGTCCAAAAAAAAAAAACTTCAAGGAAACTTCCTCATGAAACCATCAATGATTAACTTAATATTAAAATATTTTAAAATAGAAGAAGAGAAAAAGTCCACCAAGTATAGCAGGTTAGGTGAAAATGAGATATTAGGATAGAGGAAAAAAATAGAATCTGAGAGGACATTTATGATGGTAAATTCACTGGCTGTCTCAGTTTCCTAGTGGTGCTATAACAAAAACACCACAGTGGATGGCTTTAAAGAACAAGAATTTATTTTTTCACAGTACTGGTGGCTAAAAGTCTGCATGAGGGTCTCAGCCATGTCAATTCCTTCCTTGTAGGTAGTCCTGGGTGTTCCTTGGCTCCTTCACTTGTAGATGGTCCTTACATGACATCTGTCTTCCCCGATGTGTGCTTGCCTCTGTGTCTCTAATCAGCTTTTTTACAACCCAGAAGTGATTAGATTTAGAACCCACCTGACTATAATCTAATTAACATAACAAAGAAAGCCCTATTTCCAAACAAGATTACATCCAAAGGTATAGGGTTAGGATGCCAACACACGTTTGGTAGGGGGGATACAATTCAATCCATGACAAGGGTGAATTGGGGATTTGGGGGTTGAAAGGGGCTCTAAAGGTTGTGGAGTCTTGATGCTTGGCTCTCCTCTCTCACGTGCACATCAAGTCCATTCTCTGCTTCAACATCTCCAATGATGGAAACTCACTACCTCACAAAGCAGACTATTCCATCTGTGAACAGGTCCAAATATTAGAAAGCCCTTCTTTCTATAGGGCAGTTAGCAACATACTTATACTGGTTCTAGGGCTATTCATTACCACCATATTAGAGAGTTTTATTCTTCTTCTGGACAGCATATCAAACTTTGAAGATACCTATTATATCTTCTTCCCTCCCAGCCCATTCCAACTCCCATATGTCCCCAGGAGCTCCATCTCTTCTCTGAGCCGAATAACTCAGTTCCCCCATTTTGTCTGCATAGGACATTGTTTAGGGTCCACTAGCCTTCCAGGTCGAAGCCAGTTTACTTGTGCCCTCTTAAACTATGTTCTCAAGAACGGGACCTAATGCTCCAGGTGCGGACTGAGGAATGTAGAATGGTGTTCTCCTCTTCTGCTAGACACTATACTTCTAGAAATGCAGACTGAGATGCATTAACATCTTTGTTAGTCATATCACACTTTGGACAGAGTGTACTTCTTATCTGGTATAATCAACAGAATGCATTGTGCCCTCAGAGAGATGAAAAAGTGGCACAATTGAAGATACATTATATGGCAATAAAAAAATTATAAATATTTAAAATTGAATGCAGTATCTACTTACTACTTTCTCATCTGTATTTGTTATTATAAAGATACAAGCTTTGGGGTCAGACAGACATAGATTTGAAATCTAGCTCCACCCCTTCCTAGTTACACAGCCTTGACTTCCAAACCTCTGTGTTCTCGTCTATAAAAGGAGATAGTACCCACTTTTCAGACTGTGGGGAGAGGAAATGAAATTATGTAAGTGGACTTCTGGCATTTAGTAGCTGCTTTAAATGATAGCTCCTGGGAAAATGATCATCTTTCCCTTGACTATTCCAATCATATTCCAAGAAATATCTACTGGACAATTAAATCACCCATGTTGGGACCTCATGACATTATCTTATCGCCACTTCACGTGCCTTTGGAGTGACCTAAAAACCCAATGGCAGGCCAATCTGTCTGAGAACATAAGTAAGTCCAGCGTGCACAGTCCCGAAAGGCTATCTTAAGGGTAGGGATTTCCAGACTCCCTGCCACTTGCATTTAGGATAGTGATCATGGTGGCCATTGGTCACCAAGCTCATGTTTCTCTGCTGCTTACTCTCCTGAGCCACATGTCAACACAGTCTGCACCAAGTCACTTCAGGGTTACCTGATGGCATCACTGCATGACTACAGCCCTGTGCAACCTCATATAAACAGTGCAGGCTCTGGTCCTCTGGATAAATCCTTGTAGCCTGTGTGAGTGGGAGTAGCTAAAAAAGGAACGTTCCAGAAGTGTGGAAGGAGAATTGGAACATATGGAGCACTTATTGCAATGGATCTGTACCTGGCCTAGACCAGAAACAGTTCTGGTCTCTCCTTCTAGTTCTTCTGCCTCCTTTCTTGCCAGGCCCAGAACCCAGCTCTCCATCCTCTTTCTCCACGGAGTCTCCAGTGACAAACAAAGGCCTCTCACAGGGCCTGCCCACTCCCACCCTGCTGTATCCAAGGTTACGGAGGGGAACTTGGAAACAGGATTCGGCTTTCAGACCCAAGATGCCCTGTGTGCCCGCTCACAGAGCTGCGCTCATTCCACAGGAGCCAGTGAAAGGATAGACTGTTCTGTGGCCGAACCACGAGCGTATTGAGAGGAGCCGTTTGCTGTGCTCCCCACCACAGCCTTATCCAAGCCCCATTGTGCGGCTCCTCATTGGTGCTGAGAAACCTGGTAAATGAAGACCCTGTCTGGGTAAACAAACAGAGACACTGAGGAAGTCACAGTGGAAAAGAGAACAAGTCTGTGTCTAAGCAAAGCCACTTCCCACTATCACCAGCCCCTCAATTAGCCAGTTGCTCCATAAAACCAACTGGTGTGGTAGATGTTTCCATTCAATTGTCTAATCGTGTGAAGTGATCTAATCACCCCAGTTAGTACTGTGGTCAGAGCCTCAAGGAAAAGAGCAAACCAGGCTCACGGGTAAGAGCTACACATTAGGAAGATGTAGGAGGTGGGGTTTGTATATTTTCTTCTTTGCCTCTTCATGTCCTTAGTGAACCCAGAGTGTCACAAGGGGTGGCTGATGGTGTGGCTGGTTCTACCCTTTGCAAGCAGGGTGGTGCTACCAGCTCAGCCTGCTGACTTCATAGGAACAACCAGCCATCTTGCATTCCACACCAGTGACTGTTCCATGACCTACTGTGGGTGACGATCTGTACTGTAGCAGGCAGGGCTGTGCCTTTCTTTGCTGGGGCAAGAGCCAGGGCTCCTGGCCCCCAGTGGCTCTATTTGGTAGGTTTTTTTTGTGGTGGTTTACCATGTGCAGTTTTCTTTCTACAATCACATAGTAAACTCTAGGCCTGGAATCAAGAAACCCGGGTTGTAGGCTTAAACAAGTCACTTCCCCTCTTGGAATCCCAGGTTCCTCATCTATAAAAGGTGAAAGAAGAAGATAGTCTCTAACTGTCCGCCAATTAGGGCATCCGATCGCTCTGTGGGGAGGCCTTGTCTTCTCTTATCTGCTCACCTAGCTCCGCACGACACCCAGGAGAAGTCATTACTAAATGGACTTAGAAGTGCTTTTAAATAGCCGGCCGTGTATACATGCCCAGCACAGAAACAGACCTGTGCTGGAGCTGTGCAATGTATTTATGAAGTGCGTGCCTTTGAAAGCCTTAGAAATAATCTCAGCTGTCAAACTCTCGCCTCGCCAGGGCTCTTTAGAGCGGTTCTGCTTATCAATGGCTCCTTCAGATCCGCCAAGCCGCACATTCCTCAGGAGGTGGCATGGCCGGTGGTGGGAGTGAGGTTGTTTATAATTTTTCAGATTAAAATGTCATTGGGTGCTTCTCTGAAACTGCTGACCTGTTTCAAATGCCCACTTCTGATGTTCTGCCCTTGGTCAAACAAGTTCAGGGGCACTTGGCTGGGACTGTGGGGTCCACACATCCGCCTTTAGCCCCAGGGTTCCCTGCTGAATAATTGAACATTGTCTGAGCCCTGAATCACATTTCTGTACAACTCCATGCTTGAGACGAGATAAATAATGCGATTTACACAGTCGCATCTGGAGGAAAAAGAGGATCAAAAATGGCCCTTTTGCAGGCTTCCTTCTGTGTGTGTGCGTGTATGTGGTATTTATGCACAAGTATGTTCTGCTCTTTAGAACAATTTGAGAGATAAGAATAAAAATGGAAAGAGTTAAGAGAAGTGATATTAAATATTTTTAGACAATACTTTCAATTTTGGGCAAACTCATTGTCATCTAGTCGGTTCCGACTCATAGCGACCCTACAGAACAGAGTAGAACTGCCTCATAGGGTTTCCAAGGAGCAGCTGGTGGATTTGAACTGCCAGCCTTTTGGTTAGCAGCCAAGCTCCTAACCAGTGTGCCACCAGGGCTCCAAAAAAATTTTTTTTGGACAAGGCTGTACTAAATAGGACTTTTTGGGGAAAGTGTACATACAAGTAGAGTCTCTGAGTAGTAAAAATAAAATAACTTGGCTACTGACTGAAAGGTTGGCAGTTCAAATCCACCCAGAGGTGCCTCAGAAGAAAGGCCTGGCGATCTACCTTTGGAAGATCACAGCCACTGCAAACCCTATGGAGCACAGTTCTACTCGGATACACACGAGGTCACCATGAGTCAGAATTGACTCAACAGCAGCCTGGTGTTTTGTTGTTGTTGTTTTCCGTCTTCTGGTATATGCAGCGCCTGGGAACTCTAGGAAATGTTTGTTAACTCTTGACTGCAATGAAAATTGTCAAAAGCATTCTGAATCTAATGACAAAAAGGAAACAGCTTTAGCATACTCACTACTTCTTCTGGCTTTTAATGCATTTTCAGGCATCATCACCTTGATCAACCATATTAAAGGACTTGAGATTTATAAAATATGATTTAATAAGGACAAAAA
The DNA here is from genome assembly GCF_000243295.1 of Trichechus manatus latirostris. Taxonomy (NCBI): domain Eukaryota; kingdom Metazoa; phylum Chordata; class Mammalia; order Sirenia; family Trichechidae; genus Trichechus; species Trichechus manatus. The sequence goes on along the minus strand of NW_004443962.1, from coordinate 13,788,641 downwards.
TTTATATAATAGGATTATAAAAACAGGTCTCTGTTAAGGGTTAATTGAGAAGGATTCAGAGGGTGGCTATTTCTAGCCTAACCCAGTGCAGGAATCCTGGCCCCAGGTGGTTGGCCAGCTTCTGCTTGGTTGCCTGCAGTGACTGGGTGCCCCCCACTTCCCAGGCAACCTGTCCCTGTAGGTGAAGACCTCCATTGGATGGAAAGGCTTTCCGGCTAGTGAGTCAAACTTGGCCTCTGTCATTCTGCCTCTGGGTTTTCTGTTTTGCTTTCTGGAGCTACAAACAGTATGTCTCACCTGCTTCTGCATGAAACCCTTCAACGATGTGAGAATAGTTCTCACTTCGCCTTCAGATTTCTCTTTTCCAGGTTAAACCCTTCAGCTTCTTCAAACATTCTGCAGATGACACACTCTTCAGGCTCCCTGTATTTTAATATAAGCATCCACAATCTGAACCAAGTGCTACAGATGTGGTCTAACCAGAGTGGAGTGCGTGCACACACGCGCGCACACACACGCACACACTCACAAATGCACACCCTATACTTCTATTCGTGCGGCCTGGGCTGCATTAGCTTTTTCGGCAGCCTCATCCCATTGCTCTCTCACCAGGGCAGTTGTCACGGCCTTTCTCCCTGGCTTCCTGGCTGTGCAAGGCACTTTCATGATGACATCGAGGGTCTCCATTTAGTAGTCCCCTCCTCTGTGCCAGGCACTGACCCTGAAGTGTGGCAGATGTTACTTAATTCAATCCTCAGAGCAACCCTATCAGGTAGGTACTGCTACCTTCCTCTTCCACATGTGAAAACCAAGGCTCAGTGAGGCCGAATAATTTGACTAAAGTCATATATAAGCAGTAAGGGTCTACTTGAATAGGAACCCAGGCTTGTCATATTCCAGGGCCCAGGTCTTCTCCACTACACTGCATTGCCTTGATCAAACCCGTTAGCCCGTTGCTGTCGAGGCGATTCCGACCCATAGCAACCCTATAGGACGGAGTAGAACTGCCCTATACAGTTTCCAGGGAGCAGCTAGTGGATTCGAACTGCTGACCTTTTGGTTAGCAGCCTGAACTCTTACCCACTGTGCCACCAGGGCTCCACCTAGATAAAAGATGCTGGTTATTCCATATGTTGGAATTAGCAGAGCAAAGCAGCCAAATTCATGATTCTGGAATGCTTTTGGGAAAGAAAAAATGACCCTTCCTCTTTCAAAAGAGAACTCTGAATTGCCATTAATATTCCACTATGGGCCTATCATCCACATATCTACCCCAACTTTTTGGGAAGATATTTATGCTTTCTAAATGTTGTGTTTTCAGAGGGAGACGAGGTTAGCAACTACCCCTAACACAGCCACAGTGTAAAGGAGCATTCCTCTGATGTTTCAAGTTGTCCTGATTCTATTATACTAGAATTTGTTCATTACTTTTATCCCAACTATATCCTTTTTAAAATATGATGTCATTTTTCTAAGCTTTTTTCTTAATACAAGCGATAAGTGTTTATTTTAGAAAATATTGCTTACTTTATTATTGTATTGGATCTATGTCTAGCATACATTTGTATAGCACTTCACAGGCTTTGTAATGCTTGCATACCCATGCTCTCTCTTTTTCTTCATTACAACTATTATCTCCATTGACAGATGAGGAAACTGAGCTCAGAGAGGGGAAGTGACTTATCTCAAGATTCGGTCAGAAAGAAACAGACCCAGGGTAGACCTGGTTCTGATGCCCACCTCCTGGTCCCTTTCTTTTCACCGTGGTGCCTCTTCACTAGTAGGGCTTTCAGTCATCACACCTCATTGATGAGAAGGGTACAAGAGTAACTCTGTGAGATGTACTCAGGCAAAATTGAAATACCTGCCAGTTCTGGTTCTTGAAGGTGGCAAATTAATGTGAGCAGGTGGAGGGAAGGTTGCCTTGGGAGGTTGACATGGCACTGCCCACTTTAGGTTTGGTCCTTGTGGTCATTAACCATCTTCTCAGAGTATGATCAAATCCAGATGTGTGTGTGGCGTTGTGGAGGGGGCAGTCCGGAGGTGCCCTGGACTGTGCCTGAACCCCTTTACAGATGAGGAAGGATGGAGCTAGGCCCCCGTGGGGGGACCAATGCCCAGGCACCCCCTCCACACACAGTGAGACACAGCGTCCCTCCCTCACCTCACCGACTTGCCCTGCTGGTGTCCCTAACGCCTCGGCTCCTGGCTTGCCCTCACCTCTTGTCTGGCCTGTCATCTTGGCCTCCTCTCCAGCCCCCACCCTGCACTTGCGGCCTGGCTCCTTGGCAGGGCTGCTGGCTGGCCAGACACTTGCATGACTCTTAGTTGCTTTGGCTGGGCTCCCTTGTCCCTGCAAACTCTCCTCCTGGCTTCAGACCCTCAAGGGGAACCTAGATGCTGCTTCTGGAAACATCCAAACAGTAGCTCTCAGCTGCCTAGTGAGATACTCTGGACGAAGGCCAGGTTGTCCTGTGATTAGGGAGCTCCAGGCTTGGGACTTTGTGGTTCCCTTGAAGTCACAATTCCTGGGCCCTGCCAGCCTAACCCTGTCCTCTGCCATCTCCAGGTAAGGTGACCATGTACTTTATCACCCATATCAGGGCACCTTTAAGAGTGGAAGAAGATGCTATTAATAATTTTACCTGCCCAGTAGGAATAAACCAGGACCATCCTGGGCCAATGAGGGCATAAAACCCAAAAAATGAAACCCGTTGCCGTCGAGTTGATTCCAACTAACAGCGACCCTATAGGACAGAGTAGAACTGCCCCATAGGGTTTCCAAGGAGTGGCTAGTGAATTTGAACTGCCGAGCTTTTGGTATCAGCTGAGCTCTTAACCACGGTGCCACCAGGGCTTCAGTGAGGGCATAGGGTTATTCTATTCTGGTTGTAGTCAGCCTGACGTCTCCCTTTAAACAACAACAACAGCACACATTTCTTGCAGGCTGAACCTGCCTGTGCCAAGTACTACACTAAGCACTCATTTAATCCTGTATGTACAATATTGCCCTTCTTTTACAGAAGAGGAAACTGAGGCTTAGAAGGGTCAAGTAATTTGCTTGAGGTCACATCTAATAAGTGGTAGGCCAAGTGTGACTCCAAAGCCTTTGATCTGATTCCTCCCTTTGGTCCTCCCACTGGTCCTGGCCAGTATGATAAAGAAGTCAAGAAAAATGAAAACTTCGGTGAGGAGACAATAAAGACAGCCCCCCAAATTAAGATGAGTTATGCTCTAAAGGAACACTTGTAAATTGATTGCTTGGAATTTGAAATGCATTTGCCCATGGCAAAAAAAAAAAAAAGGTCAGAAATGGTGGTTAGGCTCCAAGCCCAGCCAACAAAATTCCATGCAAACTACAATTTTGTTGTGGCTTTCTCCTCTATGAGAAACGAACTGGATGGAATAAGAAGCAGAAACTTTAAGTTTCTATTATAATTCTTTTGCTTACTGGCTGTGTGACTTGTGCCAAGTTACTTAACCTCTCCGAGCCTCAGATTTATCATCAAAATTGAGATAGTGCCTTCTTGTTGTTGCCTTATGCTATCGAGTTGATTCCAACTCATGGCGACTCTATGTGTTACAGAGTAGAACCGCTCCATAGGGTTTTCTCGGCTATAATCTTTATAAAAGTAGATTTTCTCCTGTGGTGCCACTGGGTAGGTTCAAACTACCAACCTTTAGGCCATTTGCACCACCCAGGGACCTTCAAGATAGTGTCTAGCTTATACAAATGGCAAGAATCAGCGCTTCAAAAAAAACCCTATAGGAACTGACCACCATTTATAACATTGCCGGGGGAAAGTCAGGTCTCCAGGAACCCTATCCTTAACCCTAGAGGGGAGACATGGACTCCTCTGAGTCTAGTGGAGTGACAGGAGGATGGAAAAACGTGTCCTCCTCAGGTGGAGCTGGTGACACTGAATGGAGAGAAGAAGGGCACAGGAGGAGAAGGGCATGGGGAGAACACACATAGTCTCCCACGGGGATTTGTGGCTCAGTCAGGAGATGGGGGGTTGCGTAGAGCAGCGCTGCAATGGGGGTCTGGACTCGGGAACAGGGCAACTGGGGCATGGCTGGAGAGTGTCATGATCCCATTGTCTCCACAGCTGGGGGAGTGGGGGCTCTTATTGCTTTTAGGGGCTAGAGAGAGAAGCAGACTTTTATATCTATGCATTGTTAATAGTTCATCAGCTTAGGGCTCTCTGGGTTGGCAACACAGAGAGGAAATCGCGGATCTTGGGGTTAAAAAAACAGTGATGCTGACTTGCGAAAAGCCTATTGAGTTTGAAAACAGTGATTTCTAAATAAAAAGTCTACAGAAGACTCACTTAACTACATAAAAGTTTTTGTTTCATTTGCAATGGCTGTTTTACCACCCCCCCCCCAGAGGGGTGTCACCTCGGTTGTTTTTTTGTTTTTATTTATCTTTTAAGTTCCAAGTAAGACTTTTCCTTGCACAATCACCAAATGAGCTATGGTGTAGATATACACTGAGCATGTGAACGGTGATATAGCAAGACACAGTGGTGGGAGAGGTCCACCCTGGGTGCAGGAAAAAAGGGGGGCACTGTCTGCAGGGAAGTTAAAAATGATAAAACACACTAAGAAGGTATTTGCTTTCCTTAATCATCATGCACCGGTAATTCTAACAATGACAGTGATAAAATATTCCTCCTCCTCCTCCTCAGATCCTTTCTTGGTCTAAGTTCTAAACAATTGCTGCTGTTAATGTTGAGTTTTGTTTTGTTTTGTTTTGTTTTGTAACAGTTCTATTGAGATACAATTCACATACAGTATAGCCCATCCATTTAAATTGTACAAGTCAATGTTTTTTAGTATATTCAGAGTTTGCAACTATGACCACAGTCAGTTTCAGAACATTTTCATCACCCTAAAGAGAAGCCCTGTACCCATTAGCAGTCACTTCCCATTTCCCTATCTCCCTACCTTCCCTCTCCACCCCACCCGCCCATCCTAGGCAACCACTAATCTACTTTCTGTCTCTATAGATTTGCCTTTTCTGGACGTTTCATTTGAATGGAGTCATACAGCGTGTGGTCTTTTGTGACTGGCTTCTTTCACTGAACGTGGTCCATCTATATCATAGCATGTATCAGTATTTCATTCCTTTTTATTGCCAAATACTATTCCATTGTATGGTTAGACCACATTTTGTTTATCCACTCATCAGCTGGTGGACATTTGAGTTGTTTCCACTTTTTGGCTATCATGAATAATACTGCTATGAACACTTGGGTACAATTTTTGGTGCAGAAATATGTTTTTATTTCTCTTGGTTGTATATACCTAGGAGTGGAATTGCTGGGTCATATGGGTCACTATGAGTCAGAATCGACTCCATGGCAATGGGTATGGTAACTCTATGTTTAACATTTTGAGGAATTATGAATTTTAATAACGTATATGAAAGCTTCAAATTACCACATTTTTATTACTTATCCTTTAATAATTCTACATGGACATTGACTCAGACAGCTCCTACTTACAGAGTCAGCCCAACATATGTGGACTGAACTACAGCTGTTCATTTGAACAGTAAGTTCATACACGTTTGGAATAAGCTTGAGCTCCTTTCTGGTGCAGTTTGTGTATCTAACCCATGTGGTGCTACATTTTCCTGTGTTTAAACAGTAGATTTGAAATAAACAAAGATACCACAGTGATTCCAAAGACAAAGAAGCAGAACTTAAGTTATTATGTGGCCACTTGAGGTTTTTATTTGTGTTTAAAACTTAAACCAGTGTAACAGAGTACAAACTGCAAGATGTAATATTTGAATATCTTTAAAATAGAATTTTGTTCTTCTAAAAATTGTTTAAAAACTAAAGAACAAAGTAAGAAAACAACAATTATTCCTGATTATTGCATGCTTTTTAAAAAAAATAGCAGGATGTGATTTATTTCAGTCTTTGATTCTATTATTTAAACGAAGACATGCCAGTATTTACTTATTTATTAACATTTTATTTTGTTGTCTCAGTGAATGTTCACAGAGCAAATTAGTTTCCCATTCAACAGTTTATACGCAGCTTATTTATCACATGCTTTTCAATGAAAATAGTTTTATTACAAAAGGAGGGTGGTGTTAAAAATAATCTGTTCTCAAGATTTTTAGAAATAGGGGAATGAGGAAATTGACGTGAAGGAAAATTAAGAAAATAAAAAAATAAGGTAAGTTCAGAGGTAAGGTTTATGTTTAAAAAAAAGTTTGCAGTAAGGCCTCATGCTTTTGACACATGGGCGCTACAGGTTTGGCACTAGTTTTTCTAGCAATGTTACAAAGAGGGAACCCAGTGAATTATAAGATTCCGTGTCCATAAGAAAAGCAAACCCATCCCAAAGAGGACAGAAAATATTAGGTAGTTGTCATAATAAAGCATTTGCCTCAAAGTAGAATATTCAAAAATATTTTAAAACAACACTAGGAATATTTTTAAAAAAAAAAAGATCTGCTCTTCATATCAGATATTCTAGGCACACCACTGGAGAGGAACATGTTCAAGATGACCACAGTGGAATGAGGTTTCTTGCGTGGAGCGTAGAAGAAAGTGGAAACAGATTGGCAGAGTGAAAGGAATTCCTGGCTAAGGCAAAAGTCCAGAGTCATGAATTACCAGGGTCTATCAAGAATGAGGAAACCCTGGTGGCGTGGTGGTTAAGGGCTACGGCCGCTAACCAGAAGGTCAGCAGTTTGAATCCACCAGGCACTCCTTGGAAACTCTATGGGGCAGTTCTACTCTGTCCTATAGGGTCACTAAGAGTCAGAATCGACTCGACGACAATGACTTTTTTTTTGTTTTTTTTTTTTAATATCAAGAATGAATGAGAAGTAGAAGTATTGGAAGGCTGGAGAAAAGGTATAATTCTGGGCCTGGGCCTGGGCCTGGCCCTGGGCCTGGAATGGAACACCATTCCAGATTCCTGAACAAGAGAGCAGCCTGGTGGAGGAGGGCTTGTGGCTCACTATTTTGGCAGCAATATGCAGAATGAGTGGGGACAACAGAAGACCACAATCCAAAAGACAAGCTATAAGGCTGATCGAGTAATTCTCAGTAAGGCTGAGCTGATGACATTCTACTTCAGAGTGTTTATTACAGGAATGGAGAAGGAACAAACCACAAAGAGCTTATAAACCTTCAGCAAGGTAGTAAAGATGTCAATTCTCCCCAAATTGACCTAGAGGTTTAATGTAATTCCTGTAAAAATTTCTTCAAGATTTTTTGTAGCTATAAACCAGAAAAACCAAACCTGTTGCCGTCGGTTTGATTCTGACTCATAGCGACCCTATAGGACAAAGTAGAACTTCCCCATAGGGTTTCCAGGGATTGGCTGATGGATTCGAACTGCCAACCTTTTGGTTAGCAGCTGTAGCTCTTAACCACTGTACAACCAGGGCTCCTTTGTAGGCATAGGCGAGCTTATTCTAAATTTGTATGTTAAGGCACATGCTCTAGAATAGCTAAAACAATCTATAAAAAGAAGAAGAAAGTGGGAAGAGTCCATATTAAGGCTTACTGTGTAGCTACAGTGATTGAGGTGATGTGGTGTTGGCAGAAGGGTAGACACGTAGATGGACGGAAAAGAATAGAGAAGCCAGTAATAACTCCACACAAGCACAACCAATTTCTAAAAAAGATGCAAAAACAGTTCAGTGGAGAAGCGGATAGCCTTTTCAGCAAATGGCGCTGGAGCATTTGGATATCCAAAGGCAAAACAGTGAACCGCAACCTGAATTTTATACCTTATACAAAAGCTAGCTCAAAATGGATCATGGACTTAAATGTAAAATACAAAAATTCTAGAAAAAACATCAGAAAAAAATCTTTGAGATCTGGGACTAGACAAAGAGTTCTTCGATTTGACAACAAAAGCATGATCCAAAAAGAAAAAAAATGGTAAGTTGGACCTCATCAAAATTAAAGAATTTTGTTTGGTCAAAGATCCTATTAAGAGGGAAAAAGACAAGCTGCAAAGTGTGAGAAAATATTTACAAACCACATATCCAACAAATGACTAATATTTAGAATATATAAAGAACTCTCAAAACTCAACAGTAAAACAACAATTAGACTTAGTTCAATCAAGTGCCCGAGACTAAATGGGCAACACCTGCCCAAAAACAAAGACGAGAAGGCCGGAAGGGACAGGAAACCTGGACGAATGGACGTGGGGAACCCGGGGGTAGAAAGGGAAAGGAGGAGAGTGCCGACACAAAGTGAGGATTGCAACCAGCGTCGCAAAACAATCTGTGTCTGATTTTTGAATGAGAAACTAATTTGTGCTGTAAACTTTCACCTAAAGCACACACACGCACAAAACTAGAAAACAGATTAAAGACATGAGCAGACATTTCACTGAAGAGGGTATATAGATGGCAGATCAGCAGGTGAAAAGATGTTCACCATTATTTGCCGCAATGAGATAGGTGTCATATAGTCATTCGTAATTTTGCCGAAGCACATATTGATGGCATACAATGAAAGTTTGGTGTGTAGAAATTAATAATTCAGCCACCAAAAGAGCTTAGCTGACTCCAGTGGCCATCTCTTAGGTGACTTGTTCTCTTCTGGTTTACTATACAAATTAAGTGCTCTAGTGGTAGCCCCAAGGAGCCCTGGTGGCAAAGTGGTTAAAGTGCTCAGCTGCAAACCGAAAGATTTGAAACCACCAGCAGTTCCAAGGGAGAAAGATTTGGCAGTCTGCTTCCCTAAAGATTACAGGTTTGGAAACCTTATGAGGTAGTTCTACTCTGTCCTGTAGGGTCTCTATAAGTCGGAATCGACACCATGGGCAATGGGTTAGTGGTATTCCCAAATTTGGGACATCCACAAGGCCTCCAGAGGTATCTCTCCCAAATGCCATATCTAATTCTAGTAGGATTTATTGACTAAATTAGTTATAGGGTTATCTCTAGTGTCTTTGAAAATTGGCACCTATTTGACCCTACCAGCAGCTGCATGGGGTCTACAGAGCCTGGACCACTTGCCAGCTGTGTTACTAGACAAGGGACCTATCTCCTTGAGACTCGGTTTCCTGATAATAATAATCCCTACCTTTCAGGGTGCTGTGAGGATCAGATCAATAGTCATGGATATGAGGTGCCCATCCCAGGGCATAGTGTGGTCATTGTGGATACTGTTCTGCACACAAGCCAGGGCTACAGTCTCCAGGAGGAACATCGGTGTACCCCTTTCTGGAGCAGTTTAATTTTGTTGACCATGCCGTTGCGGTCGAGTTGATTCTGACTCATAGCAACCCTATAGGACAGAGTAGAACTGCCCCATAGGGTTTCCAAGGAGCAGCTGGTGGATTCGAACTGCCAACCTTTTCGTTAGCAGCCAAGCTCTTAACCACTGGCCACCAGGGCTCCTTGTTGACCATATGGCCAAGAATATCTGAGACCATCCCAAATGTATTATTCTGTTCTGCTCTTCTCTTGAGTATGCTAATGATTACCCAAGTATATGTCTTGATTGGTTTGTTAGAAAAACGAGGTCACCACTGACTGCTCTGACAGGGATCACAATAGCGGGTGCCGACAAAGGGAGAAAAATGTAGAACAAAATTCAGATTCATAAAAAAAAGACCAGACTTACTGGTCTGACAGAGACTGAAGGAACCCCCAAAACTATGGCCCCTAGACACCCTGCTAACTCAGAACTGAAGCTACTCCTGAAGCACCTTTCAGCCAAAGATTAGACAGCCCTATAAAACAAACAATAACACACGTGAGGAACGTGCTTCTCAGTTCAATCAAGTATAGGAGCCCAAATGGGCAACACCTGCCCAAAAGCAAAGCCACGAAGGCAGGAAGGGACAAGAAAACTGGACAAATGGACATGGGGAACCGAGGGTGGAAAGGGAGAGAGTGTTGACACATTGAAGGGATTGCAACCAACGTCACAAAACAATTTGTGTATAAATTTTTGAATGAGAAACTAATTTGCCCTGTAAACTTTCACCTAAAGCACAGTAAAATTTTAAAAAGGGAAAAAAATAAGGTCATTTAATGACACTCAATTTCTTCCCTTGGTCGCTTGGGTAGCAAGAGGAACTGATCACATGTCTACATGGGCTTTTCTTCAGTGTGAATTGTCAGGGGAAAGTTAGAGGATTTTTTTTTTTTTTCCCTCACTAATGCCTAGCAGGAAATCCTGGTGGCTCAGTGGTTAAGAGCTGTGGCTGCTAACCAAAAGGTCAGCAGTTCAAATCCACCAGGTGCTCCTTGGAAACCATATGGGGCAGTTCTACTCTGTCCTACAGTGTTGCTATGAGTCGGAATCAATTCAACGGCAGTGGCTTTGGTTTTGTTTTTTTTAATGCCTAACAGAATCTAGTACAGAACAGGCACTTTAAATCTTTGTTGAATGAAAACAATGAATCAATGTCTTGATGCTATAAAGGAAAATGAAATTGATAGTGAGGGAACAACATATATAAGCCAAAAAGATGTGTGGGATCAAGGGCAGCAGAGATTCAGGGAGGCAGGGCACATCCAAATAGCATTGAAAGAGACTGGGCTTAAATAATTAAACAATTACTTACCAAGAGATACTACATGCTAGGCACAGTGGACAATACAATGGTTGTCAGTAAGGGTTGTTTGGTAAAGGGGATATAAATAGCAAGGACAGCAGTGAGTATAGATTTAGGCAGAGTAGGACAGATGGCCATATAAGGGGAGAGAGGAGGGGGTACATCCAATCGTGGAAGCCCTGAAAAGCTGTGGGGAGGAGGTAACATTCATGGATATCTTAAGTTGGTGGCAGTGCTGCTGCTGGCAATTGTTGTTGTAGTTAGGTGCTGTTGAGATGTTCCAACTCATAGCGACCATATCTACAGCAGAACGAAACACTGCCAGGTCCTGGGCCATCATCCCAGTTGTTGCTATGTTTGAGCCCATTGTTGCAGGCACTGTGTCAGTCCATGTTGTAGAGTGTCTTCCTTTTTTGCTGACTCTCCACTTTACCAAGCATGATGTCCTTCTCCAGGGACTGGTCCCCCGCAATAATATGTCCAAAGTGCGTGAGACATTCTCACTTCCAAGGAGCACCCTGGCTGTATTTCTTCCAAGACAGGCTTGTTCGTTATTCTGGCAGTCCACAGTATACTCAATATTCTTTGCCAACACCATAATTCAAAGGCATCCATTCTTTTTCGGTCTTCTTTATTCACTGTGCAGCTTTCACATGCATATGAGAAGATCGAAAGTATTAGGCTTGGGTCAGTCATACCTTAGTCCTCAAAGTGACATCTTTGTTTTTCAACACTTTAAGCAGGTCTTTTGCAGCAGATTAGCCCAGTGCAATACGTTGTTTGATTTCTTCACTGCTGCTTCCATGAGCTGGCAATTATAATAATAATAGCAAACCTTTTTATAGCACTTTTTATGTGCCAGGCACTATTCTAATTGCTTTACATACGTTAACTCATTTAATTTACTCAGCAACTCTGTGAGATAGATACTATTATTCTCCCCATTTTACAGATGAGGAAACTAAGGCACCATGATGTTGAGAAACTTGCTCAAGATTACATAACTAGTAAGAAGAAAACCTCTCCCAGGTTAGCATTGTTGACCCTTGAAATAAGGTTCTAGGGAAGATGACGATGGAGTTCCTGTGTGATCTGAGAAGACCATGGTTGTTATCTTCTTAGATATATTTCTCTAAACACAGGTAATTGGGCTTTTATAGAACTGTTGTTGTTATTGTGTACCGTGGAGTCAATTCTGACTCTTGGCAACACTATATGGCAGGGTAGAACTGCCCCATAGGGTTTCCTAGGCTGTAATCTTATAGGAGCAAATCACCAGGTCTTCCTCCCACAGAGTGGCTGGTGGATTCAAAGCACCAACCTTTTGGTTAGCAGCCAAGCACTTAACCATTATACCACCACGGCTCCTTTTTATAGAACTACTATACTATTTTTATACTTATAATGGTGTCTTAGGCTGGGTTCTCTAGAGAAGCAAAACCAGTGCAGCATATATATATATATATATATATATATGTGTGTGTGTGTGTGTGTGTGTGTAAATATATAGAGAGATTTATTTGAAGGAAATGGCTCGCACAGTTGTGGAGGCTGGCAAGTCCCAAATCCATGGGTCAGATGTTGGGCTGGAGCCTTCTCCTGGCTTACGTGGTTGCAGGGGCTGACAAATCCAAAATCAGCAGGTTAGACAGCAGGCTGCTGGCTCACATCCAGAGGTCAGAGGATTATGAGTCGGATACAGGATCGAGAGAAGGCGAGCTTTGACAGAATATCCATCTACATTGGATGCAGGCCACACTCCCAAGGAAACTCCCCTTTCAACTAATTTGCTGTTCACATCAGATCACAAAATGGAGGATAATTACATAATATCTGCCAAACTACTGAGAGTCATGGCCTGGGCAAGTTGACACATAACCTTAACCGTCACAAATGGTGATAGTGAAAAACTCATCACTGATACTGTGTCACAATCAGAACTCTGTGTGCAAGACATTCCTGCTACCTCTCTAGAGTCTCCCAGATGTCTTCACTTTCTGACATTAGACTTAGGAGTTCTGGGTTCCTCTGGAAGGCTGGTCTAAACTGTATCATACCAAATATCTGGTGCCCATTGTATTTTTCTTAAGATGGTGGTCATTTTACTTTTTCATATTTTTGTCACATTCCTCAAAGTCGAGTCCCTCTATGTTTCACAGCCTGGTGTCCTGTGACTCAGTGTGTGTGTGTGTGTGTGTGTGTGTGTGTAACAGACTGTGTGATATGAGTGTATGTGCTTTTAAAGAGTGGTTCTTCCCTGGACCAGCAGCTTCAAGGATTTTTCTGTTAAATGCTCTGCATCTTCATCCAGCTCTAGCAATGCTCTGCTGAAAACAGACTGAGGTCATTCATGTGTAAATGGAAACACACCAAGAAAAAAATTAATACCAAATGTACATCAAGATCAAAAGAAAAAATAAATTTCTCAATGGAATTCTCAGTTGTATGCAGAGACCACTAGTTACTACTGGTTCACATGAAATTAAAGGCCAGAGCATGTTTCAGTAAAGTTCTTAAAAAGGTGGGGACCAGCCAGAGGCTGTGATCTGAGAATCCCACAACGATGATTTCCCAAAAAGCCAACTGAATCCTGAATTACACAAGGAATATGTTTCCTTCAAATACTGTAATAAATGCAAAAAATAACTAGGGTATTTTTTGGAACTGAGGACCTACAACCAAAACACTTTCATTTAAAAACAAATACACAAAATATTGTAATGAAATTAGTAGCCATGAAATATTTGATCATAAATTGTACTTAGGTGAATTTTCCAAATCAAAAATATATTGTTTGTTGTTGTTAGTTGCTGTCGAGTTGGCTCCAACTCATAGCAACCTTATGTATAACAAACAAAACATTGCCCAGTCCTACACCATCATCTTGATCATTGGTATGCTGGAGTCTATTGTCACAGCTCTTGTGTAGTGCCTTCCAACCTAGGAGGCTCGTCTTCCAGCAGTAAGTCAGATAATGTCCTATTGTGAGCCATAAGGTCATTGGCTAAATTTCATTGGCTGGTTTTTGGAAGTAGATCGCCAGACCTTTCTTCCTAGTCTGTCTTAGTCTGGAAGCTCTGCTGAAACCCGTCTACCATGGGTGACCCTGCTGGTATTTGAAATACCTGTGGCATAGCTTCCAGCATCCCGGCAACACTCAAGCCCCCGCAGTACAACAAACTGACAGACGGGTGGTGGCAAAGCTGTATAGAGACCTCATAACAAATCATTCTCCTGATGCTCATTGACAGGTGAGTCTACAGGAGGAAGTATGGCTCCTCAGGTCTAGAGACATTCATTTACACATTCGCATGCATTCATTTAGGTAGTACTTATGGAGCACCTAGTAGATGTCAGGGTGAGTTCTAATGAAGCAGCAGAATAGTAGGCTGGTTAAGAGTGGGATTTGGAGTCATAAAGATTCAGCTTCCATACTGGCTGTTCCACTTAGAAATGGAAGGATCTTCAGCAAGGTAGTAAACCTCTGATTTCTCATGTGTAAAATGAGGATAGTTATGCTTGCCTTGCAAGGATGTATAGATTGAATGAAGTACTATATTTGAGGCATTTAGCCCAGTGTCTGGCACATACTAATTATTCCAAGGAAAAGGGAGGAGCAGGGGGAGGTGGAACTCCAAAAATTTGTACCTCTAAACCTAGACATCCACCACACATCTGTCAGTTTGTTGTACTGTGGTGGCTTGCGTGTTGCTGGGATGCTGGAAACTATGCCACTGGTATTTCAAATACCAGCAGGGTCACCCGTGGTGGCTAGGTTTCAGCAGAGCTTCCAGACTAAGACAGACGGGGAAGAAGGACCTGGAGATCTACTTCTGAAAAAATTGGCCAGTGAAAACCTTATGAATAGCACTGAAACATTGTCTGATATAATGCCAGAAGATGACCCCCTCAGGTTGAAAGGCACTCAACGTATGACCGGGGAACAGCTGAAGATAATTAGAAAACAGCTGCAGCAGTACATCGACAGGGAACTGCCAGAAATTCAAGCTGGCTTCAGAAGAGGACTTGGAATGAGGGATATCATTGCTGATGTCAGATGCATCCTGGCTGAGAGCAGAGAATACCAGAAAGATGTTTACCTGTGTTTTATTGACTATGCAAAGGCATTCACCTGGGTGGATCATAACAAAATTATGGATAACATTGCAAAGAATGGGAATTCCAGAACACTTATTGTGCTCATGAGGAACCTGTACATAGATCAAGAGGCAGTTGCTCAAACAGAACAAGGGGATACTGCGTGGTTTAAAAATCAGGCAAGATGTGCATCCGGGTTATACCTTTCACCATACTTATTCAATCTGTATGCTGAGCAAATAATCCAAGAAGCTGGACTATATGAAGAAGAACGCGGTATCAGGATTGAAGGAAGACTCATTAACAACCTGCAATATTCAGATGACACAACCTTGCTTGCTGGAAGAGAAGAGGACTTGAAACACTTACTGATGAAGATCAAAGACTGTAGCCTTCAGTATGGATTACACCTCAACATAAAGAAAACAAAAATCCTCACAACTGGACCAATAAGCAACATCATGATAAACAGAAAATATTGAAGTTGTCAAGGATTTCATTTTACTTGGATGCACAGTCAACACCCATGAAAGCAGCAGTCAAGAAATCAAATGACGTATTGCACTGGGCAAGTCTACTGCTGACTGTGTCCTATAGGGTGGCTATGAATTGGAATTGACTCAACGGCAACGGGTTTTTTTTGTCTCTGTAGGGAAGGGAGGGTCACAGACACTTCTAGACATCCAGAAGCCTCTAATTTTATGGGGAGCCTGGTTCTCTGACACATCCACATCTGCTGCCTGTCCCACCCCTTTCTCAGTTCCTCCTCATGCTAACTCATGCAGTGTACCCCATGGATAGGCCCAGGGTTGGTCCTGTAGGGCAAATAGGAGTCGAGGAAAATTTGTCACTGTGGCTTTCTAAGTATGAGGCTTCTAGGGAACAATGCTGGGGGTAAGTTGTTGTCGATTCTAACTCATGGTCCCCCCAGTGTGTGCAGAGTAGAACTGCTCCATAGGGTTTTCAGGGCTGTGACCTTTCATTAGCAGATCACCAGGCCTGTCTTCCGAAGCACCTCTGGGTGGGTTTGAACCACTACCTTTCGGCTAGTGGTCAAGCACTTAACCATTTGCGCCACCTAGGGATCCTACTAGGGGTAAGAGGGGAACAAAGAGTAGAAGGACTCAGAAATCAGGTTGCCCGATTTAGCAAATAAAAATATAGGATACCCAGTTATGTTTGAATTTGTTGTTTATCTGAAATTCATGTTTAACTCGTGTCCAGTATTTTACCTGGCAACCCTACCCAGAAAGGAAATTAAAACACCTTCCATTTTCTTGTGTTTCTGTCTGAGACAAGATTGGAAGCGGCTCCTGTAGGTGGTCCACCAATCTGTAATTCTGCAAGTATACCTAGGAGGGTTAAAGCCTGTGCCCCAATTCCTTTGAGTAGACGTTGAGTCAGAATCTACAGTGTGCAGGGTGTGTTGCTGGGTGCTAGGAATACACAAACGAGTCAGAAGTCCCTGACATAAGGACCTGCCCTTTTGGTTAAAAACCAACCAAACAAACAAACACTGCCTTCACCCTCTAGGACAGAGTAGAACTGCCTTATAGGTTTTCCAAGGCTGCAAATCTTTTGGTTAGCAGCTGAGCACTTTAGGCAATGTGCCACCAGGTCACCTAGCCCTTTGGTAAAGTAACTGACATGCACTGACAGTGGTACATGATAATAGAGGGCCAAATTCCAATAATCATAATAAAAATAGCAATGGCAATTGCTGATAGTTATTAGGAGCTTGTCAAGACACTGTTCCGAGCACTTTGCAGATTATTTTCTTTAAATCTCATTACTACCCTATGAGGTAGGTTTTCTTTTCAACTCCATTTTACAAATAAAGAAACTGAACCTTTAAGTAAGGTAACCGTATGATTTTTTTGTCTTAAGTTGGGAAGCATTTTCAAGTAAAAGGGAACACCATCCATAATTACACAGGACAACAGGAAAAGACCGGAACTGCCTGGCACACTGGGATTAGGGCGTGCTATTTACAAGAGATGTGCCCAGGTCAAAAGCGGTAGAAAGTTAACTGAAGCCACTCCTGAAGCCCCCCTTTCAGCCAAAGATTAGAAAGGCCTATAAACGAACAACAACACACGTGAGGAATGTGCTTCTTAGTTCAATCAAATGTACCAGACCAAATGGGCGACTCCTGCCCACAAGCAAGACGAGAAGGCAAGAAGGGACACGAACTGATGAATGGACACAGGGAACCGAGAATGGAAAGGGGGAGTGTGCTGTCACATTGTGGGGATTGCAACCAATGTCACAAAACAATCTGTGTATGAAGTTTTGACTGAGAAATTAACTTGAGCTGTAAACTTTCACCTAAAGCACAATAAAATTAAAAAAAAATGGTAGCAAGTGGCAGTGGGAGGATTTGAACGCAGGCAGAGTGGCTCCAGAACTCATCCCAATAGAGGAAGGAGGGCGTTCATTTAGATTAATTCCCTCCCAGCAGATGGTAAGATCCCTGAAATGGGGCCTCCGTTTTGCTTTTCACTGTGTCCTTGGCACCTAACACCCAGTACCTGGCATATAAAACAAACAAAAAACAAACCCATTGCCGTGGAGTTGATTCCAAATCATAGCAACCCCATGTGTTACAGAGTAGAATTGCTCCATAGGGTTTTCTTGGCTGCAATCTTTACAGAAGCAGATTGCCATGACTTTCTCTCGAGACACCAGTGGGTGGGTCTGAACCACCAACCTTTAGGTTAGTAGACGAGCGCTGTTTGTGTCTCCCAAGGACCTTCACCTGGCATCTACAAAACCAAACCAAACCCATCGCCATCCGGTTAATTCCAACTCATAGGGAGCTATACTTGATGAACAAATGAATCTGGGAAGCCTTTATGGAGAGGCTAGGATGTGAGCACAGCCTGAATAACAGACAGGACCCCAGCAGGGACCGCTTTCTCTTCCTTGCTCTTCCCTCCTCCTGGATGCTTGAGGCATGCATGGTAAGTGAGAGAGGGCCGCTAAATGAGCTAAGCAAGAGATTCCAAGCCAGAATGCTGGGCCATAAACAAGGTGAAGTCTGCGCTCCAGATTAAGTGACAAAGGGCCCTGTTACAAGAGTGTCTGCTTTACAAGGACACTCTGGTGCCCGCCGCCTGCCCTCTCCAGCCCCTCAGACCCTGTGGACTGAGAATCCTCTCATGTTCTGGGCCCTGAAAGACCAACGGCCCAACTGCCTTCAGCTGAGTCCAGCGTCTCCAGAGCTGTTCTGTCCTCCACGTGGAGCTGGTCCCCTAGGGAAGCCCCCTCCCATCCCTCTATCAGCTCAGACGTGCTTTCCGGTGTTCCTACCGCGCCCGTTGCCCTGGGGCCACGCCCTCAGCTGCTCTGATGGTGCCCTCAGAGCCTGCTATTACCACTTACCTTCAGTGAATTCAAGCCTGGGACTGTCCCTAAGAAGCCTACACCCTGTTTAAACGGGAATTACCAGGTCTTTAAAACAGTAAACCCCTCCTCCTTGCTGAGGCTCAGTTACTAGCTTTTTAACAAGAGAAAGCAAATTTGTCGATGGGAAGAGGCAGCCGATGGCAGCTCATTCCCTTTTCTTTCTCTCCAGAAAGATATCATTAAACCCAACTGACTCCTGCCCGACAGCTGTAGAATGAGCAAGAAAGGGCTCTTTCTGATTATTTTTGTTCTACCCACAATTTAACTGCCTGTAATTGAACTAACTAGACTGTAAGCTGAGGTCACAGGCAGTGTCTTAGAAGTATACTTCTTTGAATCCCAAAGGCCTGGCACAGTGTTTTTTACATGTGGGGATCCAGTAAAGATAATTCATTTGATTAAACTATTAAGGGTACGCCTAAGCTTCCAAAAATAAAAAACCAGTTGCCATCCAGTGGATTCTGACTCAGCGACCCTAAGCTTGAATACCCTAAATTACTTCCGACACCAAAGTGTTAGTTGGTCTCGGTCAGGGAGAGGCCTACCAGTTCCTCAAACTCTAGTCCTGAGTATTAGAAGGAAGAAAATCCTAATTACTTTTCAAATCACATCTGTCCTCTTTCTCTCTCCAGCCCTAGGGCTTTGCCACTATGGAGGTGACCCTGGATAGGTCCCTGAATTTCCTGGGGCCTCAGCTTCCTGGCACTGAATCAGACAGGTTCAACAGGATGATCTTAAGTTGCCTTCCAACTCTGACCTTCCAAAATTCTAGGAGAATTCTAGTGGAGAGCAAGAAGAGAGTGTCCAGTAGATACTTGGGGGTAGGGGTGGGAGTAGGGTGGCCAGGAAAGAGAAAACAAATGTGGATTTAGGAAGGGAAAAATGCACTGGAGACAAAGATACATTTTGCAGTGTTTGATTCCAGGCCAATGACCTCACGCAAAGCCACCACCCATCTGTCATTGGAGGCGTACTTGTTGCTATGTTGCTGAACAGGTTTCAGTGGAGCTTTCAGACTAAGACAGACTAGGAAGAAAGGCCTGGTGATCTGCTTCCAAAAACCAGTCCATGAAAGCCCTATGGGTCACGAGGGTCTGACCCGCATGGGGATGGTGCAGGACTGGGCAGCATTTTGTTCCATTGTACATGGGGTCACCATGAGTTGAGGGCCGACTTGATGGCAGCTAACAAGAGCGGTATACATAAAACTATCTAACGAGTACTTCCTACTTGGGGATCAGGGAAGGCTTCCCAGGGGAAGTGACCTGGAGATGAGTCACCCAATGCCTGGATTATTTCTCAGAAAGTCTCTCTACCTCCAGTTTCTCTCCACTCTAACTGATCCTGACAGATCTTTTTAAACGTGGATTTCTTGCCTTCATTCTGCTCCTGGAAGGCTTTCAGTGGTCCCCTTGAGTGCAAGCGTGAGTAGAGATTCATTCTCCATACCGAGCCTCTTCCAGGACATGTGCTGCCTCAGGCATCCTGACCACTCCTGCCTCCTGTGTACCCAGGAAAAGGGATCAGAACCTGACCCTGCCTTTTAAAAGCCACCCATCCCCGCTACCTTTGGATTGCATCCTCCTGCTGACATTTTCTATTGCAGACAACCAAAGTTTCCAACTCTAAAGTTATTCAGGAAAAGATGAGGAGAGAAAAAGTTAGAAATTAAAAACAAAACATATCTGTCTGACATCTAGTGAAAGTAAGGGTGTCTGAATAGTAAACTAGCATTTTCTTTGCCAGTTGTCTGTGTCCTTTGTATCTTATTTAGGATTGCCTCCTCCTCCAAGGAGGTGCCCTGAAATTTGGTGGTAATCCTTTGCGCCATCTTTGTCACAGATTTCATCTTAAATACTTCTGGTGAAAATTATTTCTAAAGACAGTGCTTAGGGCAGGGGTGCAACAATTATGAGTGAGGAGAGGAATGAGCAGGTTTGAGTAACTGCAATCTCTAGCCTCCAAATGAATGATGGTTCTTCACAGGAGACATTTCAGAGAATGCTAAGTATTCTTTGAGCTGTAAAGTTTCAGGAAAACAAGCATGAATGTCATCAAACCACTGATTGTTGTCTGCCTTTACGTAAGGGATAATACATTACCTGAAAAGGTAAAGGGGTAGTCTCTCTGCAGAAGCATATCTTTTTGTTGGGGTGTGTCAGAGATACAAAGAGAAAATGTGAGGAGGGGGAGTGTTAATCTCCAAAGTACTCTACTTCTTATCCCTCAACTATGTTCCTGGAGCTGCAAAACAGAAACTCATAGAAATTAGAATATCTTGATTTGCACCATAAAATAAAAACCAAACCTGTTGCCATCTAGTTGATTCTGCCCCATGGTGACCCCATCTGGTACAGAGTAGAGCTGTTCCATAGGGTTTTCCTGGCTGTAATCTTTACAGAAACAGATCACCAGGCCTTTCTTCTGTGGTGTCACTAGCTGGGTTCAGATTTCCAACCTGTAGTGTCCTGAAATCTAGACAGTGCAGTAGAGCTTCATGTCACATTTCTTGTTTATTCTGTTTGAGGTTACAGGAAAGACCCTGGAGCTGACCTCTTGCAGCTGGGTTCTGAAGGACACTTGGGCCTTTCCTGGGGGTCATCTCACTGAGAAAGGAGAATGCAAAGGTTTGAGGGGTGGTCTTTAGGGAACCGTCGGGAGTTTGATGTGACTAGAAAGCCAGGTGTTGAGGGAGGGATCACGAAGAGCCCCGTGCGCCATGCAGTGGTGCCTTGGTCTTCACTGGGTAAGGCTACAATCATATCTGCCATTCTGACAACCGGCAGAGAGATGGATGGAGGAGACTCCCAGTTCTAAAAGTCCCAACAAGGTCACCGCTCTCCCACTTTCACGACTGCTTCATGTTCATTGTTCCCTGAGTCTCCCCAAAATCCTTTTAACAAACTTTGTGAAGAGGATCTCTGGGAGTTTCTCCACGTGTCATCCTAAGAATCTCCAGGGAAATCTCCTGGAGTCTGCACCTTTCTTCAGGTCCCAGGACACCCTTTTGCATACCAATGTGTGAGAACCTCCAGGAGGCTGGGTTTTGGACAGGCCTCCCCACCTCCATTTCAGCTGTTGACGAAGGACATTTCTTCAAGCCCTGGGCCTCATGATAAATTTTGTGTCTATAGATGCGTAGTTTGAAAGCATAAACACCAAAGAGGGCTCAGTGCTAACAGAGAGAAGGGAGATTAGGTGATTTGTTTTTCTTTTACTCGTCTGCATTTTCTAATTTTTCCACAAAGAGCTTGTAGAACTGGTATAATAAGAAAAAAGTCAAAAGAAATTCCATGAGCACCCAGTATTTGCAAGCACTGAACAAGCTCGTGGAAGAAATGGATTGCCCAAAAAGGGTTACAGACTGCAGGGAAGTGCCCTTGTTTTCAGCAGGAAAGAGAAGCCTTGTAACAACAGGAAGTGCTGAGAGGCTGAGGTACCCAGGCTTCCAAGTAAAGTGTTTCTGGAAACAATGGCAGCCTGTGGCTCGGGAATATTGGGCAGGAAATGAAAGGATGCTGGGGGGCGGGGAGCAGGGAGGAGCTGATAAGCACTACCTGGCAGTTCTTCACATAGATGTAGCCGGCCAAGGGTGAAGTTGTTTTTCTAAATGCTCTCCATATCTCATCCACAAAATTTATTTTAGAAAAACACAGGAATGAGAAGAACCCATGGTGCCCTAGGTCTGAAAACCATTAGGAAGCTGTGTCGCCCAGGAAACCAGAAGGTACAATAAACCAGAGAAAGTACTTCTCATTCTTAGGGCATGGTGACATCGGGGAGGAGAGGACCTTCAGATAAACTCAGTGCCATTTAAAGCTAAGTCCCTGGAGGAACTCTAGCCTCCATAAAAACAAAAGTAGTGTTGGGGTTAATGGGAGTCCAGCCATACTAAAGGAGCTATGGATAAATCTTGAGAGTTAAGTTTATATTTTATTTAACACAAATTTCCATTCGTATGGGTGGGAGTGAGTTGGGGAGTCACTAGCAACCTAAAGGAGAAACAAAAACACAACTGAAAAGCAAAAGTAACCTTAATGTGTTGGCCTAGTAGACCTAGATGCAAACCAGAACTGGTAGGAATGAGGACCTGAACATTTGCGAATTTCTAGCCTGCATTCTCCTCCTCAGGAAGATGACGTATTATGGGATGTTCGAGCTACTAGGACATTAGCAATCATCCTAGCATAGATAGATGCTGGGGTGACAGGCTTGAGGGCACGCAGCTGGTCCCCGTTGCTTTAACTGACACTTACCAGCACCTAGGACCTATAAGCTATGGTCAGGCGGGGGGTGGGGGCGGTGCTCAAAGAGGAAAACAGTTATTCCCCTCAGGGGTCTAAGTCTAGTACTTGAAGGTCAGGGCTAGAACTCAAGTGTTTTTCTTTTTATAATTTATTTTTATTTTATTTTGTTGGTGTTGAGAATATACACAGCAAAACATTAGTCAATTCAGCAGTTTCTGTATGTACAATTCAGTGACATTGATTATATTCTTGGAGTTGTGCAGCCATTCTCACCCCCTTTTTCTGTTAACATATACTCACGGCCCCCTAAGGTTTCTGTCTAATCTTTCACAGAACTCAGTTTTCTTAATTGTCTAAGTCACTCTCCCTCATCAAGCTTGTTAAAATAAAAACCATGTTAAACCAACAACAGAACTTGATTGAAGTTTATTTAACATATGATTCGCAAATCGGGGTAACATTTTGACTACCCGTTGCCATCGAGTCGATTCCGACTCATAGCGACCCTATAGGACAGAGTAGAACTGCCCCATAGGGTTTCCAAGGCTGTAATCTTTATGGAAGCAGACTGACACATCTTTCTCCTGCGGAGCGGCTGGAGGATTCAAACCTCTGACCTTTCAGTTAGCAGCCAAGTGCTTAACCACTGTGCCCCCAGGGCTCCTGAACGTTTTGACAAGAGAATCAAAAATGTTCCAAAGCTGAAAGAACTTCCAAAAATTCTTACAGCTCATCTTAACCACATTTACGTGGAAACGGGCCTAGAATGGTGTTTTTAACAGTTTACCCAAAACACAGCTTCCAGTCTGACCCTGGAGTTTCTTTCTCAAAACTGACTGAATTCCTCAAAAGAGCACAATGCCCAAGGCAAAACGGTCATTATTAATTAGTAAGACTATTGTTTGTCTTAAAGGTGACTTTTAGGTGACCAGTCTGTTCGAGGCTAAAGGTTCAAAACATCACCTCAGGGTAATGGCCTGGGTGGGTCACCCCAACTCCATGGACCCCAGAAATCTGGATTCCAGGAGAGTTAGAACTCTGTTTCTCAAGCTTCTCTTAGACAAAAAAAATCACCTTTGCTTTCTGCTACTTGCTGGCTCGTGCCTCAGTTTCCCTAGTTTGGAGGTTATGCTTATGACATACACGGGAAGGCGCAGGCTTTGGAGTCAGATAGACTGAAATTGCCCCCGAGCTCTGCACCAGCTGTTTGATCTCGCACACATTGCCTAACCATACTGAATCTTAGTTTTCTATCCAGAAAGTGGGAAGAGTGATGCCTCCCTCAGAGACGTGACAGTTAAATGCAATAACCACTGTCAAGCCCAGGACTTGGTGCCCAGCACATCACATTTGGTTCACATTAGCTCCTTCCATCCCTGTGACCACCCACTAGGCATGCAAACACAATAGGTGGCTTGCACACACTCAGAGGAGAAAAATTACCTTGTCCTCATTCTTGAGACGACTGGTGTAGTGAAGCACAGACAGTTCAAGAAGCAGGTTGATTTTCCAGGTTTCTCCCTCAGTGACTGGCTCAGTCCCTTCTCCCCGGGCGGCTCTTCCTGGAGCCATAGGCAGTCCTCATCTTCCTCCATTCCCACTTTAGAGCCTCCACCTGCGTGGCTTCCCAAGGAGCAGGGGCCAGGAAAAAAGAGGGACCTTGCCCCAGTTTCCTAGTGCCGCTGTAACAGAATACCCCAAGTGGGTGGCTTTAAAGAAGAGAAATTTATTTTCTCACAGTTCCGGAGCCTGAAAGTCCAGCCAGGGTTTCGATGGTGTAGATTCCTTCCTTGTGGGTAGCCCTGCTGTCCCTTGGTTCCTCAGCTTGTAGACAGTACTGTCCTGGCGTCTGTCCCTCCCCCTTCTCCTCCTCCACCCCCACATGTGTGCGTCTCTGCGTCTAATCTGTTCTTTTTATGCTTCAGAAGTGATTAGATTTAGAACCCACATTACTTGGCTGTGATCTAATTCACACCACAAATAAAATCCTATTTCCAAACAGGATTACATCCACAGGGCTTAGGATTCCGACACCGTGGGGGTGGGGGAGCCATAATGGAATCCATAACAGGCCTCTAGTTCAGGGAAAAAAATGAAAACCTTGATCAGGTGGTTGAAGCTGACTGTGCTCTGTATGCAGTTAAATTGAGGATTGAAATGATCTCTTGACAATGAAAAGGAAACCGAGGCTCACAAGTTGGGCCTGGGGATAAAGGGGGTGGGGGGTGGGGGGGAGTGCATGACAGCTCTTTCTGCCGTCCATGAGCAGCCCCGTGATGTGAGTGTTGTCTGCCCTACAAATCCCCCGAGAGCAAAGCTTCTCCACAGAAAATCGGGCAGTAGGAAGGAGGAACCCTGTAAGTCATTATAAATTATGCAAAAACATAGCAGCCTCTATTTTTAGCAATGGGACAAAAATCCTTCTGTACCCAGCTTCTGTGTTCTGTGTACAAGGTGAGCAGGGCCAGCTCTAAGCCCAAGGCCACAGAGAGACTTCCTGGAGGTTTATTTTCTCTGAGTCTAGCCTCATCATACCCCACGCTTTTTCCCTATTCAGCCTGGCCCTTCCTTACTGCCACAACCATCCTCCCGCCTCCACCCCTTCCTGGCCATCCCCAACACACACACGCACACACACATACACACACACACCCAGTGAAAGTCCCTCCTAGGCTGCTGCCACTTGCTCATTCATGTCTGATGATGGGAAGAGATACTTTCACCATCTTCAACCAGCCTTTTATTTCTGAGTCGTGAAAGACACTTTCCTTTCTTAAAAAAAAAAATTCAGGCAACAGGTAGAAAAGAGTGAGCCTTCTCATCTCCCCTCTCCTCTCCTACTGGACAAATCATAATATGACCCTGAAGGGACACTTTTTTTCTTTTTGAAATGATATGTTTGCCACCAGTCTTTTTCCCCAGATTACCACCACCCCCACCACACCACAACCCCCTTCTCAAAGGCCTGTTTTCTTGAAGGGAAGAACTCTGAGGGTGGTCCTGAAGAGGCAGCTAAAGGTCTTGTCCCAGAGCTGCCTAGATTGAACATTATTCTATAGGCAATGGGGAGCCACTGAATGTTTTGGAGTAAGGGAGCTTTATGATCAAAGTAGTGTTTTACAAAGATTTATCTGTCTGTGGAGATCAAGGTAGAACGCAATCCTCCTGTTGTTGTTAGGTGCCTTCGAGTCGGCTCCAACTCATACGACCCCATGCACAACAGAATGAAACACTGCCTGGTCCTGCGCCATCTTCACAATCGTTGCTATGCTTGAGCCCACCCTTGGAGCCACTGGGTCAATCCATCTCATTGAGGGTCTTCCTCTTTTTCCCTGACCCTCTGCTTTATCAAGCATGATGTCCTTCTCCAGAGACTGACCCCTCCTGATTGTGTGTCCAAAGTACGTGAGACGAAGTCTTACCATCTTCTCTTCCAAGGAGCACTCTGGCTGTACTTCTTCCAAGACAGATTTGTTCCTTCTTCTGGAAGTCCATGGTATAGTCAATATTCTTCGCCAACACCATAATTCACAGGCATCAATTCTTCTTTGGTCTTCTTTATTCATTGTCCAGCTTTCGCATGCATGCGGCAATTGAAAATACCATGGCTTGGGTCAGGCATACCTTAGTCCTCAAGGTGACATCTTTGCTTTGCTTTTTAACACTTTAAAGAGGTCTTTTGCAGCAGATTTGCCCAGTGCAATACATCATTTGATTTCTTGATGCTGCCATCCTCCTAGACCTTCATAAAGACTCACCCAATCTACCTGAGCTTCTCTCTCACCAGACTGGTCTAGTCAGCATTCCTGGAATTCACCACATTATTTCTTGCCTTCCCACCTTGTTTACACCATTCCCTGCTCCCATCCACTAGAAAGTAGGTGACATTTGTTGTTCCTAGGCGCCATGGCGTCAGTTGTGACTCAAAGTGACCCCATGTGACAGAGTAGAACTGCCCCACAGGATTTTCTAAGCTGTAACCTTTGTAGAAGCAGATCTCTAGGTCTTTCTCCTGTGAAGCCACTGGGTGGGTTCGAACAGCCAAACCTTTCGGTTAGCAAACGAGCACTTATCCACTGCACCACCGGTGCTCCTTAGGTGACATTTACTGAGTGCTTATATGCCAGGCACTTAAAACCAAGCACTCTAGCTTGTGTTGTATTGTATGTTTTATTGCATCATATCATACATCATATCACTCAAATCATCCCTATGTATCAGCATCAGAGTTCTTATCACATAGCCTTGATTTGTCAACCTCCAGCATCACCAGGCTGTGATTACTGGGTCAGCTTCTAGACCACAGATGAATATGGCGGGAAGCTCACATCGTCTTTCTTCCTGTTGGTAAAGTGCACAGGGACAAGGTGACCTGCATTTTTCCAAAATGCACGCGGGAAGATCATCCCCTGTGACTGGGCTCCCCTAGAAGGAGCACCCAGGGAGAGCAGATAAGGGCCCCTAAGGCTCCTTCGAACAGTGAGGAGTAAGAGGAGTAAATCCAGATGAAGGCTGCCTGGGCTGGCTTCAGGGTCAGCTCTGGGCAGCACCGTGCAGCTGCCCCTCGGTCCCACCTTCCCTGGTCGTGCTTCTCTGGCCCCTCTAGGTGGTCCTTGTGAAAACAAACCGTAAGAGACATAAGCCATTCCTCACTCTTTTCCTCCTGAAAGAAAGTTATACTTGAGTTCTTTGTGGAGGTAAATTTGAAGGTCTTCTAACTTGCTCTGAAAGCAACTCCCGAAAGGTGATTCCAAAAATGTTTTGAGCCAGATAATGGTCTAGTTTCCCAAAGGACAATACTCAGTTGGATTTATATCATCTGATCTATAAGTTTAGTAAACAGTCGCATCGTTCGTAGTAACATTTTGTATGTATGTGAATAACAAAGAATCAAAGAATGTAGACAATATAAATCAGAAGGAAAACAAAACAAACAAAACCTCTTCTCCCGATATCAAAAGCACGTGCAGCAAGAGAAAAAATAAACACTTGGACTTCATCAAATTAAAAACTTTTGTGCTTTAACGGACACTATGAAGAAAGTGAAAAGACAGGCCACAGCATGGGAGAAAATGTTTGCAGATCATATATCTAATAAGTTCTAATATCCATAATATATAAAGAACTCTTATAACTCAACAATTAAAAAAACATTAAAAGTGGGCAAAGAATTTGCATAGACATTTCTCCAGAGAAGATATATGAATGACACTAAACACATGCAAAGATGCTCAATACCATTAGCCCTTAGGGAAATGAAAATCAAAACCACAGTGAAATACCACTTCTCACCAACTAGGATGGCTATAATCAAAAAGAAAGACAATAACAAGTGTTGACAAAGATGTGGAAATGTTGGACCCTCATACCTTGCTGGAGGGAATGTAAAATTGTACAGGCATTTTGGAAAACAGTTTGGCAATTCCTCAAAAAATCAAGCATAGAGTCACCATACGGCTCAACAATTCCACTCCTAGGTATATACCCAAGAGCACTGAAAACATGTTCACATGAAGGTTTATAGCAGCGGTATTCATAAAGGCCTGAAAGTATCAACAACTCAAATGTCCATCAATGAATGGATAAACAAAATGTGGTATATACGTACAATGAAATATTATTCAGCCATAAAAATGCATGAAGTGCTAATTCATGCTACAACATGGATGAGCCTTGAAAACATTATGCTAAGTGAAATAAGCCAGTCACGACAGGCCACATGTTGTATGACTCCATTTACATAAAATGTCCAGAACAGACAAACCCACAGAGACAGAAAATTAGTGATTGCCAAGGGCTGGGGGGAAGGGATGGAGCCCTGGTGGCACAATGGTTAAGTGCTAGGCAGCTAACCAAAATGTTGGCAAGTCAAACCCTCCCAGCAGCTCTGCGGAGAAAGACCTGGCAATCTGCTCTGGTAAAGATTCACCAGGTGCCCTCAAGTCAATGCCACCTCATTGCAACCCTATAGGACAGAGTAGAACTGTCCCATAGAGCTTCCAAGGCTGTAATCTTTAGGGAAGCAGACTGCCACATCTTTCTCCCAAGGAGCGGCTGGTGGGTTCGAACCACCAACCTTTTGGTTAGCAGCTGAGTGCTTAACTACTGTGTATCTGTGGGGTCGCTATGAGTCGGAACTGACTTGATGGCAATGGGTTAGTCTTTATGAGGCAGTTCTACTTTGTCACATGGGGTCGCTGTGGATTGGAACTGACTCGATAGCACCTAACAATAACAGCAGGGGGACGGAGGAATGAGAAGGTGACTGCTGATGGTGGAGGGTTTCTTTCTGGGGTGATGAAAATGCTCTGGAACTACGTAGTGGTGATGGTTTCACAACTCTGTGAATATACTAAAAACCACTAATTGTGCACTTTAAAAGGGTGAATTTTATATTTAACTATATCTCAAAAACAATGAAGGCTTAAAAAAAAAAACAAATACTTTTCTCCAAGAAAGACAGGCCAAAGCCCCAACATATTTAAAAAAATATTTTTCTTAGAAAATTAGAAGGCAGCCATTAGCTTTTGGTGTGTTTTTTTTCTTCCTTAGAGGCTAGGGAGGAGCATGTGAAGGAACAAAGTTGAGGGAAAAAAAGAAACCCTTTGCCGTGGAATCGATTCTGACTCATGGCGAACCCGTGTGTTACAGAGTAGAATTGCTCCATAGGGTTTTCTTGGCTGTAATCTTTACAGAAGCAGTCTGCCAGGCCTTTCTTCTGCGGAGCAGCCGGGGGGGCTCCCACCACCGACTTTTAGGTTAGCAGCTGTTTGCGCCACCTAGGTTGGAGAGGGACAGGGAGAAGGTGAGACAGAAATAAAGAGCGGAGGCTAGCAGAGAGGGAGAGAAGTTACAGGGTGCCAGCGTGACTGCCCTTAGATTCTCGGGTGGGAATGCCTATGACGTTCGTGCTTACAACAAAGAATAGTGGAAAGGTAATTTAAATCTTTGAGGAGCCCTGGTGGCACAATGGTTAAGCACTCAACTGCTAACCAAAATGTTAGTGGCTCAAACCTACCAGCGGCTTCATGGGAGAAAAGATGTGCTCCTGTAAAGATTACCACCTCAAAAACCTTATGGGGCAGTTCTACTCTGTCACATGGGGTTGCTATGAGTCGGAATTGACGTGATGGTACCCAACAGCAACAATTTAAATCTTTGCTGCATCTTTGGGAAAATGCTGAGAAGGGGGTTGCTTAAAATCCTGTCTGTCTCTCCCATGTGCACAGCAACAGATTCTCATGGGTTTTCTTCCATGTGCAGGATCTTGTCTCCCGCACTCTTTCATCCTCCCCCATCAAATATCAATTCTTCTTCTCTCAGCAGGGCTTTCCCACCTTTCCATTACCTCAATCAAGATGATGAACATATCCATTACACCCAAGAGTTTCCTCAGGCCCCTTTGTAATCCCTCCCTTCTGCCTCTTCCCTGCTTTCTCTAACTATAGATTAATTTGCATTTCCTCGAGTTTTACATAAATGGAATCATACAATATATACTCTTATAGTCTGGTTTCTATCATTCAACATAATGCCTTTGAGAGTCACTCACTTGGTTTATCAATAGTTCATTCCGTTTTTTTGCTGAGTAGTATTCCCAGGGATAGATTACCCAATAAGCAAGGTCTGTGCGAGTTTGCTGGTGCTTACTTACTCATCTGTAGTTCACAATTTCACCTTGCTTACTGTAAGCTCATGTGTACCTTGCTTACTAGTTAATCCGCCCCTGAGTATGGCATTGTATGGCGATACCACTAGACCTTACTTTGAAAGCCAGGAATGAAGGACCCTGAGAAAGGATGAATCTGATCAACGCCAAGACCTTCACAAACTCCAGAACGGGAAAGGGGGAGTGCTGTATTTCCCCAAAGCACAAATGCAATTTTCACTGTGCAAGAATGTGACTGCCATCACCACATAACTGACCAAATAAAATGGTGCTTGTCTCTGTCCCCAGATCTAATCAGGTCCCCATCACTTAGGGAACTGAGGCAGCATATCTACGTATTAATATGGGAAAAAGGGAGGTCTCTGAGAAATGATTTGGCTGTGGGCCTTTTCTGCACTAAATCCTTAAAGAGGTTTGCAATTAAGGAAGGAAGTGCCCCACACTCTTTATAAGTGTAAAATGTCTTTTAGTTGTACCAGGTTGGATCAAAAAAGACAGGGGATTTTAAAAAAATGTTTTGCAACTGTAAAGCATAAATCAAAGGCAAGATTTGTTTTTTCAATCAGAAACCATCACAAAGTTTATTTTGTGCCCAGATTAAAATTTAGCATGTGAGATCGCTGATCCAGGAAAAACAAAACAACAACAGGAGAAAGGATGGAGGCAGGAGTAGAGAACATCAGTGAAACAGTTCAAATAACATTATATCATAATCAGCAACTGCATCTACCTTTGGTGGAGGAGACAAAGTCCTTTGGGCCCAGGATGAATCCCACTGAACTAGTTCTGTGACTCCAACCTCCAGCATCACTCCATCCCATGCCTAAATGGACAATGGAAGCTTTCTTTTCAGCTACAACTACTCAGCTATTTTGTATCATGCTTCTACCCTGTCCAGAATTCTAGGGTGTCCCCAATCTAGTTGGACCCCAGGGACAATAGTCTAAAGAATTCTGAGACTTTGAGACTAAACTCTTAGTGGTCACTGCAGCTCCACCCTCCAGTACTACCTTTAGACCCTTGCCACTCAAAGTGTGGCTGCAGACCGGTGGTGTCAGCATCACTTGGAAATTTGCTAGAAATGAAAATGTTTGACACCCCCAACCCCAGACTGGATGGAATCTGCATGTGAGCCAGATCCCCAGGTGATTTGCACGTACATTAAAGTGTGGGAAGTTCTGGTGGTTCTTTAGCCTTGGGGTGCATCAGACTCCCTGGGAGAGTGTGCTGCTGCTGCTGCTCCTGGACAGGGGGCCACAGTCTGAAAACCACTACTGTGGTGACCAGAGACACCATTACACCATTTACGGAGAAGGACAGAGAATTCCTATACCTTCCAAACTAGCCCAAGATGAGAATCTAGGAAAGCGAACACTCCTCAGGGATGGGGCCATGACCCTTTCCCTTGGGTTGTTTTAATGTTGCCTCCTGTTTAAACAGAGCCGTGGACAAGAGGTTCTAGGGCCTCTGTACCAAAGCCAGAGTCAACTCATGGCAGAGGCTCCATCCGGGAATGTATTTTCCCCACCCTTAAAACTAATAGAGCCTGAGGTGCTACAGCTGAGAGGTATGGCACCAGGAAGTCCCTATCAGAGAACAGGCTGGGACAGGTTGGTGACCCTCTCCTGCCCCCTCAGTGGAGAGTTCTTTACAGAGATCCTTCAAGTAGGAGCTGTTAGTTTTCTAGTCCTCCTGGCAAATGCTCAGAGCTCTTAAATCCCCATGAGCCAATGCTGCGGTACTTACTCACAGTGCCGTATACCCCAAGGGCCAAGCACAGCTCCTCATCTGCTCACAGTCCACATACTGTTGGATCCTCCTGCCTTCCTGGCACAAAGATACACTTAGATGCCCAGAAAAGAGACCCCACAGGAAAAAAATTACTCTCAAATAGTAACATTTAACCAAAAAAACACAAAGAGCATTCTGAAGAATAGAGATGAGTTTTGACTAGTATGAGGTTAGTCTACTCTACCTTAAGCTTCCACTGGATGGGAGAACGCAAGCTTCATTTCACCAAGATTACAACTAACCAAAATATAAATTTACATCACAGATAGCTACAAATAAAAATAATAG
Source organism: Trichechus manatus latirostris (assembly GCF_000243295.1). Classification (NCBI taxonomy): domain Eukaryota; kingdom Metazoa; phylum Chordata; class Mammalia; order Sirenia; family Trichechidae; genus Trichechus; species Trichechus manatus. The sequence continues at coordinate 13,756,580 of NW_004443962.1, read as the reverse complement.
CTGTTGTGGGGAATGCTTATTATATGCCAGGGTCTATGCTACATGTTTACAAGGATTAATTATTTCAGCCCTAGCTCTGAGATAAATATCACTGTTATCCTCATTGTAGAGATGTGGAAACTGAGAAAGAACATCATTACATATTTTGCCCAAAGTCACAAAGGTACTTAGGCGCCCAGACCTGAGCTCTCCTCTGTAGGCCACCTGTGGCAGGTTACAGGACGGCAGATTAGAATGGTGGTGGGAGCTGACCACCATTATTATACACAACAGTGATTTCTTTTAAAAACTATTTTTTTAAGCACTGAAACTCTTTCTGTTTTGTTTTGTTTTTTGAGGAGTGGGGGCAGGAGACAAAAATCTTACCAAGAACCCTACTTTAGAAAACAGCTCAAAGCATCACTCTTCCGGTTGGAGCCAGGCAGAGGCTCCGGAATCCCCACTCCCACAGCACCCCTCCTCAACCACGCCCGGCTCCCACGCAGTATTTACTCATAGGAAGTGATTCCACCCCCGTGGTCTCTGGCCTCAACATTTCCAAGTCCCAAGTCCGCTCCCTACCGTCTGTCTACCTGGGGTAACTGACAAGATTCTCCCCAGTTCCAGTCATGGAGAACAGGGGCAAAACATGGATGTGTCCTGGAGGGGAATGGTCCTGAGGGCACATGGCCTTTGAGAGATGGGTGAAATACTTCAAGTGTGATGAACTTGATTGAGTACCTAAAATTACAGTTAGTAGTTAAAGGAGCCTGAGGAGGAGTATTTAGAAATACAGTATTTAGTAATACAGAATTCAGGTGGCACATTGAGTCTGAACTCCTGCTGTCTAGCTATGTAAAGGTCCACTCCAGCTTGTAATTGTGTGCAGGTGTGATCATGTGCACTAAGCATTAATGAATTGACATTAATCGTATCTAAGGCTTTAATGGATTGGGTATGTTTTTTGGGAGTGAGCACAGTGCTAACCCAAGCGGTTAGTTCATAGAGATCCCACACCACCACTGTGCTCCAAGGAGCTGCTAAACACTTCATCGATTGAGGCTTGGGTTGTTCTGTGCCAAAGCACTCCGAGCCCTCTTACAAGGAGGGACCTCAGTTAGATCTGCCCAGGGGCCAAAGTCACCACTTGCCACTCTCTCTATGCCATCCAGAAAGCCTACAGCTGACATTCTGAATCACCAAGCTGGCTGGGCCACTCAGGGTTGGTCCTGAGGAGAAAACAGTACAGCCAGACTCTTCCACCCCCGGGCACTGACCCTCTGGAGAGGCAGGAATTCAAGAGGCCATGTCTGTCCCTTTTATGTGGTCAATTAAATCAATGACTGGCTTAACCCATTCGGCAGGGGGTGAGTTTTTCTCTTTTTGGGTAGTGATCTGTCCCTTTATGGACATAACTGTTGAGATATCTTTGTCAAAGAATAGTCCCTGGCTACTGTGGGGGAGGAGAAGTAGATTTCAAGCCAGGTCACCTGGGTTTTCATTCTCATCTTTCACTTAAAGACCATGAAATTGATCTATTTTCCTCATTCTCTCTTTTTCTTTCCTTTTTTTTACTTTTAGTCATTTGATGTAGGTATAGATGTAATTTTTAAATTATAAAACAAATACATGTTAAGTGTGGAAATTTTATAACATACAGAAAAATATAAAGCAGCAAAACAAAGTGTATCCATTGCCCCCTCCTCCCCATCAGCCAGAGGCAATCACTTTAAATGTTGCGGCAGATTTTCTTCCAGTCTTTTTCCCTCTGCAATTTTTTTTTTTTTTACATAATTTTACATAGTTAAATTCATAAAGTACGTTCAATTTTGTGTCTTGTTTTTCTTTTACTTAACTGTATCATAAGCATTTTCCCGAGTATTAATTATTTTTCAAAAGCAACAAGTAATTTTGAGTGAGTTAAGTAAATTTACCTATGCCTCAGTTTCTTCTAGGGCTTCGAACTGGTTCATTTCGGTTCAAACCCCTGCTGAGAATTTGCATGTCTAACAAGTTCCCAGGAGGTTATACGTAAGAATCACCTAGGGATCTTGTTAAAATGTAGATTCTGATTCAGTATATCTGGGGTGAAAATGCAAATTCTTAGCAGGGAACTTGTTAGACATGCAAATTCTCAGCAGGGGGTTGAACCCGAATGAACTGGTTTGAAGCCCTGGTTTCTTCATGTGTCCAATAAGGCAGTGGTTTTCCAACCTGAACATGTATGAGAGTCACCTGGAAGGCTTGTTTAAATACAGATTGCAGGGCCTCATCCCCAGAGCCTCTGATTCAGTAGGTCTGGAGTAGGGCCTGAGAATTTGCATTTCCAACAAGTTCCCTTGATGATGCTGCTAGTCAGGAGACCACATTAAACCAGTGAAAGGAGGAAACTAAGTCGTGGAATTTCCAAATTCATTGCCAATTTCAGATTCTAAGCTTCTGAATATTTTTCAAATTCCTAAAAACAAAACAAAACAAAACACCCAGCAAACTCTTAAAAAAATATGAGTTTTTTAAACTTTAGTAAGTCTCTGTGATTTTTTCAAATACAAAAGGAACATCATCTACCATTTACAAGTAATTGTTTCCATTTGTAACTCTTATGTGTTCTATACTTATTCCTCTTTGAAGTTACCTGGATTTTTAAAAGTGACTCTTTAAAGGATAATCAGGCTTACATCTGATATTTTATTGGGTTTTTTTTTTTCCCTTATATAGTTCCATATGTATTGAAGAGTTGTGCAGAATTTATAGAGACTCACGGCATTGTGGATGGAATCTATCGGCTTTCGGGGGTCACCTCAAACATACAGCGGCTAAGGTAAGCTGAGAGGATAGCCCTGAAAGAATTCACTTATGATCCTTTGGCCCATTCCTCTGTCCTTAGGTGCTGGGAATATTAAAAGCCTGAAGGAACTGAGGGAAGGGTGGCAGGGTAGAAGATCAGATACTAATTTTTTCAAATGCCTGACTGTTCTTAATCTAAGCAGGAAGTTCTGCAGTCTGATGCCATTCTTGCCAACAAAAGTTCCTGAGGGCTTTTAATCTGTTTCTTTGTCCTGCGCCAGATTTATCCTTCTTAGGTGAATTTGATCTAACTCAAATGATTTAAATTACAAGTTAGGAAAATGTGATTTTATTTGTCATTCACCTGCCTACCCAAAGCTCAGTTAGATTAGGTTCCCGTTACAGAGTGTTCAGAACTGGGACATCTATGTGGGTTTTTTCAGTGGGCACACACTTAACAACTGATGTTCCGTCTGGTTGAGACATCAGAAGTCCACATGTAATGCATTTCCCTAATTGAAGCTGGTATTTTAAAAATTATTGATAGATGAACTATTTTTAATTCTATGGATTTATCCTAAACATTTGAAAGAAATTTGTATCTCATTGAATTAAGAAGGCAATAAACCATGAAAACACCACAGATAATTGTGTGTGTACATTTATATATAAATATATATACATAGTGTGTATATATATGTGTGTGTATACTTTCTCTGACAAAAACAGTAAGTTTATGTATTTTAAATATTATCCTTTAACACCAAAAAGAACATACTTTATTAAGTCCTACTTTTTTAACAAGTCCTACTTTTATATATGGAAACCCTGGTGCCATAGTGGTTAAGAGCTGCGGCTGCCAATCTAAAAGGTCAGTAGTTCGAATCCACCAGGTGCTCCTTGGAAACTCTGTGGGGCAGTTCTCCTCTGTCCTATAGGGTCTCTATGAGTTGGAATCGACTAGACGGCAATGGGTTTTACTTTTACATACTTACTATATTTCTTTAGTTATGAATGCGGACTTTTAAAACAATAAAAATATTCTTTTTACAAGGCTAATATGTAGAGTTTAATAGATAGTGCAGGTAATTCTGTTTTTGCCTTCCTGCTATTTGGTTTTCTGCCCCTCCGCCCAATATCTTAATTGTAATTAAATTATACTATAGGGATAAAACATCCTTTTCACTACTGGAGAAGTGGTGATTGTTTAAAAAAGAAAAAAAGATTCCTTGCTGCCTTAGACTTTAATGAATCTGTGTGTTTAAGTAATTTCCTCTAATTTACTAGTGTGACTTTTTTAGAGTTTCAATAGTAAATAGTTTTTAGTGATTTACTCTTAGTTCTAAAATATATGGCACAGTAGTTGGTATCATGGAAGGCCACTTGGGTGATGGCTAGTTCCTTTTTCTTCAAGGACTGAGCTGAGCTTTGACAAGGGCAAATTTTGTCTAACAAAATGAATAAGCTCCAGGTTATTCTTGTTCTGACCTCTTTAAAAACAAATAAACAAAAAGCACATGCCTGTGAATTTATCGGGTCATTGAATGGTTCTCTTTTCAAGGCCCCATTCAGTGTGTTTCAGGTTCTGACAACATGAGGGATTTCCCTACCCTTTATTAAAACAAAAAAACCAAACCCGTTGCTGTGGAGTTGATTCCAACTCATAGTGACCCTATAGCAGAGTAGAACTGCCCCGTAGGGTTTCCAAGGCTGTTAATCTTTACAGAAGCAGACTGCCACATCTTTCTCCAGAGGAGTGGGTGATGGGTTCGAACCACCGACCTTTTGCTTAGGAACTGAGCGCTTAACCTGCTGTACAACCAGGGCTCCTTTACCCTTTATTAAAGGGGCAGAAATAGACAACAGGAGGATGGGCAGTGAGCTCTTTCGAAAATGCTGCCTCTGAGAGTCCCATTGACTTTGTCACAACTTGGCTGACCGAGTGAGTACTCTTCAGAAGTTGAACTTCTCTTCTATGGTAAACTCAGATACGTCATTTCTTAAACAGATTTGTAACTTGTAAGTATATATATTGGAGTCCCTGGGTGGTGCAGTGAACATGCTGGCCTGCTACCTGAAAAGCTGCAGGTTTGAGTCCACCCAGAGGTACCTCAGAAGAAAGGCTTGTTGATCTAATTTTGAAAAATCTGCCACTGAAAACCCTAAGGAGCACAGTTCTACTCTGACGCACATGGGGTCGCCATAAATCGAAATCGACTCAACAGCATGGTTAACTACATTTTGAGGCTGTGTATTCATGGAACCTTGTGAGGAAATGTTTTCTGATGAGGTAGGTTACACCAGGCCTGGAATCTGATGATGTTCCCAGGTACTCCACTATAGATTGTTTAGGAAGATATCTGTAAGCTGTATCTATCTTGTGGGAGTAACTATCAGGCAGCCTACTTCTAGGCTTCCATTCAGCATCATTCAGCCTTCGTTCCATTCAGCATCAAAGCACTATTTGGGTTTGAGTCTCCACATAAAACATGACTTATACCGAGATGAACGATAACAGCCAGACCCACCCTGGTCTTGATCTCTTTTCTAAGAAAGGGAAGTTCATTTGGAACAATATTTTGGAATAATTGAAATCTCCATAGGCTTGTTTGGCAAATGGTTCTCATATTTCCCCGCTGTTCATAACTGAGAATTAAAGCCGTGGGAAATTCATTTGTAAATGAGCATTGTGTCTTTCCAATCATTGTGGCATTTTCAGGGAAGGTCCAGACCTGAAGTGGAAGTCTCTCCATAGCGTCCTTGGACCTGGAGTAGAAGGTCATTTTGAATCAAGGTCAAAATATAGTCAGATCAGCAGTTTAGGGTCTTTTTACCCCTGAGCAGATGAGCAGCTACGGACATGGAACACATGTTCCCTGGGATTGTTATGTCTCTGTCTATGTTGTTTCAGGCAGGAGTTTGGCTCAGATCAATGTCCAGATCTGACAAGGGAAGTGTACCTCCAGGACATCCACTGTGTGGGCTCACTCTGCAAGCTCTACTTCAGGGAGCTTCCCAACCCCCTCCTGACTTATGAGCTCTATGAGAAATTCACGGTGAGTGTTTGGATTTCCATTATAGTTACTGGGTGGGACCCATGGACGGGCCAAGGAGGGTTTCAGCACTAAAATAACAATAATAATACTCACCAGATGGTTGACGTTATCTTAGCACGGTGATGGGAGGAGGGTGGTATGGTGAGGACATTCGAGTAGTGGGATTGCTTACCAAATTTTTTCTTTCTTGAACTTTCAGAATCACTGTTTTAGGAGCTGGGTTAAAGTATCTCTGTGTTTATTTGACCAAAGGTGCCTCACTGTATAGAAAGGCAAGGCGGAACCAGAGAAGTGAAGTGACTGGCCCAAGGTCACACAGCAAAGGCAGGACAGGAACCTGAGATTCCAGATGCCCTGCCCACTGCTAGTTCATTTTTATCAGGCTGCTCTGTCTGGGTTTCTTTTAGAGGTTGGGGAAAGAGGTGAGTGGGTAGAGAAGGGAGAGGAAATAAGCAAAAGTCAAGAGAGAGGTCAGAAAGCTAGGAAGGGAAAAGAAAAGCAGCCGTGAGGAGGTGCAGCATAGGCCAGTGAGTTCGGCTGGTAGGTTAAGCAGGTAGGTTGGGTTGGTGGGGAGGATGGTGGGCAAGAGCAGAACACCCACCTAAACAGCAACTGTGTGATCAGCCAATTGGGCACTCGTAGGAAAATAGAAAGGAGAATAGTGTTCCTTTAAAAGTATTCCTTTAAACAATTAAAAGGCTGCTGTATAGATGGCATTAATAATAGGGTTTGACCATTCGGCTGCATGGGTGGAGGTACAGAGTAGGCAGAGAGGTGGGTTGTCTTAGTCATCAAGTGCTGCTATAACAGAAATACCACAAGTGGATGGCTTCAACAAAGAGACATTTATTCTCTCACAGTCTAGTAGGTTACAAGTCCAAATTCAGGGTGTCAGCTCCAGGGGAATGTGTTCTCTGTCAGCTCTGGAGGAAGGTCCTTGTCATCAGTCTTCCGTTGTTCTGGGAGCATCTCAGCACAGGAATCTCAGGTCCAAAGGACCCACTCTGCTCCTGGCACTGCTTTCTTGGTGGTATGAGGTCCCTCACTCTCTGCTTGCTTCCCTTTCCTTTTATCGCTTGTAAGATAAAAGGTGGTGCAGGCCACACCCTAGGGAAACTCCCTTTACATTGGATCAGGGATGTGACTTTGGTAAGGGTGTTACAATCCCACCCTAATCCTCTTTAACATAAAATTACAATCACAAAATGGAGGACAACCACACAATACTGAGAATCATGGCCCAGCCAAATTGATACACACATTTTTTGGGGGATATAATTCAATCCATGACATGGGTTTAACCAAGAGGGGTGAGGGAGATGAGAGTGTATGCAACGAGTGATTAAAATAATTGACCATGGAATTAGTCTGGATAAGAAAGGACATGTGTAACAGTGAAGAAGTAGATCAACAGATCATTCATCCCAGTAAGCTCAGTCAAGTGTTGAAGTAGGGTGGTCAGAGGGGGACGTTCAAAGTTGAATTACGGAGGGGTTGTACTTACTGGTAAGGACCTGGCTGAGACTCTCACCATGGGAGGGAATCTTCCCCATGACTCCTGTAATTAACTTATTTGAGCATATAAAATGTTCTTCAATTTGAAATGATACAGGAATAAATGAACAGTACTTTTTTAAAAAAAAATTAGGCTTGGGCTATTAAAAATATATTTCAGAGTTTTCAACGAAACAAGGAAACAGTAATAATGATAATTGGAAAAAAAAGATTATAATTGTATATTTAAAAAGTATGAAAAAGAAGGATGTTCCTGACACTAATAGTCATTAACTGCGATGCTGGGATTATAGACTTATTTTCCTGCTTCTTTATACTTTAACTTTTGAAGTTTTCTCCACTAAAAAACCTTAATTTTTTTTTAATTGTACTTTAGATGAAGGTTTACAGAACAAATAGTTTCTCATTAAATAGTCAGTACACATATTGTTTCATGACATTGGTTAACAACCCCACGACATGTCAACACTCTCCCTTGTCAACCTCGGAGGACCTCTTTTTTCTTTTTCAGTGAAAAGATACATAGCCAAAGTCACACCATTTCAAAAGTTTCCACATGTACAATTCAGTTTTCCAGTTGTGCTGCTATTCTCACTATCCTTTTCCAAATCATTCCATCACCATTATCTTCAACTCACTGTCCCCTAGGCTTCCCATCAAATCTTTTGAGTTGCTGTTGTCAATATGATCTCAATAGATAATCCTTTTTTTCTTTTTTTGTACTTTAGATGAAGGTTTACACAACAAATAGTTTCTCATTAAACAGTTAGTACACGTATTACCCTATGACAATGGTTAACAACCCCACGATATGTCAGCACTGTCCCTTCTCAGCCTTGGGTTCCCTCTCACCAGCTTTCCTGTCTTCTAGTCCTTGTCCCTGGACTGCTGTGCCTCATTAGTCCCATTTTGTTTTATGGGGCTGTCCAATACCCGGCTGAACGGTGAACCTCAGGAGGGACTTCACCACTGGGCTAAAAGGGTGTCCAGGGGCCATACTCGGGGTTTCTCCAGCCTCTGTCAGGCCAGTAAATCTGGTCTTTTTTTGTGTGTGTTAGAATTTTGTTCTACATCCTTCTCCAGCTCTGCCCAGGACCTTCTGTTGTGATCCTGGTCAGAGCAGTCAGTGGTGGTAGCTGGGCACTATCTAGCTGTACTGGACTCAGTCTGGTAGAGGCCTTGGTAGCTGTGGTTCATTAGTCCTTTGGACTAATCTTTTCCTTGTATCCTGTTCTCTTCCTTCTCCCTTGCTCCCGAAGGGGTGAGACCAGTGGAGTATCTTAGATGGCTGCTCACAGGCTTTTAAGACCCCAGACGCTACTTACCAAGGTAGAATGTAGAACATTGTCTTTATAAACTACGTTATGCCAATTGAGCTAGGTGTTCCCCGAGCCCATGGTCCCCAAGCCCTCAGCCCAGCAATTCAGCCCCTCGGAGTTTGGATGTGTCTGTGGAGCTTCCGTGACCTTTCCTTGTAGAAGTTGTGCTGGCTTCCCCAGTACAGTGTACCGTCTTACCCTTCACCAAAGATACCACTTTTCTGTTGTGTATTTAGTTTCCCCCTCCACCATTAAATTTTTAATGAGAAAAAAAATGAGACCAAAGCACACAAAAAACGTGCAGAAATGTTGGCATAAATGTTGACCCCAACAGCAGCCAACATAAACCAGCTCTGAGAAGCTGCAGGTGGCAAGGGGACCTGTCCCCTTGAGATCTGAGGCCGAAGGTGAAGGAGCCTCCAGTCTGAATGGCTAAGTCATAAATGATGGCAGCCTGGCCATAGAACCACAGATGAGTCTTTGCCAGGAACCATGAGGAAAGACTGTGGGCCTTACATTGGTCGCCCGATTATAATCACCATCCCCATACATGAGTAGTTTTTCATTTTAAAAGTCTTCATTAAAGACCATTTGGAAAGAGACCTCTGGTCTCTCCCCTTAAAGAGTAAAGATAACTACACTTAGCCTTTTCTTTAGTCTTTTATTCTATTCATAGTGTTTTTGTTGTGTTTTGTTTTCCCCAATCAAAATAAAATTTTATTGTAAAATTAAAGCAATATGGAAAGTATAAAGGACAAAGTTCACATCTCCTGAAATCCTTAGGAAACATCACAGAGCTCTCTCTGTCTTCCTCTCTCTCTCTCTGTCTGCATCTCTATCTCTCTCTCCTCACCTTCATTCTCTGATACTATATATTGATATTTTGAAATGTTTTTTTAAAATTCAACAGTGTGAACACCTTTCCATGTTAATAAATATAAGCATACGCTATTTTTACAGAGTATTCTCTCATATGTAGTATGATTTCTGAAACCATTCTCCTACTGATGGACATTTAGGTTTTTTGTGTCCCACTACTTTGCTTTCATAAACAACATTATAATAAATATTTTTGTACGTCTATCTTTACACATTTGTCTGATTATCTCCTTAGGGAAAAATCATAGAAGTGGATTTGCTTATTAAAATCTTATTTTAAAATGTTTGCATATTGTCAAATTGTCCTCCAGAAAGTTAGGATTGCTCTTTTCCCCATAGCCTCGTCAACACTGGGTATTTTCAATTTTCTAAATGTTTGCCAGTATGAATCAACCAAAAATAATGTCCTATTGTTGTTTGAACTTGTGCACTTTGTTGTTTGTTTTCTACAGACTTGTAATCCTCTTACCTGTACAATTTCTGTATCCTGAATAGGATCATTTTTAAATATTCTAGAATAGAATATTATCCTGTGAATGAACTGAATGAGTCTAATTTCTTTTAACTAATATCTCATTCTAGTATATTTGGGGGTAGATAGGAATTCTTATCTAGAAACTTCAGAAATATAGTTTCTTTTTAGATCTTGTTTACAGGCTCAGAATGAAACCTATATTTCTTTCTCTCCACTCCTGTTCCCTGACATCGCTACTCATGCTGTTTCCCCACGGTAACAGAAAAATACTGAGGCAACATTTTGTCAACTTATCATCAAATTTGAAAGAAATCTGACATTGTATTTGGCTCAGTGGTTAAGATCTCAGCTACTAACCAAAGGTCAGCAGTTCAAATCCACCCGCTACTCCTTGGAAACCGTATGGGGCAGTTCTGCTCTGTCCTATAGGGTCACTATGAGTCGGAATCAACTCGACAGCAACGGGTTTGATTTGCTTTTTGGTTGTTAACATTTAAAAACAAAACAGGAATGTTTTTGGTACAACAATTGACTTCTATGTAGATAGAACCTAGTGAAGTTAACTATGTTGAAGAATTTATCATTTAATAGATTTCTTTGTAACCACAGTAATGAAGTATGATAATATAAGCAAACAGTCGTCAGGGACATGAAGTAGCTCTGTTACATTGTCACACATTCTTACAATGACTTGTTTAAACCCACTTACACAGCTAAAGTAGAAAAAGATCTCAATGAAATAATATTAATAATAGAATTAGAAAAAACATTAATAGAATAATGATTATATTAATAATGATAATACCAACCAAAACCAAACCCACTTTCATGGAGTCAATTCCGACTCATAGCGACCCTATAGGACTGAGTAGAACTGCCCCATAGGGTTTCCAAGGCTGTAAATCTTTATGGAAGCAGACTGCCACATCTTTCTACCACAGAGCGGCTGGTGAGTTGGAACTGCTAACCTTCTGGTTGGCAGCTGAGTGCTTTAACCACTGCACCACCAGGGCTCCTTCATTACATATACTATTTCATTTAACCTTCAAAATAACCCTGTGAAGTAAATTTTATTGTCTCTTTTTTTATAGGTGAGCTAATTAAGGCTTAAAGAGACTCTTGCCTGGGTCATACAACTAGTAAGCAGAGGTTAAGATTTAAAATTCTGTCTCATAGCTGCCACATTATTTTAAAATAGAGTTTACAACTCTGAAACAGGCTCAGATATTAAATATCGTTCAAATCCACCAGCCGCTGCTTGGAAACGCTATGGGGAGGTTCTACTGTGTACTATAGGGTCACTGTGAGTCAGAATCGACCCCACGGTAATGGGTTTGGTTTTTTTTTTTTTTAATTTGAGATAAAGACAGCATCTCAGACTAATGAAGGAGCAATTCAATAAACCATGTTGGGAAAATTGGCGAACTATTGGGGGATGGGGAGCAGAATCAAGTTACATCCATTCTTACCATTTAGCCGATCTCGGGGTGGAGAAGGGCTTTCTAACGATAAAAACCAAAGGAGAAAAACCACAAAAGACAAATTTAACAAACTGAACTACATATAAAAAACACATTAACAAAATTAAAAGGCGAATGACCAACTATAAAAAACATTTACAACAAAGAGGACAGGGGTTCATAGTTTTTAAATATGTAGAACTACTACCTATCAATAATTAAAAAACATGCAACATCCCACTAAATAAATGAGCAGGGAACCTCAATAAGCAACTCACGGAAAAATAAATGTTGTTTGTCAAAATAAATGTTGTTTGTTGCCTAGTCGATTCTGACTTATAGCGACCCTATACAGTCACAAATATATCAGAGCAATATATTTTCATATTAAAGAAACAATGTTTTAATGTTACTGTTTGGTGCTGGTGAGTCTGTGGTGAGACTCGCTCTTTTATACTTTGCTGTTGGAAGTGGAAATTGCTTGGACTATTCCAGAAAGTCATTTGGAATTATTATCAAGAGTCTTAAAGTGTTCATATTCTTTAATGCGGTAATGCTATTTCTAGGACTCCATTCTAAGGTAACAATCAGATGTGCCCATAAACAGTTGACGTACAAGTACGTTCATTGCGATATTATTTATAATATCAAAATTTTTAGAGAGGATCTACACGTCTAACAATCAGGAGTGAGCTAAATAAATGATAATAAATCTGTTGTTTTCAATACTCTATAGCCGTGAAAAGTTACATTTTTGAAGAATATTTACTGGTCAAAATATAAAGTTAAGTGGAAAAAAGCAAGATACGTAACTAAATAGGCTATGATGCCAGTATTCGTATTTGGTGCTGGGAAGCTTGGGCAGACTGCTTCTTTTACATTTCATGTGTGAACAGGTTAAAACCCCGTTGCCCTCAAGTCGATTCCAACTCATAGCGACCCTGTAGGACAGAGTAGAACCGCTCCATAGGGTTTCCAAGGAGCGCCTGGTGGATTTGAACTACCAACCTTCTGGTTAGCACCCATAGCACTTAACCACTACACCACCAGGGTTTCCGTGAGCAGGTTAATAGTGGTTGTTTCTCGGTGATGGGATAATAGGTGATTTTTATTTCCTGCAGATTCCGTATTTTAATTTTGAGGCCAGAAGTCTGAAATCAGTTTCACTGGGCCCAAATGAAGGTTTAGGCCAGGCCATGCTCCCTCTAGAGGCTCTAGGGAAGAATACCTTCCTTGCTTCTCAGCTTCCAGTGGCTGTTGGCATTCCTTGGCTTGTGGCCACATCACTGCCATCTGCCTCTGTGGTCACACTGCCTTCTCCTCTTCTGTCTGTGTCAAATGTCCCTCTGCTCCCTCTTATAAGGGTACATGTGATTGCATTTAAAGCCCACTCAGATAATCTAGGATAATCTCTCCGTCTCAGGATGTTTAACTTAATCACACAAGCAAAGACTGTTTTTCAAATAAAAGAACATTTACTGAGTCCAGGAATTAGGTCCTGATATCACTGGGGACAATTATTCAACCTATTGCAATACATTTTATTTGTAATCAGAAAAAAATCATTTTAGAAAAAATTCAGTTTTGGTCAGATTGATCCAGTTAAAATTATCACACCCTAAAATAGAGCACCCCAAAATAAAAATTGCTAATTTGAGATTTCTAGTTAAGACAGTTTAGTGAGGTGTTAAATTTTTTATTGAATTTATATTGAAATAATTTCCTTATGCATCTATCAGTCTCCTTCATTAAACTGTTAGCTTCTGAAAGACAGGAACTGTGTTTATTTTATTCATGATTGTGCTGTATTTCCTTCCCCTGATCTCCAGCTACTGGAAAATACCATGACTATTACTTGGTAAATATTTGCTGAGAGGTTTGTTGACCCAGATACATCATTTAAAATGTCAGTTGGGACAGACAACTAGAGCCTGGCAACAGGCAAAGGCAGGCAGGCTGGCTGTGAGCTCAAGATGGCTACAAAGGGGGCTGTGGCAAGTGTGACTAACTGTCCCGGTTTTTCAGGGATGCTCTCAGTTTTAACGCTGTAACTTCCACATCTCAGGAAAAACCCCCAGTCTCAGGCAAACTGGGATAACTGTTCACCCCACCAGGAACCCAAATTTGAGGGGCACTGCCTCAGCAAAGCTGGTGCGTCCCATAATGGGGAATTGGTCCTGGGATGGCACTCTCCTGAAAGTATCCACATGAGGCTATTTGGCATTTTCAAGTGCAGAGCAAACATTGACTCATTCACTTATTCATTCCATTCGAGAAATGTTTATTGGTGCTTAACTGTGTACACTGGCTGGCATGGTTCCAGGTGCTGCAGATTGAACAGTGAACAAAACAGATGAAATCCTTGCTCCCCTAAAACTTACATTTGAATGGAGGGGATGGATGATAAATGTAAAACACAGCTCATAGAGCTGCTGACAAGTACCATAAAGAAAAATAAGGCAGGGCACCGGGGAGAGAATGATGGGGATTGCTATTTTCTATGGGATAATCAGAGGTCTCTCTGGGAGGTGATATTTGAACAGAGACAAGGATGAAGCAAGGGAACAAAGTATGCAAATATCTGGGGCAAGAGAAGAAACAGCAGGTGCAAAGGCCCCAGCTGGGAACACGCCAAGCTTGCTCGAGGGAACACGCGAAGGCCAGTATGGCCAGGGTGGAGTGAGCAAGGAGGAAATGGGCCAGATCACGTAAGACCTCGTGTCCCTCTTCCCTGTCTGTAACAAAGAAGTGCAGGTATGAGGACTGCCTGGAAGGACACGCTGTGGTTGCCTCTGGAGATGGAGGGTCTGGATTTGGAAGGAAGACTGACTTTCCTCTGTACACTCCTTTGGACACGGTGCATCTTTTTTTTCTTTTATCATGTACATGAATTGCTTTTTAAAAATCTAGTTAACAGCTTAAAATAATTTAACATAATAAAAAATCTTTAAAACAATTAATACAAAAATAAAAAGCAAAGGCTGAGCCTGCAGCCGGAAGGGAAAGTGGCATGTTGTGTCGGACCACCCTGGTGGTGGGTCAGGGGTGAGGGGCAGCGGCTGAATTTGGGTAAACAGAGAAGTTAGAGTGAAGGGGCCCACCAGAGGGGACCAGCCCAGGCTTGCTGGTCTTAACTGATACACTTTTGAAGAGAACAAATAGTCACAGGTTCATCCTAGATCTATTAATATTTCATCATTAGCCAAATTGGCCTGGCTAATGTTGAATGCAGTTCTGTCTCAGGCAGACTTTTAATTCCCTCTCCCAATTCCCCACCGGTGGGTTCTGCCATCCTAACGGAGGTACCTGTTGTTGTTAGCTGCTGTCCTTTCAGACGCAGACCACCAGGCCTGTCCTTCGAGGCACCTCTGGGTGAGTTTGAACCAGTCGGCTAATGTGTTTAACCTCAATCGGTTTTGACACCCGGGGGGAGCATAAGGAGAGCTAAAAATAAGTCCACAGTTACCGGACCCCTCAAGGAAGAAAAGCGGAGATCAAAAGAGTCTCTAACAGTCCCTGGGTGGCGCAAACGGTTTGCACTCCCTCGACTGCTAACCTAAAGGTTCAGCCCCACCCAACGGACCCCTGGAGGAAAGGCCAGGCGCTCTGCTTCTGTAAAGACCGTTGTTGTTACTTGACACCCAGGCCATCCTGACTCGTGATGAGCCCACGTGTGCAGAGTGGACGGGCTCCACAGGGTCTTCAAGGTTTCCGAAGCAGATCACCAGGCCTGTCTTCCGAGACACGTCTGGGTGGGTTTGAACCGCCAACCTTTCAGCTAGTAGTTGAGCGCTTACCTGTTTGTGCCACCCAAGGATTCCGGCAATAAGACTTGGCAGCCAACAAGATGTGGAGTGGGAAATGGGACACGGAAGAGTGTAAAAATGGCATGGTGGGGGCGTCTGGCCTCCTCTAACTTCACAAAGGGGGAGGAGGATCAGGATCAAGGCTGATTCCTGTGAGGCAGAGGTCAGACGTACCTCCTCCCTCCAAATTTTTTACCAAATCTGACAGCAGCCATCCGTCCCCACTGCACTTCTACTGGGTTCCATAATTCATTGCAGTGGCCACACAGAACTCACAGACAGTACTCACAATTATGGGGTTTATTAGGGAAATAAACAAACAAAAAAAACCAAACCCATTGCCGTGGAGTCGATTCTGACTCATAGCGACCCTATAGGACAGACAAGAACAGCCCCATAGGGTTTCCAGGAAGTGGCTGGTGGATTCGAACTGCAGACCTTTTGGTTAGTAGCCGAGCTCTTACCCATTATGCCACCAGGGATCCTTTAGGGATGTAACAGGTTACAATTCAGGATCAGAAACAACTCAGGATACAGTTCTTCAATCAGGACAGCCTCTTCCCAGCCATGCCCGCAGGCAGGCCTCTCTTTGGCCCTCGCCCCCTAGGCCCACTCAGGCAAGTGTTACAAAGCTCGTTATAGCTCCATGGATAAGTGCCCTGGGTCACCCAACTCCACCAGCAAGCCTCCTGCCCAAAGGTGCTAAGCTCCCTGCCTCTGTGGGTTGAGGAGCCTAACTCCACCAAACGCCTGGAGGCACCCCATGCCATCAGCAAGCCTCCTGCCCAAAAGCACTTAGCTTTCTTGCTCTGTGGGTCAGCAAGCCCACCGCTCCGTCTCCTGCTGGTCTCCTGGTTCTGCTGCCGCCGTTTCTCTGCCTCGGCTTCTCGCTGTCTCCACTGTTCGGCTCTCTCTCTCTGTCTCCTGGGTCTAGGAGGTTCTCAGCACAGGGATACCAGGTCTGAAGGATGCGCTCCACTCCTAGCTTTACTTTCTTGGTGGTAGTGAGGTCCCCCTCTGCTCTGGGATTGGCTGTCTTTTAAGCCTAGTGATAGCAAAACTGACCAATCCCCTTGTTAAGGTTTCATATACCTTATTTGCATGGTCCCATCCCTGCAAGGTTCCATGTACCTCATCTGCATTCTTAGCAGGCTGTCGAATCCCCTTGGTGAGCCACGAACACTGTATTTGCATAGTCCCACCCAATCATTATATGGGAGTCACAAAGACTATGGTTAGAAGGGCTATATTAAGTAATTCACTGTGCCACAAAGAGGAAAGAGTCAATCATTAAAGCCTCAATATCCTCATCTCAAAAATTGGGATTGATAGTACCTACGTCTTAAGAGTTATAAGAATTAAATGAATTAATATATGCAAAGCCTTTAGAAGTATGCCTAGTATATAGTTTAAGATCTGGATAATTGCTTGATATTATCATTAATTCATTCAATAAATATTTTAAGTTGCTAGATACCAGTGTGATGAACAAAGCAAGCAAACTGGGCCTTGTTGTCACTGAGCTTATGCGGGGGAGGCAAACATTAAATAAATGCACACCTAAATAAATACATAATTACAAATACTACCAAGTGCTAAGAAGGAAGAGAAGAAGGGGCTGAGAAAGAATTAAGAGAGAAGACCTCTTTTGGACTGGGAAGACAGGAAAGTCTTTGATAAAATGACATTTCATCTGAGACCTGAAGTGCATCGCTAAGACTCAGTTTCAAATGTTTCAGGATGTTCAAAAACTACTGAAGTGATTCAGAAGTTTCAAATGATAAGAAAACTCCAGCTAGCTTAAGCATAAGAAGGAGTTTATGGATCATTTAACTGAAAGTCCAGGAATAAAGCTAGCTGGCTTCAAGCCCAGCTGAATCTTTGGGCTGATACAAAGTTATTACACCTCAACCTTGTCTTTCTCTTCCTCTCTCTCATCTCTCTCTCTTTCTCGGATTACTCTGTTGGCTCCATTCTCAGGCAGGCTCTTCATGGTGGGAAGATGGTGGCCCGCATCTCCAGGTATACAACTCCGCATCTCCATCAAAGAAGTGTGCTTCTCTTTTCTCATAGTTCCCTAAAGTCCCAGAATCTCATTACCTTGACTTGGGTCACATGCCCTTCGCTGATTAGTGTGGTCAGAAGACTGTGATGTTGTTTGGTTAAACCTGGAGTTGAGAATATAAGTTCTTCAAGGAAAATCAGAGTTTTGTTTTCCTTTGAAGGGGCACTAGATAGTGGGGCAGACAAAAAGGTTAGTTGTCTACTGTGTAAAGATGAGAGAGTTAGCTAAGCGAAAAGTGAGTGGGTAAAAGTATTCCAGGCAGACAGAGCAGTATGTCTGAAGCCCTGAGGCAGAGAAGTGAAGAGAAGGAAAGATGGCCTGTGTAGCTAGACCACAGGTTTCAAGAAGTAGACTGACAGGAGATTTGGAGAAGTGCAACCAAAAAAACCAAACCCACGGCCGTCCAGTCAGTTCTGACTCATAGCGACCCTACAGAACAGAATAGAACTGCCCCATAGGAGCTCCAAGGAGCAGCTGGTGGATTCGAATTACGGACCTTTTTGTTAGCAGCCATGCTCTTAACCACTGTGCCAGCAGGGTCAAATTATGTAGGTCCTATTAAGGGTCTTGGGAGCCCTGGTGGCACAATGATTAAGAGCTCAGCTGCTAACCAAAAGGCCAGCAGTTGCAATCCACCAGTGGCCCCTTGGAAACCGCATGGGGTAGTTCTACTCTGTCCTATAGGATTGCTGGAGTTGGAATCGACTTGACGGCAATGGGTTTATTAAGGGTCTTACACAACATTTTAAGAGCCAAGAAAACCCTATGGAGCTGTTTTACTCTGCACCACATGGGGTCGCCACAATGGTCTTTTTATTAAGAGCCTTTGAATGGGAATATGGGGGTTGTGTGGGGAGAGGCTGTGAATAAGGAAATAATTGCCAGTCCCAAATGGGACCTGCAGGCATCAGAGGATGAGCCCGCCCCACCTCTCAGAGAACAAAGATGACTAACAGCTTCCTAAAATATTAAAGGAACTTTCCATAAGGGCTGTTAAATTGGCCTGCACCTTTATTCCCTGGACACATTTTTAAAAATTAACAAATAAAGAGGCAAAGCTTTGCAGAGCTGGATCCTGGCTTTGGAGAGAGGTGAGCCGAGGCCTCTGCACCACTCCCCCTTTCCACACGGCGCTCCGCAGCCCCTCCCTCCCCTGGAGCTTCTGTTACTTTGCTCCTCTGGTGAGGCTCTCCCTGCCTGGTGGAGCCAGGGGCCTCTCCACAATCCGGTTTTCTAAACGAACGGCTCCAGGGAAGACAGGGAGGTATGCATGTGCTTCCTCCTGGCCCCATTCTTGCCCACCCCTTACATCCTGCATAGCCTAAAGTGATGATTGCAGCAGAGATCTTGCTTCCCTGGGTCTAGTCTCAGGCTTGCAAACCACCAGAAGATTCGGACACCTGTGACGGAGAAACTCCCCGTCCTGTATCTCGCTGCATGTCTGCTTGTTGTTGTTAGGTGTTGTTGAGTCAGTTCCAACTCATAGTGACCCTCTGCTAAAAACGCTCCCTGGTCCTGCGCCATCCTCACAATCGTTATGCTTGAGCCCATTGTTGCAGCCACTGTGTCAGTCCATCTCCCTGAGGATCTTCCTCTTTTTCACTGACCCTCTACTTTATCAAGCATGATGCCCTTCTCCAGGGACTGATCCCTCCTGATAACATGTCCAAAGTACCTGAGACGAAGTCTCACTATCCTTGCTTCTAAGGAGCACCCTGACTATACTTCTTCTAAGACAGATTTGTTCCTTCTTCTGGCAGTCCATGCTGTATTCAATATTCTTTGCCAACACCATAATTCAAAGGCATCAATTCTTCCTTGGTCTTCCTTATTCATTGTCCAGCCTTCGCATGCATATGAGGCAATTGAAAATATCATGGTTTGGGTCGGGCGCACCTTAGTTCTCAAAATGACATCTTTGCTTTTTACACTTTAAAGAGGTCTTTTGCAGCACATTTGCCCAATGCAATACGTCATTTGATTGCTTAACTTATTCCATGGGCGTTGATTGTGGACTCCAGTAAAATGAAATCCTTGACAACTTCAATATTTTCTGTTTATCGTGGTGTTGCTTATTGGTCCAGTTGTGAGGATTTTTGTTTTCTTTATGTTGAGGTGTAATCCATACTGAAGGCTGTGGTCTTTGATCTTCATCAGTAAGTGCTTCAAGTCCTCTTTCTTTCACCAAGCAAGGTTGTGTCATCTGCAAATTGCAGGTTGTTCATGCCACGTTCTTCTTCATATAGTCCAGCTTTTTGGATTATTTGCTCAGCATACAAATTGAGTAAGTATGGTGAAAGGATACAACCCTGATGCACACCTTTCCTGACTTTAAACATTTATTCTGTTGGAACGACCACCTCTTGGCCTATGTACAGTTCCTCACAAGCACAATTAAGTCTTCTGGAACTCCCATTCTTTGAAATGTTATCCATAATTTGTTATGATCCACACAGTTGAATACCTTTGGACAGTCAGTAAAATACAGGTAAACATCTTTCTGGCATTCTCTGCTTTCAGCCAAGATCCATCTGACATCAGCAGTGATGTCCCTTGTTCCACATCCTCTTCTGAATCTGGCTTGAATTTCTGGCAGTTCCCTGTCGATGTACTGCTGCAACTGATTTTGAATGATCTTCAGCAAAATTTTACTTGCGTGTGATATTAATGATATTGTTCAATAATTTCCACATTCTGTTGGATCACCTTTCTTTGGAATGGGCACAAATATGAATCTCTTCCAGTCAGTTGGCCAGGTAGCTGTCTTCCAAATTTCTTGGCATAGACAAATGAGTACCTCCAGTGCTGCATCCATTTGTTGAAACATCTCAGTTGGTATTCTGTCAATTCCTGGAGTCTTGTTTTTCGCCAATGCCTTCAGTGCAGCTTGGACTTCTTCCTTTGGTACTTTTGGTTCCTGATCATATGTTACCTCTTGAAATGGTTGAATACTGACCAGTTCTTTTTGGTACAGTGACTCTGTGTATTCCTTCCATCTTCTTTTGATGCTTCCTGCGTCGTTCAATATTTCCCCCATAGAATCCTTCAATATTGCCACTCAAGGCTTGAATTTTTTCTTCAGTTCTTTCAGCTTGAGAAGTACTAAGCTGCTTAGGAAAGTAAATCTAAAGTTTTCCATGTAAGAATTTTGATAGCCTTTAAATACAGTGGGCCTCTGTGTATATGTTTTATTTGAAGTAAATTCAGAAAGCACAAAAAGAAAAAATTGGTGGACAAAGCCTTGGCATGCCCATGCAGGGATATGGAGTTTAGTCTTTCAACAAACAGAGAGCATTTACTGTGTGCCAGGCACTGTTCTAGGCACTGGGGGGGGGGGTTCATCACACCCCTGCACGTACAAAGTTCACGTTCTAGCAAGGGAGATAGACAATAAGCAATAAACCAAATGGATCAGTACATTATGTAGTACGTGTACGGGAGGCGAGTGCTAGGGATAAAAGCAGAGGGCAGTGAGGGGGATTGGGAGGGCTGGGTGGGGGCAGGGCCTCGGACTTCTCTATGTTAGAACAGACACAGCAAGTGTGGCCTAGAATAGAGCCTGGCAAACCAAAGCTACCCGGGAAAGTTAATTCCCTTCCAGTTTTCTGTGCCTAAAAATTCTCATTCATGGAGTTTGAACTTCAGCATTCACACCCAGCAAGCAAATGACGGCTGAAGACTGAGCAGAGGTGAACGATAGAAGGAAACCAGCATCACTGTTAGTTCCAGTTGCCTTGCAGAGTGCAGTGTTTTTAATCAAATTAAAGAACGTATTTTATGATTACACCTTTCATTACGTACAAACGTAGGATTTCACCAGGAGGAAATACAAGACTGTAAGTTGCACGTGCCTGTGAACTTCAAGGTCATAAGTGTTGAAGTGAGCTCAAGAGTTCTCTTTAAAGTATATCTTGACCTCGGTGGGGGTTACACAGGTGATAGAGCTGAAAAAATTCATTGAGCTATAGCTTAAGATTTGGACATTTCTAGTATATGTAAATTATACCTCAGTAAAAGAAAGAAAGAAATGATTACAGTTGGCATTGAACTTAGAGAGGTAGCCACTCCGATGTTCTCCGTCCGTCCAAGGAGGTGCTTGAGCCTGAACATAGGCAGGACAGGCTCTCAGGACAAGGGCATGGGGCAGGGATCGGGGAGTCTGCCCAGGGATGCCCATGTTGTGGAGAAGCCCCATCAGGTGGGAAATGGGCATGGGCTGGCCTGTGATCCCGCTGCCTTTACTGCAGTCCCTGCCTCTCCTTGAGGGTCCTGGGCCAATGCAGGAACACAATACCCACACAGGAAATATCTAGAGAGCAAGTCCAGGCGAGGCCACTGGGTCTCAGGAACAAAGCTTTTATCCTTGCTGAGGAAGGCACGTCTTCCCTGCTTCCCGGCATCTATGACAGGCAGCAGCTGAGTACATGGGGTCACGGAATCGTCACAGGCTAGATGGAGAATGGCAGTTCTCACCCAAGAAGACCCCTGGCTGAGTAAACATGGTGCCTGCCTGTCATCTCTGCCTCTCCCTCTGCTCGCCCTGGCCCTCGCCCTGGTCTCTTTAGCTCTTTTCTGTGATTCTCTCTGCCACCCAAGACACACCCAAGATTCTACACATTCTTTATCAGATTCCTGACAACTGTCAGAGGATGCTCAGAGACCTGAGCCAGACACATGTCCCCATATGCACATGTTGTTAGACGCTTCACGTCATGAACCCTCAGAAATGTTAATTGTTTGTGTGTTTCTAATAGAAACGCCCGCCTCTTGGGAGGTTTGTCTCTAGGCGAGGCTGTGAGACTGGAGTAGCAGGGGCCTAACCAATGGAGCCCACACAGGTGGTATCCTCTCACCGGGCCGCTTCCCATTCTTCTCCGTAGGAGGCAGTGTCACATTGCCCGGAAGAAGACCAATTGGCCCGAATTCAAAATGTTATCCAGGAGCTTCCTCCATCCCATTATAGGTAAGGCTTATGGTGAAATTAATTTGCAGCCTCTCAATGTGGTGTAATACTAAAGGTGCAGACCGGCATCAACAAAGGGGGTAAATTCAGTGGACAGTGGCTTTCCTAGATGTTTCAAGGTTGGTGAATAGGTCACTGTTACCGGATGACTTGGTGCCTGACCAAGGACATTGGCGGAGAGGGGCAGCCCATCTCTAAGTCACTTGCAGACCCCCTCAGAGTCCCACAGGAAGTCATTCCAATCACACAAGCCAGCCTCACGGTGATATCCTGTGGATACTTGGGTCTTACACAGATCTGTGGCCTGACCAAATCTGTGGAAACCAAGGTGGCTTTTGAACAGGTTTTGACAGTAGCTCTTGAGCGTGGGGCCTGCTTGCAGTGCCATCCCTTACATCATCTCCGTCCTTTCATTTTATTCTCACAATTTAGCCCCTGATTTTACCATCTTTCCCAGGTTCCCCTATGCCTGCCCATCTCATACGACAGGGCAGATTTTGATGTGGCAGAAGAAAAAACTTCCTAACAATAATAGATAGATATTATTCACCAGATGAAATTAGCTCCCTTGAGAAGTACCAAGTTCTTTGTAGCTGGAAGCACTCAAAAAAGAGCCCAGATGAGAGTTGATTTCAAACCTGCACGGAGGCGCCCTGGTGGGAGGAGGAATGGGTGGCCTCTAAGAACCTCAGCCTCTGAGGGGCTGGGATTCCCTGATTCTGTGTCTGGCTGGTGCTCCATGGGCCTTGGCTGACTTCTGACGAGACCATCCTCCTTCCCTACCCTGAGCCAGCATGCCTAGGGCCAAGAAAATTACTTCCATCAATCTTGATATTCCTTTAAATTTCACGAGATAGAAATAAGGAGTTTCATAAATCCAAACTTAGGGAATTATCTCCAGATGTCAGGCTTTACAAAGGCACTAAAGTTTCTTATTTTGTCAAAAAAATGAACACTGCAGGACCTTGGAATACCTGATCCGACACCTGGCCCACATCGCCTCCTTCAGCAGCAAGACCAACATGCATGCCAGGAACCTGGCCCTGGTGTGGGCCCCAAACCTCCTCAGGTAACTGCCACAGCCTCACCTCCCACCACACTGGGGGGCTCAGTCTGCAGATGAAACGAAGTCTGGGTTCTTCAAAATTGAAGGCCCTTTACAACAAATCAGTAGCTAAGTGGTTATTTGTAGCGTGTATGAATTAAAGGTGGTTTTAATAGCCTAAGCTCTTTGCTTGCTAACCAGAAACTCCGTGTTCCGATGGTGTTTTCTAGCTACAACTAGGATGCAACCAAGATTGTGGGTCCTTATGTTACAATTTCTTAAAAAGGCCTTTCTTGTCTTTGGGGCTCATTGGCTCTCCTTGATTTTTGTGGGGTCACAGCTGGCTGTAACCTGAATCAGCTTCTTCCTATCCTTGATAAATGATGACCTGTTCCATAGAACAACTGGGCGGGGGAGGAAGGAGAGCCTATGAAGGAAAAAAAAAAATCAATTTCTGTATGTTCACCCACATAGCATTTATATTTTTGTAATACCAAACCAAAAACCAAACCCATTGCCGTCAAGTCGATGCTGACTCATAGCGACCCAACAGGACAGGGTAGAACTGCCCCATTTTTGCAGCAGAAGATCCTGTATACAGTACCTAGTTGCTGTTTCAAGTTTGTTCAGTATGTTGGGCCTCACAGCCTTTGTAGAATACTTTTAAACCAAAACCAAACCAAACCCATTGCCATCGATTCGATTCTGACTCATGGCGAACCCACGTTATAGAGCAGAACTGCTCCTAGGGATTTCCTGGCTGTAATTTTTATAGAAGCTGATTGCCAGGCCTTTCTTCCAAGGTATTGCTGGGTGAGTCTGAACTGTTGACCTTTAGGTTAGTACCCAAAAAAATCAAACCCGTTGCCATCGAGTCGATTCTGACTCGTAGCGACCCTATAGGACAGAGTAGAACTGCCCCAGAGGGTTTCCAAGGAGCACGTGGTGGATTCGAACTGCCGACCTTTTGGTTAGCAGCCAAGCTCTTAACCAGTGAGCCACCAGGGTTTCCTTTAGGTTAGTAGTTGAGTGCAAACCGTTTTCGCCACTGCAGAGCCCTTTTAATTGGTCTTAAATATAGTTACAATATTCTATAGCTTAACAAACTGTGTAAGTTTAGGAGATGGGGCTTACTAGCTCTCCTTACTGCTTCAGGTTGTAGGGCAGAGTTGCTTACTGAATGTGTTTCTCCCATGGTTTAGGTCTAAAGAAATTGAAGCCACAGGTTGCAATGGAGACGCAGCCTTCCTTGCGGTCCGGGTTCAGCAGGTGGTGATTGAGTTCATCTTGAATCATGTGGATCAAATCTTTAACAACAGTGCACCTGGGTCTCTGGAGAATGATGGTAACAGCCCCTCCTGGCACCACCAGCCCCTTTTCTTTCTTGCCCTAGTCATGGGGCCCAAGAATAGGGTAGGCTTGGTTCTAGCTTTGAGTGTTGACTGTGCTTGTGGCTGACTACTTTGCGTGCCAGTGTCTGTGGATCATGAGTGTAGACGTCTGTATGTATGTAGCAAAGGTATGGTATATTTTAGCTTGTTCCTCATCAGTTGCATACATGACCTACCATGAATGTGGCATGGTGAACTGGAATAATGTTCTGTTGGTCCTGGTGAGTTCTTACACTCTGAGTTACTATGTGGAGGCACTGGCAACATTCCTTTCCTTAACAACTAGATTTTATTTTCGTGTTCAGTATGATATTTCAGATGATCCCTATGCTTTCCTCTTGCAGTCTTAAGTGAACGGGTTAAGAGGCAGCATGTTTATGCTCACATATATATTCAGAAGTATTTATCGCTCTCGTGTATTCGCAATGCGTTCTTTTCACAAGTATTTATTGTGTGCTTACTTTGTTCTCTCCTGCACCAGGCACTAGGGATACAAAAATGAGTGTGTGTTGTGTGTTTATGGGCACATGTGAGTAGTTAGCATTATGTGACTGTAGCCATATTGGTGAGAAATGCACAGCTATTTCAGGCTGGATGTTATGGGATGATTTTTCAATCCTGTAGGTCTCATTATGACTTAATGACCCCTATGAGTGAACTGGTTTATGCCACTTGAATGCATGTGAGCCTAATTTATAAAAACCAGAAATTCAGTTATCAAGAAGCCGGGTACATAACATTTGTGTATGACGGTGGTTTCCCAGTGTTAGCATGCATCAGAATCACCCAATGGGCTTGTTAAAGCACAGGTTATTGGACCTCATCCACCGTTTACGACTCAGTAGGTCTGTAGTGTGACTGATAATTTGCATTTCTAACACGTTTCCGGGTGATGCTGATGCTGGTGGTCTGGGGTGCACACGTGGAGAACCACTGGTATATGAGAACCATATCTGCAAAATGTTTATGTTCGCTGATCAAAGTATTCCTTTTCAGCTCAGGTAATATATTTGGAAAAATCAAGTATAATAATCAGAATACTCAATTGCAATTAGCATCATATTCCAGTTCCTGGTATAATTGTTCCCATCCTTAACCTGCCCTCTATGTGGTTTCTGACCTTCCTTTTTATCTTTATATTAACTCTCCCATTTAGAGATGTAATTTTTATTGTAAGTTGTATCAAAATCTTTTTGGAAGTAAGTGAAAAGTGATAAGCACTCGTTCATTCTTTTAAGTTAACAAGTAAGGTATTGGGGGCTTACTCTCTGCCGGGAACTATTCCAGGCACTCCACATACATCATCTCATTGACTTATCACGACAATCGTCATACAGTTGTTATCAACCTTATTTTATAGAGGGAGGGACTTGAGAACCAGAAAAGCTTACTAACCACCCAAGGTCACATAGCTAGTAACTGGTGGGACTGAATGTTGAACCCAAATCCTTTAGCCTTTGCTCCCTTTTTAACTCTAGGTTGCCTGTGAGGAAAAAAAGTAAGAAAATGCACAGATAAACCACTGAGGAAGATGAATGCCTTTGGAAGACTGTTCTTTCAGACAGTAAATTCCATCCATGATGGTTCATTTTAACGTTGTTCCTATTTCAGCCTGGAAATGCCTGTTGTCATGATCTTTGCCTTCACCGTCTTTTATCCTGCGTGTTGCAACCCAATTTACTCTTGGACCTTTAGCTCTTGACTGCCTCCTATACCTGCGTCTTAGTTATCTAGTGCTGCTGTACCAGAAATGCCGCAAATGGGTGGCTTTAACAAACAGAAATTTATTTTCTCATGGTTTAGGAGGGTAGAAGTCTGAATTCAGGATGCTAGCTTTAGGGGAAGGCTTTCTCGCTCTGTCAGCCTCTTTTGAGCCTCTGCTCCTGGGTAATCTTCATGGGGTTTGGTGTTTTTCTTCCCCCAATCTCTGCTTGCTCACTTGCTTGTTTAATCTCTTTTATATCTCAAAACAAGTTTGACTTAAAACACACTCTACACTAATACTGTCTCATTAACATAACAATCAAATGAGATTATAACCACAGGTTTAGGGGTTAGGATTTATAACACATATTTTGGGGGGACACAATTCAGTTCATAACAACTTGCTCTTCAACTGTGTTTCATTTGAAGGTTTTGTTATGGATTTTTTTTTTTAATAATATTTTATTGAGTTTTTGGTGAAAGTTTATACAAGTTAGGTTCCCATTTGACAATTTCCAAACAAATTGCTCAGTAACATTAGTTACATTTATCACAATCTGTCAGTATTCTCTCTCTCTCTTTTTTTAAATAGTTTTGTTAAGAGTTCTTATTGACTTTGGTGGGGTACCATACTTAATGTTTACACAGAACGGACTAAGTCATCCTGTCTGGAATTTCGGATTTGGACAGCGTTCCATTTCAAACTGGAAAGATTTTAGAAGTCACATAATCTAACACCTTTTAGTCCCTTTATTTGACAGATAAGAGCACTGAGGCCAGAGAGATTGTGATGAGCCCAAGAGTCATTAAAAAATAAATGTACGAAAAATAAATAAATGTACATTGAGCTCCTCCATGTGCCAGGCACTGTTCTGGACCTTGGGGACACATCAGTGCACAAAACAACTACAAAGATCGTGCCCTGAAGACTCTCCCTTTCATAGAGCTATGGTCGAGTAGGGAAGACAGGCCACATATAAGTTTACAAATAAATACATCATCACGTCAAAGACAATAAATACCATGAAAAAAATACAGCAGGGTATGTGACAGTGAGTGACCCAGGGGTGTTATTTTGGGACAGACTGATCATGGTCTCTGAGGAAGCGATCTTTGAACTGAGACCTGAATGACAAGAGGAACCAGCCACATGAGGATGTGGGGGATAAGTGTTCCAGGACCAGAGAACAGGAAGTGCAAAAGCTCTGAGGTGGAAACGGACTCGAAGTGTTGCAGGAAGTAGGTTAGTGTGGTCTCCAGAATGGGGTGCCCCACCCTGTGGATTCCAAAGACAATTACTGTGAGTCCTGGAAGAAACTCTCACAATTTCTTTTTAAATTTATTTTTAATCTTAGACTTTTTAACTACTATTATTTTGGATATGTTTTATCATACACATAATACTAATACAGTGGTATATAAGTATAATTATTTATAAATCTATGCATATGTGTCATGGAAGTGTGTATTTAAAAAAATCATTACTGTATATTTTTTAGACCACTGGGTCAGTGGGTGAAGAGAGGGAAAGCTGATGAAAGGTCCTTGCAGGTCGTGCTAAGAGCAGTTTGTTCTCAGTGTGGTGGGAAGGCACTGGAGGATCTTAAGCAGGGGAGTGGTGTGATTTGGACATCTTTGCAGATGCGGAGAAGAGGGACTGAAAGGCAGCAAGGCTAGAAGCAGGAAAACCAGCTAAGGAGCTGCCGTGGAAATGCTGGTAGAAAATCATGACAGTCTGCACTAGGATGTTAGCACTGGAAAGAAGGAAAGGAGCTAGATTCAGGATATCCTTTGGAGGCCAAGTCACAGGACTTCTTATGGTCAGTATGTGGGGAGGTGTGCATCAAAGAAGGAAGGAATACAAAGTAACTATTCCAGGTTTTTGACTTAAGCAGCTGGGTGGTCAGTGGTGCCATTTGCCAATATGGAGAAGACTGGAGGAGGAACCAGTGGGAGGTGAGGAGCCCACGTCAAGAGCTCTGTTAGGAAATGTAAAGTCAGAGATGTCGAGGAGGCCTCAGGGCAGAGGAGGGTGCTAACCTGGGGTCTCCTGACTCTGTCGTTTATGTCCTTCCTGTTTTTCTGGTTGCTCCCAGTGACTTAATTTTTTTTAAGTAAATAATTAAATAACAAAGTCATAAATAATCTAGAATCTATGAACAAACACTGACAGTCAATTCAATATAAGTATTTTTAACCACCTCTGAGCTGCCGGAAACTTGACTGAAAAGTTTTCAGGATCCCAGGATACAGGCAGTCGCTGGGTTACGAACATCTGATTACGTATAACCCATAGTTACGAACCAACCCCGTAAAGCCTATCATATTAAAAATTCAAGGTACATACAATGGTTAGTAATAGCAAACAGGTGCTACTTTGCGACCATCAAAACATTATTATTATTTCTCTTCAGTGAGTGGCGTCTGGGGTCTTAAAACTTATAAGCGGCCATCTAAGATGCATCAATTGGTCCCGACCACCTGGAGTAAAGGAGAATGAAGAACACCAAAGACACAAGGAAAGTAGTAGCTCAAGAGACAGAAAGGGCCACATAAACCAGAGACTTCATCAACCTGAGATCAGAAGAACTAGATGGTGCCCGGCTACCACCAATGACCACCCTGACAGGGAACACAACAGAGAGTCCCTGATGG
>NW_004443962.1:13655757-13727381 GCF_000243295.1 Trichechus manatus latirostris | reverse complement strand
GGCTACCACCAATGACCACCCTGACAGGGAACACAACAGAGAGTCCCTGATGGAGCAGAAGAAAGGTGGGGTGCAGAACTCGAATTCTAGTAAGAAGACCAGACTTAATGGTCTGACTGAGACTGGAGGAACCCTGGAAAGCATGGCTCCCGGACTTTCTATCAGCCCAGAATTAAAACAATTTCTGAGGCCAACTCTTCAGACAGGGATTGGACTGGACTGCGGGACATAGAGTGATACTCATGAGGAATGTGCCTCTTGGCTCAAGTAGATACAAGAGACTAAACGGGCAGCTTCTGTCCGGAGGTGAGATGAGAAGGCAGAGAGGGTTAGGTGCTGGTTGAATGGACACAGGGAATCGGGGGTAGAAAGGAGAAGTGTGCTGTCACAGTGTGAGGAGAGCAATAGGGTCACATAACAATGTGTGTGTAAATTTTTGTATGGGAGAGTAACTTGAAATGTAAACTTCATCTAAACTACAACAATAAAATAATAATAATTAAAATCATTATTATTATTTCTGTATTATTATGTTAGAGATGTTTTAGTATATCTGAAAGTGTTTCTTTAATGTTTTTATGCATGTAAAGGTACACTATATACTAAGACAAACATTTGACTAACTGACGTTAGATATGAACCATGCCTAACTGTTCCAACTTATGAAACAAATTCGACTTAAAGACAGACTTAGGAATGGAACTCGTCTATAGTCTGGAGACTGCCTGTATATTTAACTGCAGTCCTGCTGAACAACTGTTATGCTTCTCCTCCCAAGAAATGCCCCAGTATCATAGACTGTCTCCGTTTTCTCTGAGGCCCTTTGTCAGTGGCTTTATATCCCTCCATTCAGAAAGGGTCATGTTCTGCAAAGAGAGAAATAGTGCCATCATTGCTTTCTAAAAATAAAAGACTGATATAAAAAGGGATTTCTTGGTCCAGCTTTGTCCACATTATCCTAGAGCCTTCCTAAGTCACAGAAAACTGGCCAAGTCACCAAAGACTAAATACAGGCAAACTTAGATCCTTTCTTTTTTACTTCAGTCAGGGTTTCCCAACCTCAGCACTACTGACATTGGCAGGGGGCAGGGGGGCGTTGCCCTGTGCATTAGTAGCATCCCTGGCCTTTACCTACTAGATGCCTGTAGCACCTCCCTTACCAGTTGTGACAACCAAAAATGTGCCCAGATAGTGCCACATGTCCCCTGGGGAGGAGGATGCAAAACCGTTCCCAGTTGAATAGCACTGACTTGGAGAAGAGACAACTCTGGACATCACTGATCTGTGAGCATAACCTCTATTCCTAAAAAATTACCATAGAGTAAGAGAGGGTTGGCTTGACACACTGGAAGATGACTGGATAGTGAGTTTTAGGGGATGGTGTAGGCTGTAA
The DNA here is from genome assembly GCF_000243295.1 of Trichechus manatus latirostris. Lineage (NCBI taxonomy): Eukaryota > Metazoa > Chordata > Mammalia > Sirenia > Trichechidae > Trichechus > Trichechus manatus. The sequence goes on along the minus strand of NW_004443962.1, from coordinate 13,725,988 downwards.
AATGCCTTTTTACTACAGAGAAATAAGCCTGGGTGATCTAGGGGAAGCAAAGGCTCCAGCTGTGCCTTATCCTGGCTGAATGAGGCTACCTCTGGGGCTGGGCATACATTCTCATCTGGCCAAAGCACTGGGTAGAGTTTCTAGACCACTGCTTTTACTCTGGCTGACAGTAAGTGTTCAATAAATGTTTGTTGTACAAATGAATGGAGGGTCTGACTATGAAAAGTATAGGAAGTGGAGGTTACTTCCTGGAGCCCCTTTTGCCCTCTGGCTAGTCTGGCCAGGAGAGTTGTCAATTTCCTGTGCAGCCTTCAACCCAGGCCTAACCAGGCGCCAAGAGAAGCCAAGGGTGGCACTCAGCACCGTCAGGAGGTCAGGAAGGGAGGAGCCACAGACGGAGTCTGGCAGGGCCTGGTGTACAGATCTCCTCCCAGGACTGAGCTCTTCTCTCTTATTTTACAGAAAACCGGCCCATCATGAAAAGCCTGACCTTGCCAGCCCTCTCCCTGCCCATGAAGTTGGTGAGCCTGGAGGAAGCTCAGGCCCGGAGCCTGGCTACCAACCATCCTGCTCGGAAGGAAAGGCGGGAGAATAGCCTGCCTGAGATTGTCCCTCCTATGGGCACCCTCTTCCACACCGTCCTTGAGTTGCCAGACAGCAAGTGCGTGGCGTCCTTTCCAATTCCAGAAATGCTTGGGTGGAGGGGAACAGAAGAGGAGACGTATAGTCTCGGGGCCATGATGGCAGCATGGGTTGGGGAGTGTGGTCTGGGTTGGGAGTAAGGAAACATTCCAAAGAGATGGGAGTTGTCTCCACAACACTGTCATCAGCGATCGATGCCTTCACTCACTGTCCCCAAAGTTATCAAGACCCCTTATCTCCCACCAGAGATCTCTAGCACCACCATGGGGGTGACTGTGACAGAGGTCAGGAGTCATGACCAAAATCCCTTACTCCTTAGTTTAGACAAAACAGTCTTGAAGTTTTCAAAAGGAAGTTTACTAAAAAAAAAAACATGACCTCTACGCCCCCGCCCTCATGTGACATAATGAAAGGTGTAGAGATGAATCTCTTGACAGAGGACAAGCTGACAAATAGCACCACTCTAGGCTGAGAGCTGTGGGCAGGCAGTACTTGCGGGCACGCATTCCTGGCCTCCTTTCCTCCTTTCAAACCTGGCAGAGGCCTCCCTCCCCTCTAAAAACAAAGCCAACTTCGTTTTCACTTGTAGGATATTTTCTTTCCTCATTTCTCCCTCTTACTTCCTGCACTGCAACTCTGGTCTCCACCTGTCCCCCACTCGCACCCCCATATAAAAGAAGACAGCCATTGAAGCAGGAACCTTAATTCTAGGCAGACAGTAGGTGAAGGAGCTGAAAGGCAATCTGGAGAACGTTATCTCTGCTGTTTAATCACTGACAAGAATTATGAAAACAGGCACCTCTGACCTCTTGTCGGAGTCCTCCCCAAGATGGCGGGGCTGTTTGCTTTTGAGGAGGGCAGGAAGAGGGCTGCCCTGTTGCACAGCTGTGGGAGGTACCCGTCACACTGCATGCAATGGGAATGGTTCACCTGGAAGACACCTGGCGAGGATCCTCCATCTCCTGTATGCATGAGTCATGTACTCTCATGACTGAGTCCCACTGCTCTTCCCCCTAAATCCTTGGCAAATAAAACTTCTACCCAGGGATCAGGGAGAAGAGACTCTCAGAAGAACCACCAAGTACATTTTCTCTGTGCCTTCAACCGCACCAGGGTGTACCACAGCCAAAGGTAGGCCACTTGGTAAAATACACTCCAAGGCCCAGTGTGTGAAATAAACCAGGCCAGGTCCAAAAGAAATGACCCAGCACTGCAGATCTCTGATTGATCATAAAAATATGCTAGGCTTGAGACCTGGATGTTCTATGGAAGCTTCTTGAGCCCTGCAGAGAAAACGCCCTCTGTGGAACCCACAGGTTGCAGGGTTTCATCCTGGAACTTCATGAAGTCCCAAGGCTGGGCCAAGCCAGAGCAGAGCAAGGCCTCTGCGGTGATCCCTGGTGGTGCCAGGGTCTCCTGCACCCTCTCAGCTGGGCTTAACACCTAGTTCCCCGCCTCTTACTGAAGCTGTCTGCCTGTGATGCACCAGGGAAATGGAGGCAAAGCCAGACGCACTAACCTCTGCACTTCTCTGCAGTGGCTTTGATCATGCTCAGCAGATGACAACTCTCCCTATCCCCACCTGCCTCTCTTCGCCTCTCATGGGGCCCATCAAAAGTAGAAAAAAGTCAAACTTCTTTTCCAGATCTGCTTTCTCATCCAACACTTCTTCATTCCCTGAAAGACTTCACTAGCCCTTTCCTCACCTGTGGATGTCCCAGCAGGGTGGCCACAGTTCAGGGAGCAGAACAGGACTGTGGTCTATGGTCTTTAGTGGTTACTCCTGTAAAAAAATAAAATAAAAATAAATAGATAGATAATAGGCATCTTTGAAAACTCAGGACTCACGTGTTTACCAGAATTCCCTCCAAGGAAGTTGTGACCTTTGAGTCTCCCACCAATCCCTGGCTCTGTCTGCCCTGCCCCCACCACCCCTCACCTTCTCTAACAGCATGCCTCTGTCCCTTGCCTGGGAGAATATGGCCCTTGGTCTAATTTATGAAAGCCTAGCCTGTTATCTAGGGCATCCCAGACAGGGTGAAAGTCAGGTTCAACTTGGATTTTTGAGAAGAATTTCCTGAAACGTCAGAGCCTTTCATAACTAAGAGTATGATTAGAATATTCTTTCTCAATTTAAAAGTACCACTGAAATTACTAGTTACCAAACTAATCCCTAATGGCTTGGCTTCTTTAGAAGAAAGCTCTCCAGTAAATCAAAGAAGTGGAAGTCAATATTTAACCTGGGACGTTCTGGATCAGACTCCAAGTCAAAGCTGAGTAGAAATGGGAGTGTATTTGTGAGAGGACAGAGGCTCTCAGGTAAGAATTAATAACAGTTATATTTTATGATGGGTTTCTTCCCCGCCTCTCCACCCCAACTAGCTCTGCTTCCTAAGTCATTGGTTTGATCAAGTCAAACTCGGCCTTGAAAGAGAAACTTATAAATTAATTAGAGGGTTTTTTTTTTTTTTAAAATAATAATAATTTTAGACTTACAAAAAAGTGACAAAAGTAGTACACAGAGAACCCGTATACCCTTCACACAGCTTCTCCTAATGTTATCATCTTACATAACTGTAGTACAATTATCAAAGCTGGAAAATTAATATTGATATAATACTATTAACTAATTTATAGATCTTATTCATATCTCACCAATTGTCCACTAATGTCCTTTTCTGGTCCAGGATCCAGTTCAGAAACCCACATGACATTTAGTCATCATGTCTCCTTAATTTTCTCCAATCTAGACAGTTCCTCAATTTTTCTTTTTCTTTATGACCTTGACATTTTTGAAGAGTACTGACCAGTTATTTTGTAGAATATCCTCAGTTTGGGTTTGTCTGATATTTTCTCCTGATTAGAATGAGGATATGAATGTTTGCAGCAATACCACAGAAGTGATGTGCTCTTCCCAGGGCCTCATATCAGGAGGTACATGATGTCAATATTTTATTACTGATGATACTAATTTTGATCACTTGGTGAAAGTGGTGTCTACAGGTTTTGCCACTGTAAAGTTATTATTTTTTTCCTTTGCAATTAATAAATATCTCATGGGAGATATTTTGAGACCATGCAAATATTTTGTTTCTCATCACACTTTTGTCCATGTATACCCACTCCTCACTCATTGACACGTTTAGGTTCCAAAGACCAGGTCGTTATGCAAAAATTGGTGTTATGCCAAAATGGAGGATGACCACATCAGATCACAAAATGCAGGATGACTACATCATTACATAACTGCCAAATTATATCATTACATAACTGCCAAACCACTGAGAATCATGGCCCAGCCAAGCTGACACATAACCTTAACCAAAATAGCCAGCATTACTCTTCACCTTGCACCTTGGTGTTCGTTACTGCCAGACATACGTCATTAATGTGCAAAATAGTCAGACAGTAGATCTTTTACCATTGTCATGAATGCAAAATGTTGGATAACAAGATAGTCGATAAGTGGGGAGTAGGTGTATCTTAGCATACATTAGTGGTTCTTGCCTGCAACAGTTATTACTGTGGTGTTGGCCAAATGGTGATTTCCTATTTCCATTATTCATTCTCCATTTATTAATTGTAATTCTACTGTAAGGAAGAGCTGTCCCTTTCTCCCAGGGTCATGATTTTTAAATAGGGATGCTGTACTGTGGGACTTATTTCTGACTAATGAATAGAAATTGATGCAGGAAGGAATTGAGGGAACCACCATGTAATGGGGAATATAACCAATCCAGCAGGACATTGGGTTAGGAAAGAGAAGACCAAAGAAAATCTATATCAATGTTCTTTAGTGTCCTAGATTGAAAGTATGATAAAATGGAGGCAGTAGTTATAAAAAATGAGTTGTAAAAGGTAAATGTCCAAATGCAATGGGCAAGCCTTGATTGAATCTTGGTTTGAAAAAAAAAAAATATCTTCAAAATACAATTTTGGGAACAAATAGAGAATTTATGGATATAGACTGACTATTAGATGGTATTAAGGAATTGAAAATTTTCTCAGGGTGCTAGTGATTCCTAGGAGACACATGCTAAAGTTCAAGAGTGAAGGGTGAAAAGTTAAAATACTGAAACTCACTTTCAAATGGTTCAACATGATGTCAGTAGGTATACAGATATAGAAATAGATAAACAAAGCAAATGTATAGCAAAATGTTGACAATTGTTGATACTAGATGGTAGGTTTAGAAGTCTTCAACTTTTTTGAATATTTGAAATTTTCAACAATAAAGACTTTGGGGGACAAAAAGTTAATGCCTGTAGGAGAAATGAGAGATAATATTTTTAAATATTTTCCTTGAACCTGGTGATAATTGTATGCAAAGACTCAGAAAGCACAGATACTAGAAATATTCACATTTGCTTGTAGGAGTAATGAGGGATGCTACAGGGTATTGCAGTTACAATGATTTAGGCTGTAAATAATATCAAATCCAACTCAACTGGCCTATACAATGAGGGCATTTATTGGCTTCTGTAATTGGACATCCAGGTGTAGCACAGGCTTCAGGAGTGGTTTGACCCAGTACCTCTGTCGCCATTCTCAGTTTCCCTCAGCTGTACTCTCTCTGCAGTTTGAATCCACCAGCCGCTCGTTGAAAACTCTATGGGGCAGTTCTACTCTGTCCTGTAGGGTTGCTATGACTCAGAATTGACAGCAACGGGTTTGGTTTGGTTTTTTTTTTCTTCTGGTACCCTCTGTGTGGGCCACCTTCATCCCTAGACTGGCTCCCCTTGCTATGGCCGAATAGCCGTAATAGTGCTAGGCTTTACCTTTGAATTATCACCCTGTACACAGGGAGAAACAGCGTCATTTCTCATGGCTTGCGCCTAAGAACAGAAACCCTTCTTTCCCAAAAGGCCCCATCAAACTCTCCTCACATCTCAACAACCTGCACTGAGTCACATGGATCAATTCCGACGACTGAAAGAATGCCTTGGCTTAGGCCTGGGTTCCTGAACCAGTCACTGTGGCGTGAGGAATGGGATCCCCAGTCGGAAGCACCCAGGGAGCAGCAGGCTCTGAGAAGGGAGAAGAGAAATGGGTTCTGGGCAGGCATCTACCCAGATAGGGAAGAATATACTTCACAAAATGAAAGGACAGCCCCCGTGAAGAGGGCAGATTGCCCCAGGCAGGGCAGATTAGATACAAATCGGGAAGGAGGGGTCTCTAAGGAGAATCTGAGGGATCGAGTTCCTGGCAAGAAACTCCTGATCTAACTATAAGAGGTTTGCTTAAAGCACATCAGAGAGGGAATTCCAGTTACAGAATCAGTGATACCATGATGCAAGAGGTTCACCAAGTGGTGAAAATCAACAAAACAAATGAACAAAAATGAAATAAACGGTTTGCCTTGATCTTGACGTAGGAAGATTCCCACCCCCGTAGGGTTTTCAAAAGGAGGAAGTCCAAGGTGCCGGATCAAACCGTGGTGAACTCACAGGACACACAGGGCGTTCTGGGCCAGAGGTTCTCTGCACAGCCTCCCCTCAGGATCGCCCACAGGACGGCTCACCCCCACCCAGTGTTGCCTCAGGAGGTCTGAGTATCCGTAGTTTTTTAAAAGTGCCCCAGGTGATTCTGATATGCAGCCAGATTCTAAGGTCTTATGAACAAACTAGGAGCCCTGGTGGCACTGTGGTTAAAGCACTCGGCTGCTAGCGAAAAGGTCAGCAGTTCAAACCCACCTGTGGCTCCGTGGGAGAAAGATGGGGCAGTCTGCTTCTGTAAAAATTTACAGCCTTGGAAACCCTATGGGGCAGTTCTACCTTTAGGGTCACTATGAGTAGGAATCGATTCAACGGCAGTGGGTTTGGATTTCGGATGAACAAACTAATCAGATATAGATCGCCAAACCAATAGAAATTTGATAGGATGCAAGGGTGAAAACATAAAATCATCAGTGTCAATACAAGTGGTTTCCTGTGGCCTTGACTGTTTTCCAGGCAGCCATCTTTTGCCAGAAGAGTGTTGCTGGAACTCTGGAACTAAAGACCAGTGGGCCTTGTGGTCATAACGCTAGTGGAATCTGTAGGTGATGGTAGGCCTGGAACCCTGTAACACAATCCACCTAGGGCAAGGCAGAGCAGGCTCTGTAAGTGGGATCGCCATTTATCAAAGCATGCATATGAAAAAAGAGAATCAGTGAGTTAATGTGCTTACACAATTTTTTAAAATCCTTAAACAAACTCCATAAGTAAGGGTGTTTTACAAATTAATTCACCATAAATGGTATTGGGTTTCTTGTGGGAGGAGGAGGATGAAGGGGCATTTAGCCATATTTAGAAAATTGAACAGAGATAAGAAATAAAGCGTAAGAAAAATGGGACTCAGCTGAATGAAGATGTATAAACTTTGGAATCTCCCAGGGACTGGTATTTGAATTGATTCAGTTTAAACTTTTTTAATATTATCAAACAGAAGAGTTCCGGAAACTCTCCACAAGGAATTCTTCTGAGCAGAGACATTCCAAAGCCATAGGGATCAGTGAAGAGGGGGACTCAAGGACCCAGAGGCTAGCAAGAAGCTGGTGGATGCAGCTCTATGAGGCCAAGTCAAGGTCCCAGACAGAAAAATATAATCTAGACATAGTCATGGGCCAAGAGGCCCTGAGTTACTACCCAGGAAAGGGGCCGGGGAGCCCTTGGGGACTGTCCCCTGAAGCCATAGCCCTGCTGTGCTGCTGTGGTCATCCAGCCCACAAGGCGCTGCAGCGTCAGAAAGGGGGTCTGACACCAAAGGTGAACACCGATGTTCCCAAAGACAGAACTGCTGCCCAGCCTCCGTGACTCACTGGGTCACCTGGTCACTGCCCCTCAAGGCAGACATGTGAAAACCGGGGGAAGTTCATAAATGCAGTTCCCAGAAACACAAAGGCCAAAAGCTGTGTCAGAATGCGTGGATGAATAAAGGGATGCCAGCCAGGTTGTTCTAGGATAATAAATCAGTTTGTAAACTTGTGAAAATAGCAGACCTTCAAAGGATAAGAACTCTGCGTTAGTGGAAGGAAGGAGGTTTGCAGGCAGTCTCTGCCACCTCCACAAGTTTGAGTGAAGAGGCTGTGTCCTCCCACCACAAATCCCTGGTCAGGCACAAGCCCAAAGCTGGGAGGCCAGGGTGCTAATTCAGAGCCTCCCAGAAGGAACAGGGTTTGAGGCAAGGAGGAAAAAAGGGAGTTCACCTACAAACTGAAAAACTGGCAGTTCAAACCCACCTAGAGGTACCTCAGAAGAAAGGCCTGGCAATCTGCTTCTGAAAGATAACAGCCATTGAAAACCCTATGGAGCCCAGTCCTACTCTGATACACATGGGATTGCCACGAGTCAGAGTTGACTTGACAACAGCTGGTCTGGATTTTTAAAAGAGGGATAAAACAGCTGTGAGTTACTGTCCACTTTGGGTTAGGGCGGACCCTGCCTGCTTCTTGTAGAACCATAGCCTCTGTTCCCCTTTGTTGCTGAGCCCTTGCTGATCCTGAATAACAACAACAACGATACACAATAGTTACTTTTTACTGAGCACTTACTCTATTCCAGGCTGGTACAACCTAGTCACTTTATATACCTCACTCTTTTAACTCTCACAGCAGCCCTATTTTTTCCTTACATGCACATGAGAAAACAGAAGCTTATTGAGATTAAGCTGCTCATCTGAGGTCACACAGCCCCAGGTGGCAGAGTTGGAATTCAAACCCAGATCTGTCTGAATCCAGAGTGGCCTTAAAGGCTACTAGGCCTGGGCTCCTCGTCAGCCTCCAGACTGCCCTCTTCCCGCTCCTGGCAAGCTTGACCCAGGAGGAACCACCTTCCAGCCACTTCAGCCACCTGACGAGAAATGCTATCCATGAAAGTATTTAACACCATGCCTGGGATAACACATTTTCACTTATTCAAACCTCACACCCTTCCAAAAACCTCCTAAGCTACAAATATGCATAGCATACAGCAGGCACGTGGCAGGTGCTCAGTGAAGGGTTGGCTGGGATCTGCTCCAGGGTGAGGCCGATGGGTGAGATCATTGGGGGAGCAACCCGTCTGCAGATTTTAAGGAGCAGAGCTGCACCTGCAGAGAAAGGCAGCCCCGCTTCCCTGGGCCCTCTCACCTATTGTAACAAATTCCTGGGGGCTGAGAGGTGTGGCCCTCAGCCAAGAATCCTGCTGTCTACCCTGACAGAGGGTCTGCCTGGAGCCCCACGGATGCCCCGCATAGAGTCATTGTGGAATGCTTTTTGTCCAGTAAAACTGCGCTCAGGACTCTGCGTTGGCCTACAGCCATTTGACAAAACTGCTATTTACCTTTATCTGTAAAATGTTAATAAAACGTTGATCTACAAATGCTCTGTTTTTATAAGGATAGTCCCATTAAGAATATAGGAACATCTAGAATGGGGTGGGAAAATGTTTTCCAAGGGGACAAATTATAAATATTTAAAAAACTTCCCTAAAAAAGATTTCTCATGCATACTTACAGCCTGACCTCGTATTCTGAATACTTCCTCTTCATACGCACTCAGCAGTGATGGTTTTTCTTTTGCCTTTAGTGGAGAAGGCTACTATTCGACCAGCGAAAAGCATGGACTCGCTGTGCTCAGTGCCCGTGGAAGGTGAGATTTTACAGATAGTTTCTGAACTGGCTGGGGGATGGAAGCTCGTACACAGACTTGCCTTTCTAAGCTGCTGTGCCTGCTCATCCCTAGTCACAATCATGTACAATCAACCAGTCCCAAATCCCTCCCTATCCCTTTCTGAACTCAAGGGGTTCACGGGGCCCTTGCATAACCCCTTTGCTCTACCTCAGGGATAGTCCTAAAAGAGGTTTCCTCTCAGCTGGCCATAACTGGAGAACAGGTATACTTTGCATTCAAACCTGACCCAGGTAAAGGGTCAACACCTGAAAACTAGGGCAGACGAGCCTTCCTCTTCGGGCATAAAGGAAGAACCAAAGCGTTGGTTTATACCTCATGGTTTTGTGTCTGTGCCTAGATGCTTATGTGAAATGAATTTGGATGTTTCCATAGGCATTAGCTTCATAATGCTTGTCAAGTCATGATTTGGGTTGGTAGATTCATTCATTCATTCATCAGTAAACACAGATTCAGCACCAGCTGTGCGGCAGGTAATTTGCAAGTGCCGACTATGACATCGTTTGCTGGAGTAAAATGTATGTACAGTTGCATGCGAGGTGACACCGATCACCAAAACGGCACCCCACTACACTGTGTTCTCACAGGTCTAGCCTTAAGAGATGACTTGCCTGTACCTGTCACTTCTATTTTTGTTAAGCAACCAACAAGTACCATTACAAGCTATAAGGCAAAGGCCTTCCCTGACAGACTCTTGAAACTCGCCCACAGTTATTCCACCACTTTCCAACCCCTGTAATACAGGACATTTTTCTCTTTAATAAATGAAGCAGCCTGAAATAATACAGAAAATCTTTAAAGCAACTTAAATAAATAATTACAAATTTGTAAAATAATCAGTGAAGTCTTTTTTTAAGCTGATCTGATACTTTTAGCATTTTTATCCATTTGCTTGGGTTTCAAAACTCCTTGCCCAGATTTTCAAGATTTGATACTTCAACACCTAGCTCACCATTTCTGTGGGTGTTGGGCAGGTCATCTAATCCCTCGGAGCCTCAGTTTCTTCATGCGTTAAAGGAGATCATTACACTTACTTATAGGGTGGGTGTAAGAGTTAAACCTAATGCTACATAAAACGCCCAGCGTAATACTTAGTACTCCTCTTACTACTTAGTGGAAAATTATTTTCCAGATTCCTGGCAACTCACTTGTCTTCTCCCAGCTTCTTTATTTCCCAGAAGACTTTTTCTTCTTTGCCCTCACTTCTAAGTCAGCTGAGAGTGCCTCCTCACAGCAAGGCTGTCTAACATGTAGTTAATTCCCACTTCCGGTCTCTCATCCTCTGAATCAACAGCCTGGAAAGGGGGAAAGGTCTAGCTGAGAATGGCATTTGTGTCCTCGCTGAGAAATCAAACCCCTATCTGGGTCCATCTGTCAGAAAAGACTTAAAACAAGATTCTGATGTTTTGCCTCCCCACCGCGCCTGCCCCCCAATCAGTTCGAGCAAACATCAAAATCTCTCGTCTGTCTCTCTACTATTTTATGATCTACATTTAGTGCTTGGCAAATGACAAGCTCTGCTGAGCAATCCTAGCAGCAATTTCTTTAGGAAACTGCTCTACCAGCAAAGTTTAAAGCTGGTCCCATCTGGTACAACAGCAAACGGTCCTGTCACGGCACCATGCCCATGAGAAAACGCTTCGTCTCTTGTCAGCTGAATGTTATGTATCTGCCTTTACTAGAATGACTGTCCCCTTGTTAACAGAGTCTCTGGGTGATGCAAATTGTTAAATGCTCGGCCACCAGCCGAAAGGTTGGCGGTTCAAACCAACCCAGAAGCTCCTCAGAAGACAGGCCTGGCAATCTGCTTCCGGAAGGACCCAGCCTTCAAAACCCTAAGGAGCACTTCTGCTCTGCACACGGGGGCCGCCATGAGTGGTAGTGGATGTTAACTTAAAACAGCAGCAGCGATGGCAGTACCCTCGTTAGATCGCTACGCCTTCCCAGTAGTCAAACGCCGCGTGCCTGCCCTTATGAGGCTGTGCAGCTGTGTGTGCGCCCAGGCTGCTGACTGTGTCCTTGTTCTTCCTCACTAGGGAAAGAAACCAAAGGAACTTTCAATCGAACAGTTACCACCGGTGGATTTTTCATTCCGGCGACGAAAATGCACTCGACCAGCACTGGCAGCTCATGTGATCTCAGCAAGCAGGAGGGCGAGTGGGGCCAGGAGGGGATGCCAGCCAGGGCTGAGGGGGGCTTTGATGTGAGCGGCGACCGGAGCCCCCTGCAGGGCGCTCAGGCCCGGCCCCCGCCCGAGCAGCTGAAGGTGTTCCGGCCCATGGAGGACCCCGAGAGCGAGCAGACAGCCCCGAAGATGCTGGGGATGTTCTACACCTCCAGCGACGGCCCCAGCAAATCCGTCTTCACCAGCAGCCTCTTCCAGATGGAGCCCTCGCCCCGCCACCAGCGCAAGGCCTTGAACATCTCCGAGCCCTTTGCGGTGTCCGTGCCGCTCCGCGTGTCAGCTGTCATCAGCACCAACAGCACCCCGTGCAGAACACCCCCCAAGGAGCTGCAGTCTCTTTCCAGCCTGGAAGAGTTTTCTTTCCAGGGGTCAGAGAGTGGAGGTTGGCCTGAAGAGGAGAAGCTGCTGGGAGCTGAGGCTTCTACAGGTAAAGTGGGGAAGGAGGGTCTGTCTCCATTGCAGAGATGAAAACCAGACCTCAACGTGTTTAAACAGAGTTTGCAAGGCAGTGTAGTGAAGTGGTTAGGCTGTGGGCTCTGGAACCAGATTGCCTGGGTACAAATCCAGGATTAGCCATTTTGCTGTATGATCTTCTGCCAGTTAACAGGATGATTCTGTGCCTCAGTTTTTTAATCTGTAAATGTAAATTAGGATGTTAATCGTGTTAAATTAGTGAATACGTGTAAAGCTCTCAGAACAGTGTCTAATGCATAGTAAGGGCTCAATAAATGTTATCTATCATTATATTAGTCACTCGTCTAGGGAGAAGGTAGCAGGGCTACCAAGCTGGTATTGTAGACTCAACTCTTCCAGACTCAGTCTCTCTCCGTTCATTCATCCCTGGTTGCTGCTGCATATCTGCAGGCAACACCGCTGACCACAGCGTTAGCCTAGCAAACCCAGCAGTGAGAAAGAGCATCTTCCTCCCAGTTCCCTTACGGCAGATGCAAGGAGGACTCTGATTGGGCCTGCTTCGGTCACATGCCCAACCTTGGACCAATCTATGTTGCCGAACTAGTAGGGTACTAAGATTGGCCCGGCTTAAATCTCTGGACCATCTCCAGAGTTAGGAGGAGCCACGTGGAATGCAAGGAAGGGGAACCCCAAGGAAAGGATGGCTGACAGGTAAAGTAACAAATGCTTATTGTGATTTCAATATATTTTTCAGTTAATATTAACTAAGTAGCACGTATTATGTTGTCAGTCTCGGTCTTAAGTGTTCTATATGTCTTATCTCATTTCTCCTCACAACAAACCATGAAGTGTAGGTAGTTAGTATTATCCTCATTTGCTTAGAGAGGAGTAAGTAACCTGGCCAATGACTCATAGGAAGGAAGTGGGAAAAACCAGGATTTGAATCTAGACTTAAAACAAGATTCTGATGTTTTGCCTCCCCACCGCCCCTGCCCCCCAATCAGATCGAGCAAACATCACCATGCTCCCTCACAGGTTTGCTATGGGCAAGACCCTCCAGTGAGGGCTGTGGGATTACAGAGATTGTTAAGACATGATCCCTTCCCCCAACGAGCTCAATAAATGAACTGAAATACAGCACAGAGTCAGCCTGTGGAAGTAGTGTAACAGGCTCCTGGGGCTTTTTGAAATGAGAGATTTAGTTGCCTGAAGGATCACGAAAGGGGCATTCAAAAAGGACTGCAAGAGTGTCAGTGAGAGGCAGTCCTCAGGAGGATTCCAGGAAGACCTCTCAGAAGAGGTGATGTTTGTGCTGGGCCTTGATAAATGAGTATGATTTCTCCATGCAGAGAAGATGGGAGAAGGGCATTCTGGGCTGAGAGGCAGCAGAATATTGTGGAAAGTGTGTATGTTCTGGACCCCAAACGACTTGATTCAGATCCGGACAGTGTGCAGGTGGGCAGCTGACTGATATCTCTGACTCCATTTCTTATCTGCAGAGCAGGGGTGGCTCCTATCTCCAGGGCTATGGTGAGAACTGAATGGGACGATGTCCACAGAATGCCTACCCAGGGTCTGGCTCAGAGCAGATGTTCGATACACATTAGGCCTTTTCTCTTCCCCTTTCCTGCAGGGTCACAAGATGAGCAAAAACTCAGAGGCACCAAGTAATGCCTTGTTTGGAGAATGGCCCATGGGCTGATGTGAGTGGAGTAGGATGACGGATAGGGGAGGAAGTGGGGGAAAAAAAAAGTTTCAAAGGCTTTTGTGAGATTGGCTATCCTTTCCAAAAGAGAGGTTCCCTGGGTCCAAGGGATCTTTGGGAGATAGTCTGTTATCTTTTTTCCTTTTCTCTGTAATTAAGAATGTTGTTGTGTGGCGTGGAGTTGATTCCGACACATAGCAACCCTACAGGACAGAGTAGAACTGCCCCATAGGGTTTCTAAGGCTGTAATCTTTAATGAAAGCAGATTGCTGCATCTTTCTCTCACAGAGCGACTGGTGGGTTTGAATTGCCAACCTTTCCATTAGCAGCTGAGCACTTAACCACTGCATCACCCAGTCTGTATTAAATTGGCCTGGGGAAAACACCAGTGGAGATTCCAGCCTACCTCTCTGGCTGTGACGAGTGGGGCAGTTGGGCAGCTGAGGATCCTAGATCTAGGACCAAGGGCTGAAGGAAGATGCCAAAAGGTTCAGGAACAACAGGTCTCCTCACCCTTCTCTCTGATGGGGTTAACTTAAGGTTTTTTATTTCCTTTCGTAATTATTTCAAATGGAGAATTTGACCTTCCTTAATATAGTATTTTATTTTTCTATCTTTTATGCAGTAGCGGTGAGTAAAAGAAAAAGCATTAAAGGCAATTTTCCAAGTTACCTAATTAGGATTTTTAGTCACTCTGGCCAAACCAATTCCTCCTCTTTTGGCCAATCTAGGTGAAATTCCAATGCGACCCAAAGGGTAAGATATATCAAGTAAGTATTACACTTTAACTAAAGTGCTGACAATTAGATCATTGATTGCTCCAAGTGAAAAAAATGAAAGGCTCAATCAATGTAATAAAAATAATTGACTACCTGGTTTTTACCTGATTGTAGTGAATATTCTACTAAACTCAGTCGTGGGGGGAAGGGGTGGAGGAGGAAAGGCCACAAACCTGATCCTTTTGAAAGTGAAGGAAGAGTTTATGTGCTGATTTAAATGCTACCAGTAACACTTTCTGTGTCTTCTTTTAGAAATGCTTCTTAAAGGAAGATCAGAGTTAACCATATAGCTTTAAGGAAACCTGAGAAGTGAAAGTCCAGAATTACCCTAAGGAAATATTAGGAGTTACCTCACTGTTTTACTAAAGAATTTACAATAGAATTCTTCTAAATAGATACATTTTAGTGCATCTGAAATATGGTTCTACCTACAAAACTTTGTTTTGCTCCAACCAAATTTTTATCTTGTTTTATTAGGAGCAAGCCTATTTCAAAAACCCATGGTTCTATTAGTTAAAGTACAGGCTAAGCTGCTGTAACAAAGAGAACCAAAAACATGGTGGCTCAAACGAGGTAAAAGTTTATTTTTATCTTATATAACAGTCCAGAGGTAGGTGGCTCTGCTCCAGGAGATCATCCAGGGTCCCAGGTTCCTTCGGCCATGCCCAAGGGTGTTGTCCTTGTCTGTGTGGTCTGCGTTGGCTCAACACCACCACATGCACGTTCCTCCTATGGGAAGGGGATAAGAAGAGGAAGCCAAGCAGCTTCCATTTAAGGATGTAGCCCAGAAGTTGCACATATCACTTTCACTTCCATCGCATCTGCCAGAACTCATTCATATGGCCACATCCACCTTCAAGGGAGGCTGAGAAATGTTGTTGCTAGCTGGACACACTTGGGGGGTGGAATAGATTCTATCTAAATAAAGACAAAGAAAATGGCTATTGGGGGGCAATTGGCACCTACTTGGTGCATAACATGTCCTGTGCTGGGAACCTGACTGTGCACTTCCCTTTAGTGCTCTAGAGCTTCTTCTGTAGCTTAGAAGTAGCCGGCAAATCTGTCAATCAACAAAACTTTATTGGACTGATAGGCCCTTACCAGGTAATTTCTAGGAACAGATACTGCCTGTATCCTGAGGAACTTACTTGGGGATGGAAGCCACATCACCGTGAAGAGATAATGGTAACCTGATGACTTGGCAGCGCGAAGGTAGTAACATTAAGTGCTGCAGGAGATTGGAAGGAGAGATTGTTCTGGGAAGGTGCCAAAGAGCCAGTGTTACTAGGTTTAGATCTCCAAGGATGGATTTGATTTGAATCACAGGAAGGACCAGAGTAAAGGACTCAAAGCCAGGTGTAAGACCAGTCAGAGGGCAGCTTTTCTGCTCAGTGTCATGTAGAGGGTGAGGGTGGCAGGAGAGAAGGGTGAGATGTGGCTGGGCCAGAGTAAGGGGGGATTTAAGTGTCATAATGGATGCAGTAGGGAGCCACTGAGGGTTTTTAGCAGGAGAGGGAGTGATATGAGAAGGTCATCCTTAGCGCAGGCCCTTTTCTCCACTCTTCTGTCTTAGTTACCTAGTGCTGCTATAACAGAAATACCACAAGTGAGTGACTCTAACAAACAGAGATTTATTTTCTCACAGTTTAGTAGGCTACAAATCTGAATTCGGGGTGCCAGCTCTAGGGGAAGGTTCTCTCTCGGTCTGCTCTGGGGGAAGGTTGTTGGCAATCATGTGTTGTTGCTGTTAGGTGCCAGTAGAGTTGGTTCCGATTCATATCAACCCTATGTACAAGAGAACAAAACACTGCCTGGTCCTGTGCCATCCTCACTGTCATTGTTATGCTTGAGCCCATCATCGCAGCCACTGTGTCAATCCATCTCGTTGAGGGTCTTTCTCTCTTTTGCTGACCCTCTACTTTACCAAGAATGATGTCCTTCTCCAGGGACTGGTCACTGAAGCCTCACCATCCTCACTTCCAAGAAGCATTCTGGTTGTACTTCTTCCAAGACAGATTTGTTTGTTCTTCTGGCAGTCCATGGTATATTCAGTATTCTTTGTCAACATCATAATTCAAAGGCATCAATTATTCTTAGTCTTCCTTATTCACTGTCCAGCTTTCTCATGCATATGAGGCGATTGAAAATACCATGGTTTGGGTCAGGCACACCTTAGTCCTCTAGGTGACATCTTTGCAATCATGTACCATATATCTTCCCCTCAGTTTGTGCTTGCTTGCTTATTTAATCTGTTCTTGTATATCTCAGAAAAGGTTGATTTAAGACACACCCTACACTCATACTGCCTCATTAACATAACAAAGAAATCCCATTTCCAAATGGGATTATAACCACAGGTATAGGAGTTAGGATTTACAACATGTATTTCTGGGGGACACAGTTCAATCTACAACAAAGTCCATATTAATGGTCACGGTCAGTGTGCAGCAGACTCTGAGCTCTACAAAGAAAGACATTGGCACATCCTCTCAACTCAGAGATCTTAGTAGAAGCTAAAAATGTCTTTAAAAATTACTGATACATTTACCTTTTTTACCCAGACTTTTCATTTTCAAGAATTGATCTTAAATTCCTGCACAAACACAAAAATGATATATGCACATCATGGCATTATTTGTAATAGCAGAAAACTGGCAAAAACCCAAATGTCCATCTTTAGGAGACTGGCTAACTATGGTACATCCACACAACTGAGTCCTGTGGAGTCCCGTTCTTTATGGCTCCACCCCACATTCCCCAACTGCCCTGGGCATGTGTGGCAGACAGTTTCTGTGCACACAGAAGCATCCTGTCTCAAGTGTGTTTCTGGTTTTCCGCCTCGAGGCTTTTTCTGAAGTGAGGATATCACCCAGCCCTTGTTTAGGACAGCCTGGAAATATGGAAAATTAACTGGGGCAGCCCTCCCCCAGTAGGAGATGGGAATCATGGATAAATGACTCAGCTTACCATCCTTTGGAGGGATTGTTGCGAGACACTTCTGCGTGGTCCCTCAGAGAGCTGCCAGGGAGTGAGGTCTGGTTGCTCCAGCAGTAACCAGCTCAACAACATGCTCTTTATTGACTTCTTCTCCATCCCTGTCTCACCTCCCCACTCCTGCCTCCTGCTGCTAAGACCTTGTCTCGGGCTTTGCTTTGAAGGGAACCCACACTAGGACACGCCCCAAAGAATGGTCAGTCTCCCTTAGTTACCCCGTGCTGCTGTAACACAAATACTACAATTGGGGGGCTTTAAAGAACAGAAATTTGTTTTCTCACAGTTCTGGAGGCTAAAAGTCCAAATCAGAGTCTCAGCTGCATCGGCTTCTTTGTAGGTAGTCCTGGGCATTCCTTGTTTCCTGGGCTTGTAGACAACTTTCACATGGTGTCTGTCTTCGCCCATGTATGCATACCTGTGTCTAATCTGCTCTTCTTAGAAATCAGAAGTGATTAGACTTAGAACCTACCATACTTGGGTTAAAACCCGTTGCCGTCAAGTCAATTCCGACTCATAGCGGCCTTGTAGGACAGAGTAGAACTACCCCATAGGGTTTCCAAGGAGCAGCTGGTGGACTCGAACTACTGACCTTTTGATTAGCTGCCAAACTCTTAACCACTGTGGAGCACTGGTGGTGTAGTGGTTAAGAGCTATAGCTGTTAACCAAAATGTTGGCAGTTCAAATCCACCAGCCACTCTTTGGAAACCCTATGGGGCAGTTCTACTCTGTCTGAGTCGGAATCAACTTGACGGCAATGGGTTTTTTTCTTTTTCTTTTTTAATACTAGGGTTGATATAATTAACATAAAAAAGAAAACCCTATTTCCAAACAGGATTATATCCACCGGTATAGGGGTTAGGATTCCAACACATATTTTGAGGGGACACAAGTTAATTCATAACACTCCCTATATACTAATATGGCATGGATTTCAAGATCTGTTTAGTGAAAAAATGTGAAGCACAGACCAGTATATATCATATGCCATATTTTGTGTAATAAAGGTGGGAAATAAAGATATATGCAGTGTAAGTGTCTGCTTATATTTGTACAATAAACTCTGGAAGAATAAACCAGAAATAAATAAAAATAGTTATCTATAAGGGACAGTGAGAAGTTGTGTGGAAACAACAGGCTGAAAGTAAAACTTCTCAGAGAAACCTTTTTATATAGTTTCAACTTTTGAACTCTGTAAATGTTTTACATATTCAGAAATAAAATTAAATTTCACAAAACAAGCCTACTAACTGATGAGCAAAGGAAAATAGCACCGTTGACAATTCTGAGGCATTATTAGCTCACACATCAGGATGCTGTCACAGAATCTGAGTTTCAGGCTGGTGTCAGGTTGAGAACCTTGCAGTGAAGGCACCAGAGTAACCAGTGGCTTTGAGCAGAGTTTTTCTCAACCAACAAACTTTTCTGAGCTTTTACTGCTTGTCAGACACAGTACTAGATGCTTTGTCTCCATTATCTATTCAATTGTCACAACAGCCCTGCAAAGCATGTGTAACTATGCCATAGGACCAAGGTTACAAGATTCATTGAGAAACCAGAATTTGAACTCAGGTTTCTTTAATTCCAATGTAAATAATAATAACAGTTATTGAGGGTCTGCTATGTGCCAGGCACTGTCATAGGTACTTAAGTCTTTATCCCATGCTGGGACAGCAGCTGTATATAATGAAATAGGGCTCGCCTTTATGTAAGGCAACAGGGGCCAAACTTGAGGTCTCCTGCCTCTTCCGGATCTTGCTAGATGTTTAAATCAGAGCTTAGTTACTTAAATGTATCCAAGCTGAAGTGCAGATAACCCCTGGGAGGAGTCAGATGGGAAGCTGTCACTCATAATCATCATATACCTTTGCAGCTTGGTGTGAATAGCAGATCTGAATGACCTTGGGCACCAAGCTTGACTTCTCATGACCTCAGTTTCTTTCCTTATCTGTAAAGTGAAAGTCTGGGCTAGAGCAGGGCTTCTCAACCTTGGAACTATGGACATTTTGGGCCAGATAATTCTTTGTTGTGGGGGGCTGTCCTGTGCATTGTAGGATGTATAGCAGCATCCCTGGTCTCTACCTACTAGACACCTGTAGCACTGCCCTTCTCCCCTCTCCACCACCACAGTTGTGACAACCAAAAATGTCTTCAGACATTGCCAAATACCCCGTCGGGGGTGAGTGGGGCTCCTGGTTGAGCACCACTGGACTAGATGATCTTCAAGATCCCTCCCAGCTCTGAGAGTCTGCGACTCTGGGATCTGAGGACAGGACATTGCTAAGAGGAAAGGGACCTCCCTCCATCCTTGCAAAGCAGGTCTGGTCCATGACAGTAACAGTGCTGGAAATGGTCTCTTCTTCAACTGATAACTCACATCCTCATTGCAGCTTCTGCACCTAAGAAGGCAGCTCCCGAGGATGCCAAGCCAGTATCCGAACCAGTGGGAACGGTGGAATACAGCAAAGGCCTTCCCCTGCAGCCAGACATCCAACTGCAGGAGCAGAAATCCTTGGAAATCTCCCTGGGCTATCAACATTCAAGTGAATTAGAGAAGCGGCTTGATCCAGAGAATATGGCGGAGGAAGGTGGAGAGGCTGGCCAAGTGGAGCCCAGTGCTCTGCACAGGAGCCCCAGGGTCAGAGCCGAGGCCGTGTTTCTCCATGAGATGGTAAGGTGAACTCACTGCCTGGTCCTGTCAGGTGCATTTCCTGTTTTTCCCAAGGGCTCTTGGTACAGCTTAAAGTAGCGTTTTGTTTGGTTTGGTTTTTTTTGAAGAACAAAACAGTTTCTGCCGAAGGGACTTTAGGAGACAACCTTCTAATCTGGTCTGGGATTTTTGCAATGGACTTTTCAGAGATCCTGCGGTGATGGAGGGGAACCATCCAGCTCAGCTTCCCTAGGACAGACTCAACTCTAAATACTTCTGACCTGAAGTCACCATAAACCAGTAACATGTCCTTGGAATGTAATGACATCCAATCCCAGGAGCAACACAAAACCTCCATGTCATGTCTGGTCACAAACATGACGACTGTTCAGTGGGTCCAGCCCTCTTCGTCCAGAACATCCTGGGTGGACAGTTGTCTGTGCTTGTTTATAAAATCTTCTGAGAGATTCCCAGGATCCATTCCTTTCTCTTACAGCTTCTGGAGAAGTTAAAATCTGATGCCAGAGCTGACTAAACCTTGTATGCTTTTTAGAGGTGGAATTGTCCAAGAGGGTTTTATAGGATGTCCTTGGATAAAATGAAGGTGTGAGGAGGTTTTCCAGGGTTGCTTAAGGAAGAATCCTGTACTTGGGATGCAGCTTTGTGACTGGAGGAAGGTACCAAATGGGAAAAGAAATCTCTTTGCCCTGTAAATTGCTTCCAAGACTTGGTTTCCAGGATATGCACAAAAGGACCATGTGCTGGGAGTTAGGGCAGTGCTGGGGTGCCATGGTGGCCTCAGAGGGGCTGAGTGAGAGTTCTGGTAAGACATGTTTGCATTTGTTGAAGGGGAAGGAGTTACTGTCTTAGGCTAGGTTCTCTAGAGAAGCAAAACCAGTGAAGCATGTATATATATATATAGTGTGTATACATATATATATATAGAGAGAGAGAGAGAGAGATTTATCTCAAGGAAATGACTCACATGATTGTAGAGGCTGGCAAGTCCCAAGTCAGTGGGTCAGGCATCAGGCTGGAGGTTTCTCCTTACTCATGTAGCTGCAGGGGCTGATGAACCCAAGATTGGCAGGAAAGCTGCTAGTTCAAGTCCCAAGAACCAGAGGTCAGATGATGATAAGCTGGATGCAGGATCCAGAGCAAAAGCCTTGCTGGAACATCCATACATATACTGGAGGCAGGCCACACCCCCAAGGAAACTCCCTTTCAATTGATTGACTCCTCACAAGCAGATCTCATCATGGAGTTGATTACAACATTACATGACTGCCAAACTACATCATAACTGCCGAACCACTGAGAATCATGGCCCAGCCAAGTTAACACACAACCTTAACCATCACAGATATAGACATTTTTATGGGCATTGAATTATGGGAATACCCAACAGGCTAATGGCATTGCTTTGAGAAGCAGATAAAGGGTGGATTCATGGGAACACATAAAGATATGCAATTCATTCATTTAAACACATGTATTAAGCACCTACTTTGCGCCAGGCACTATGCTGAGCACTGGGATCACTCCAGTGAACAAGACTGTCACAGTCCCTGCCTTCTTAGAGCTGACAGTCTAGTAGGGGAAAGGGCCATTAAACAAGTAATTTCTAGGGCGATATGGTAGTATAGAAGAGTTCCTGGGTGGCACAAATGGTTAAGTACTCAACTACTAACTGAAAGGTTGGCAGTTTGAACACACCCAGAGGCACCTCGGAAGAAAGGCCCAGTGATCTGCTTCTGAGAGGTCACAGCCTTGAAAACCCTATGGAGCACAGTTCTACTCTGACACACATTGGGTCACCATGAGTCAGAACTGACTCTACGGCAAATGGTTTTGTTTTGTTTGTTTGTTTGTTTGTTTTGGTTTATGGAAGTATGGAGTGCTGTGAGAGCATAGAAGAGGATAACCTAACCTAGTCAGAGGGAGGATGGGTACCACAAGGGTCAAGGAAGTCGTCTCTGAAGAACAGATGTTTAAGTTGAGAAGTTAGCCAGGAGAAAAGGGTAGGGAGTGGAGCTGGTAGGAGGAGCCTTTCAGGCAGAGAAATAAGATGTGCCATGAATCTGAGGTGGGAAGGAGCATGAACCATTCAAGGAAAAGGAATAAGGCCAGGACAGCTGGGCTGGAAAAAGTGAGGCTCCAAGGGAAGCAAGAGCCACGTTTGGCAGGGCTGATGGAAGGAATTTGAGGCTTAACCTAAGGACAACAGGGAAAGCATCTAATGTGTTCAGAATTTTGTCTTTAAAGGGTCACTCGATCCTGGGAGGAGAATGGCTTGGAGAAGGGCAAGAGAGGGGGCAGGGATGTCAGTTGGCTAGTATGTGGTAAAAACAAAATGAAACAAAAAACAGTGGTGTAGACTAGGATGAGAGCAGTGGGGATAGAAATGGAAGGGTTTAAGGGCTATTTAGAAGGTAGAAACATAGGATTTGGTGAAGGATTAGATAAGGAGTGAGGAGGAAGGGAGCGTCAAGGACACCCCATAGGGTTCTGGCCTGAGCAAAAACAGGCACTTAAGATAGCAGAGAATGGAGTGGAGGGGCATTTAGCTGTTCATTTAGTTATCTAAGTGTATTGATTTCTTGGTATTGACTTCTTAGTAAGAGAGCAATAAATGTAGGTGCTGAGGCCAGTAAACAGATGGCGATAGACTATCCCTGCCCTGAAGGCAGACACAGGCTAGTAGGCAAAGTAGAAATGTGCACAAATAAATAGAATATGGTAGAATCGGATCTCAAACATAGCCCTGCCTTTGGACCCAGTAATCCTACTCCTGGATATTTATACAAAGGAGATAATTCAAAAGAAAACAGTCAATCCATTTCAACGCAACAGACCCTTTGTTGAGCATCTACTGAGAGTACCCCAGGCACCATTTGACCCTGAAGAAGCCAAAATGAATAAAACACAATTCCTGACCTCAGGGAGCTCACAGTCCATTGGGAAAGATAAGGGCAGCACAGAAAGCTGTAATATGAAGCAGTGTGCAATCAGTTCCGGGGAGAGGTGGTGAAAAGTTAGCACAGGGCAGACTTCTCAGGCAGACCTGCACCCCCACAGGTTGGAAATGCTTCCCTGACTGCTTCTCCTTGGAGGATTAGGCCTTGAGACAAGAAATCACAGAAGCTGAAACTCGTGTCCCTGGCCCAGACCAGGCTCCATCCATCGTCTCCTGTCCGTCGCTTTGGGCTTTGTGTAGGAAATGGGAGGCATCCAGGAGGCAGAAGAGAAGCTGGGTTCCTGACTAGAGGTGGGGACACAAAGACAGCAGACAAGATGGAGGAGGAAGACCGCAGAAAAGCAAACCCCGTCATGTTAACAGCGGTTATCTGTGGGTACTAAGAATATAAAAGATTCTGCTGTTTTTGTAGTCTCTTTTTCTTTTGTGGAAACCCCGGTGACATAGCGGTTAAGCGCTGCGGCTGCTGACCAAAAGGTTCGTGGTTCAAATCCACCAGGTGCTCCTTGGAAACCCTATGGGGTATTTCTACTCTGTCCTATAGGGTCGCTGTGAGTTAGAATCGACTTGACGGCAACAGGGTTTTTTTTTTTCTTTTGTATGTATTTAAATTTTTTCCACATGGAATATATACTTTGCTAATAAGAAAAAAAAAACTGTATTTATTTATTTGGAAAGCAAATCTTAGGACAAGAGTTAACGTTTTCATTCCACTAGGAGAATCTCATGCTTGTGTGGCTTCAGGTAAACCTGACGAAGACGAGAGTTTTTGCTTGTTTTATGGAGTAACAGTGGACAGGTATTAAGGGCTTATACTCTGGTGTAGACGGAGCTGTGGGCTTCAATCCTGGTCTGCTCCTATGTGATTTATGTAAATTGCTTAAATCTATTTGAACATAGGTCTCCTCATCTATAAAATGGGAGTTAATTACAATAGTATTTATTTCTGGGGTTGCTACGAAAATTAAACAAGAAAATACATTGGAAGTATTTTATGGCCCATAGTAAGCACTCAGAGTCCCTGGGTGGTGCAGATGGTTTAGCGCTTGGCTGCTAACCAAAAGGCTGGAGGTTCGACTCCAGCCAGAGGTGCCTTGGAAGAAGGGCCTGGCTACTTCTACTTCTGAAAAAGCAGCCATTGAAAACCCTATGAAGCACAGTTCTACTCTGACACACATGGAGTTGCCATGAGTCAGAATCAACTCCACGGCAACTGATTTTATTTTACTTTTTTTGGTTAGCACTCAATAAATGTGTGCAGTTATTACTAACTTGTTTTACTTGCTAAGGGAGCACAGCATGGCACAGCTCCCGTCCCTTCAGTCTCACTGGGAAAACTATGGATGTCAGTGACGAGAGCCGTTGGTTCAAAGATAATCCGTTTCTTGATGTTTTTCAGGATGAAGATGATCTGGCCAGTGCCCTGATCTGGCCGGAGATTCAACAAGAGCTGAAAATCATTGAGTCTGAGGAGGAGCTCTCCTCGCTGCCACCACCACCTCCAGAGATCAGCCTGACTCAGCCAGCCCCTGAGTCGAGTCCAGGCCCTTTGGCTTCCCCAGAGCCAGCCCCAGCCCCTCTGGAGGAGCGGAACCGGGACCCAAGCCATCAGAGCACACAGGCGGCTTCGCCTGCAGCCAGTAGAGAGAAGCCAGAGCCCAGCAGCAGCCTCCATAGGGGCGAGCCTGAGAGCGGCCCGTGCCCAGACCCCACCAGCCCGGCTCCTCTGGAAATCGTTCCATTTGAGACGGCTTCTCCACCAGCAAGGGTAGAGGTGGGAGGCTCGGGAAAGCCATCTCCTCCCCTCCTGCCAGCTCCTCCCCCTCCAGCTCCTCTAGAGGAGGTGCCTCGAGTCCCGCTGCCCAAGGGCAGCCCTGAGAGAGAAGACCCAACCGGAAATTTGAGGACAAATCCCTATTTCGACCAGCTGAAGTCCAAAGGCAGCCCTACCACCCTCATTCTTTGTCAAGGAGATGAGGCCGCCCCAGGACAGACTGAAAAGCAAAATCCAAAGAATGCTGCTTTCCAGGTAAAAGACCCTGGTTGTCCGAGCTCAAGGGAGGTGGAGATCGCCCTACAAGGAGAGGGGGATGTAGCCCATTTTGTACAGGAGCCCTCAGACTGTGATGAAGATGACGCTGTGACGGACGGTGCCCAGCATGGCCTGGAGATGGTAGAGCCCTGGGAGGAGCCCCAGTGGGTGACAAGTCCCCTGCACTCCCCCACCCTGAAGGATGTGCAAGATGCCCAGGTGCAGGGCCCCCAGGGCCACCGATTGGAGAAGAGGCTGTCCCACAGGTCCAGCCTTCGCCAGAGCCATTCTCTAGATAGCAAAACCATGGAAAGGGGCCAGTGGACTCTTAAGGCTCCCTCCTCCAGCAGCTGTGCTAATCTTGAAACAGAGAGGAATTCTGACCCCCTGCAGCCACTGGCCTCCAGGAGAGGGGTGACTGGATGGGAGGAGAACGACCCGAGGTCCTTCAGAGAGTTTTCTGGCCTGAAGGAGGCTGAGGCCCTTGCCAGCCAGAAGGGACCAGGCGATGTGCAGCCGAAAGCAGCAGAAACTGGCCCTGTCAGTCCCACAGAAGGAAAGGAGCTGGCAGCACACCTGGGGCACGACAACCTGCAGATTGAGCAAGGCAGTGTTTCTGGGCCAGAGAGCAGCAAGGAGAGTTCACCCAGCGTGCAGGACAGCACCTCGCCTGGAGAGCATCCCCCCAAGTTACAGCTGAAGAGCACTGAGTGTGGGCCCCCAAAAGGGAAAAATAGGCCTTCTTCCCTCAACTTGGACTCTGCTACTCCCTTTGCTGATCTCGTCCGGTTTGAGAATGTGGCCTCATTTGGTTCACCTGGAATGCAGTTCTCTGAGCCGGGAGACTCAACGGTAACATGGATGACCTCATCCCACTGTAATGCAGAGTGCTGGAGGGTCCACTCCCAAGACCCCCAGGACCTGGACATTGTTGCTCATGCCCTAACAGGCCGCCGCAACTCGGCTCCTGTGAGTGTGTCAGCTGTGAGAACCTCCTTCATGGTCAAAATGTGCCAGGCCAGGGCAGTCCCGGTCATCCCACCCAAGATTCAGTACACACAGATCCCACAGCCCCTGCCCTCCCAGAGCTCCGGGGAGGGTGGGGCTCAGCCTCTGGAGAAGAGCCCAGAGGAGCCCAGCTTAACTGGTGGGCCTGCTCAGCAACCTGCCAGAGATGATTCTCCCCGCTCCTCGGAAAGCCCAAAGGGAGAAAAACCAAAGCAAGATACAGGAGTCACTGAGTCTTCACCGATGAATGCTGCGGCATCCTGTGTGAGTGAGGGACCCACCCTTTCTCCAGAACCGGGCTCGTCTAACCTCTTCTTCACCCAGGACGCAGTAGTGCAATGCAGAAAGCGATCATCAGAGACAGAGCCATCTGGGGACAACCTTCTCTCGTCAAAAATAGAGCGACCATCTGGGGGCTCTAAGCCTTTCCACAGGTCAAGGCCAGGAAGACCTCAGAGCCTAATCTTATTCAGTCCTCCCTTCCCTATTATGGACCACCCGCCCCCGTCATCCGCAGGGATAGATTCCAGGGTCATGCTGTCCCCTATCAGAAGTCCTATCCAGACAGTTTCCCCTGGCCTTCTTTGTGGGGAGCTGGCAGAAAACACATGGGTCACACCAGAAGGGGTTACACTTAGGAATAAAATGACCATCCCTAAGAATGGCCAGAGACTAGAGACTTCAACCAGCTGTTTTTACCAGCCCCAGCGGAGATCAGTGATTCTGGATGGAAGAAATGGGAGGCAGATAGAATGACATCAGTTCACCTGCTGGTGTCGGAAGAATGTCATGATTCATCTGGAAGTTACTACAGGGCCAACTTGCTATTATTCCAGGCAGAGGCTATCCAAGTTTGGGATTATTTTGGCCTCTGATTCTTTTTTCAGTCTTTTGACCATTTATTAATTATAGTCCATTTTCCAGAAAAGTGGTCAAGGGAAGGACCAAGAGATGAAATTTAGAAAAGTCCATAAGAGCAAGTAGGAAAGGGTCACACAAGGGAAGAGGCTGACATGCTTGCCCCAGTGAAATTTGGGGCTTGTTTGTGAATGGATTACTCCCCATTACCATTATCTATTACTGTTGAGAGCTGGCTGTGATAATGTCCTTTGAAAGAAAGAGAAATTCTTTTGCCTGTGTTGGAAAATGTTGCTATGGAGATTTAAAGGTCTCCTCTTTACTTCATGCTTTCTGATGCTCTTTAAGGCATATGTTCTTTCAGACCAGTTTTCTAACAAGCTTTGTAGAAGTGTACTATCCAGAATAGAAGCAGATTTGGAAATGCAGACTAACATGCACTTAGATACCCAAGTGGGTGAATTCAACCCATGCTCCTTCCCTGGAATCTCTGCATACCTGTTCAAGATGTCTCCACATACCTACATAGAAGCTCAGAATTTATACTCAAGAGCAAACTCTGAGACTGGCACAATCCAAGAAGACAATGACTTTTATTAATCTGGAATTCCAGCTGCCACTGTACTGACCTCTGATTTGTAAAACCAGTAGCTGGGAGGATGGGGACTGAGATGAAGGTTACCTCAGTGAAACATGCTGAATTTTCATTTAGGTGTGCAATAGCAAAGTGAAGTTATCTGCTTCCTTTCCCACACCAGAATCCAAGAGCAGGATGTCATCACAGAAAAAAGCCTCAAACATAAGCAGAACTGTGCTCCAAACTTAATGTTTTAACTGGTGCAGCCTTAACAGAAAACACCTCTAGCTCAGCTTCACTCGTCTTGTACACTAGGCTTGGACCCGGAATACAGGAGAGGATGATCGGGGGTCCTAGGAGGGGATGGAAGAGCTCTAGGCCAGTGGCCCCCCCATTACCACTCCATGAGAGCTACCCTTCTTGAAAACGTATTTCATTTTAGCCAGTGGGTCCCTTCCTTTTTCCCTCTCCCTCCACTGCTCAAGAGCAGATTTGAGGTACCACTCTCCCCTCATCCACCAGCCATTCCCAGGCACTCATACTGTCTCCATTTGCAAGCAGAAACAATAAACCAATCTGGTTTCCTTTTAGTTATTTAAAACTTCCGACGGTCCTTTCTTTTTCAGCTGGAGAAAGGAAGGAGAACTAATATAACCTGCTGGCAGTTTTGGTGCTCCCCCAAAAGGGCTTCACAAGAGCCCTTCTCAAGGCAAAACCCATCAATGTATCAATTCTTTCAAACCTTCTAAGACAACCATCTTGTTTGAGAAACAAAAGAAAACAGGACCTATTTTTAGCCCTGTGCACCTCTTTTTAGCTTCAAGCTTGGCCAAACTCGGTCCAGAAGCTCAGTCACTGCAGAAATTTCTCTAAGGGCTAGCAATCCCTCTGGGCAGACCCCTCAGCCAAGGCTGATGCAGGGCAGGGTGGGAACCGATCTGAAGTTACCTCCTCCAACGAGAAACTGGGAGCAGATCCCCTGCCACAGATGGATATTCCTCTCTTCTTCCCTGAAGAGCCTTACAAACATACGAGCCAGAATCGACTTGACAGCAATGGGTTTGGTTTTTATCTTTTAAACCAGTGTCTGTGGCAGGGGTGCTAGGGAGTGTCAGGTCAGCTGATGAGTTCTGTCTTCAGAGAGCACTAAGATAGGTGAGCAAGGGGAGCAGTTGTTAGGCCTTTGGCCAGTGTTTTTGCACTCTCCTTGGGTGAGCAGGACATGGGATCACAACCAATGAGATGTCAACCAGTAGGATACGATAGCCTTGGTCATAGCATTTTTTGCGCCTAGTCAAGCAAGGGGAAGAAATATAGTAGTGAGAGATGAGGAAGGTCATGTTCAAGAGATTGAAAAGCACATTCCTGCCTTATCATAAAATGTGGCAGACAGGCTTTATGTCAATCTTGGTGTACTTGTGGTGTCTGTGCTTTGATAAGGACCATGTTCCAGTTAGAATGTGAGAGGGAGGGGACCACACTTTGCTTCACCATCAGAACTCTGAGCCGAGTAATGAACTATTTAAGCTGTTTTATGATTATTTTACAGTCTTGTCTGTAACACTTCTAGAATATATTTTGTTTTGGTATAGACTGAGAAGCTACCATTTACATGTTAACAATTCTAAGGGCTGAGGCACCTATGTAGATTTATAAAATGGCTGCCATGTTCCTTTAGGCTCTGACACCTTTCATTTGCATCTTCAGGAGTGTGGGTGTGTGGATGTCATCATGAGACACCCTGACAAGTGTCTGGAGATAGCCCCTCCTCTGAGCCTTCCTAGCCAGTCAATTCCACTAGGCCTTGGAAGCTGACTCACCTGCAGTCAGAGTTCTGCTGCTAAAGCATGGGCCTCTCCTTTGACTACCTCCCAGCCTGCCAACTGTCACAAATATATTCATAAACTCCCTGTGGGCTGGGGCTAGCCTTGTGCTCATGAAATTCCATTCCATGGTAAAGAAAACCCATTTTACTTTTTCCCCCAAGTTTTTCCCTAAAATGCCCTGATATTACTTGTTTATTCACCCACTTGGGACACCCTAAGGATGACGGGATGGGGAAGAATCAGACTGCCTCTTCCACCCAAGGAAGGGGCAGAACAGGTGCTGCTGTTTTTATAAAGACCTACCTGGTGCCCTTGAAAGGACAGCAGAGTCAAACTTTCAAAGGACTCATTCAAATCAGCCATCAGTTCTCAGTGGCTGACTTTAAAGGTTGAATTTGAAGTGAAATGCATGCGTGTACCAATGTTTTCTTGCATCATTAATAGTTGCTTAAGAAGACAATTACCTATATTTATTTGTAAAATGGACCTCCCAGGCCAACTTTTTTTTGACCAGTTAAAACCAGTGGATATGGGGAATCTGGTTTTTATTCTCTGCTTCACTTGGAATATGAAGAGACCTGACCAAGTACCCCACTAAGACACTGTTAGCCTAATCAGAACCCTAAAATTCAAAATATTGTCCAAGTCAAAATTCTGGATTCTGAGGACATTAAAAATGTAATCATCATTCTCAAGTAATTATTATCAAGAGATTAGTAATATTGCACTAAGTACAGCTCCTAAGTCCTTGAAAAATTTAATGAAAATGGGGATGAGGGGGGGGGTAAGGGGACAGTAACAAAACAGCCCATAAACAACCAGGAACAAGATTTAGAACCATTCAGAACCAAATGAAGGAGGAAGGGGGGGGAAATGTAGCAACTAGCATCTTTTTTAAAGGACTGTTAATAGTGCTCAGGTGGCCTACTGACTGTAAATAACCAAGTTAAACACAACTCCAAATCCAACGGAAGGTACCACCAGGGAGACGTTCAGGCATTGAGAACTTTGCTTTGATGATATAAAAAGAGAGTGGCAACTAAGTGAAATAGTTCTGATGTTTTGCACGGTCCTAACTGCTTTTGTTGTGAAGTTTTGTGGGATTTCTGCAAATGAGCCAGGTAAGATCAGTGTTCCACACTCCCTGAGAGGGGGTTTAGACTTCTGTCATGACAAGGTGGGTTAACTCTGTTGATGATGAAGTTCCAGGTCCAAATTAACCTGTTACTTTCATGTCCAGTGTTCAGCACACGATAATCACATTTGACAAAACTGTGTGGGACAGTCGTTTGTCTACATAGGCCTTGGGTTCCTACCTGAAGGGATGTTGGAGAATGTAAGATTTATCTGTCAGGGATTGGAGAGGGAGACGCTTCCGGTAAGTCCAAGACCCACCAGGATTGATCAGGCCCACATTCTACAGTGGCCTATCCCATTTGATGACAACATAAAATCTTGAGGTTAAGTGTTGCCAAAAAACCAAACCAAACCTGTTGCTGTCAGGTTGATTCCCACCTACAGTGACCCTAGAGGACAGAGTAGAACGGCCCCATAGGGCTTCCAAGGAGCAGCTGGTGGATTTGAACTGCCAACCTTTAGGTTAGCAGCCATATCACTTAACTACTGTGTCACCATCAGCCTCCAAGTGTTGCCAGGAGTATGATTTGAAGCACTTCCAGCAGGAAGGACAGCTCAAAATGCGCAAATGCGCAATGACAAAGAATGTGCCCTCCTGTACTATGCCTAACCCTTTTTCTAGCAAACTAAGGGCCAGAAGAGGGAGCAAGCTTCTTTCCAAGCAGGGGGAGGGGATGGTAGAAGGGTGATTGCCTGAGATCAGTATCATTCCAGACAGATTAAGATTGGAGACCAGCACACAGTAGTTTATTTAGTAACCTTGAGGTTCATGAGTAATGCAGAGATTACTTCTCTATGAGGGTAAAGGAGGATGTAGCTAAATGTAAGAAGCCCATGAAGTACATAGCCATGTGTTTTACTGGATGAATCAAAATGCTTTGCAATAATTTAATGCCATAGTACCTCCTGGCTTATAATTCTGCAAGGGAAAGCACTTTTTCAAAGGAGTCTATTAGAAAGCCACAGGATTTCAGCTGTTTGTTGAGCTCCACAAATGTTTCCAAAGATATAATCAAAACGAAATGTTTTTCTATTGATTAAAGTAAAAATATTAAACATATCCATAGAGACAAATAAATGTAATTAAAACAGACTGTTATGCTTTAAAAACTTACTCTAATAAATGATACAAAACATAATGCTTACGATGAAACTATGAGGTAGAGGAGGGCATGGGGTCATCAAAATCAGCACCCAGAAAAGTGGTTATATACATCAAGCTCATTGTTCCAGTTTGTTCTTTCTAGCCCTTTCTAAACAATGTGATTAGAATTGGGCTTTAGTTTTGTGGTCCCTGGGGCTGGATTTTCGGTAAGGGTTGGACTGTATGGTGGGGTGGGAGTCAGTGTTGGGTTGTGGTTTTACTCTTGGTTTTAGATTGAATTGTGGGTGAATCATTAGATGATAGAGCTGAAAGGACTCTGGAGATCATCTAGTCCACCCTCTTACTGCACAGCAGCTGGGGAAATATGAAGCAAGCTCATGGAGCCCACAAGCCTCAGAAGGGGACGCAGAATCTCACCTTCCTGGACTCCGAGGCCATTGTACTTTGGTTTTCCATCAGAATAATATCCCTCCCCATGCAACTCTTTCCCTCCTCACTGCTGTTCGCATTGCACATAGAAAGTGGTCATAAACATGGAGGGATGGATGGATGAACAATCTGCTGGCTCATCTTTATTTTTGAAAGCTTTTGCAGTAAGGGTTATAACAGGGTAGTCAGTCTGCTGTTAGCCATCACTAAAATGTTTAATGTTTTTTTTGTTGTTGTTGTTACTTCAAGGTTTGGTTTCACAACAAAAGTCTGCTGATTTGCTTCAGTAGTTTTTGTTATCGTTATTTTACATCTTAACAACTGTCAAATGCTTTCAACTTCACCCTCTTACACTTGTGCAACCACCGTTATGTAGCACAAAATACCAAGTATAAACTGATGGATACTGTAATGAAAAAATGAGGAGAAAAAGCATAGTGCTCCTAAAACTCCTTCGCTTAAGCAGACAAGTAGGTCTGCTTGCAGAGATGTGAACTCAACTTTCCTATTACTTGACTCAGTCAAGGGGGACCATTCTTTATTTGAGTGATTATGTTAATGCACTGGAAAAAAACAAAAGCAGCAAAAGTTTGTTATCCTGGCACTTATCACAAAAACGGGCAGAGGGGAAGGGACACTCATTAGGTCGAAATAACTGGCCCTTAGAAAAACAAATACAACCTAGGCTCACAACCTAGTGATAGTTGCAGTAAAAAACATCATTGCCAAGGGGATAAAAATACTACTATTTTGGCAATAAGATTCTATTTAGAACCGAACACCACTCAGGGCCTGCTCCTCTCCTACCATCCTTCACTGCTGCCCTAAATGCTGTTTTCTCTGGTGCACTCCCAGATCTCCACAGTCCTGTTTCCCGATCCTGGACCACCCCGTCCCCCAACACCACCACCCACACACACACAGTTCCCAACTCTCCTACAGCCCAATCTCTTCACTGATGTTGCCTCTACTTCCCAGACCTAAATAAAACTTGACACTTCCCTGAGGACTTCTTTCCTTGCACAAGAGACGACATTCTTACACAAACACACGGACACAAACGGTTGGAAAAGTTCAGGGTCTATGTTCTCCTAAGGAGCCCTGGTGGCTCAGCAGTTAAAGCACTCGACTGCTAACTGAAACGTTGGCAGTTTGAACCAATGAGCTGCTCCATGGGAGACAAATGTGCAGTCTACTTCCTTAAAGATTTACAGCCTTGGAAACCCTATAGGACAGTTCCACCCTGTCCTTTAGGGTCGCTGAGTGGGAATTGATTTGACGGCAACGGGTTATGTTCTAACGGTTCCCCACTTCTACGCCATCACTTCTTTCCATCTCATACAAAACTTACCAAATTTTATAGCTGCCAGCTATTGTAACTTTTAGCATTTCTTGTGGCCATGATGCAGTCAATGCCCTGAGTTTTCCAGTTTGGCACCAGGTTCCGTTTCCTCTCTTCCACATTTCCCACCATCATCCTGGATGACTTCAGTGTTCCCAAGGAACAACTACCCCACACCCTTGCTGCAGCTGCTTACAGCTTTCACGGCTACTCAGTTTTAGTCATTTGTTCCCAGGGTTATGCATCAGGTCGTTTCACAACTCAAAACTCTTGTGATTCCAAACTCCCATATCCCATTCTCAGAATCTTCTCCTACCCTTGCTTCCTTATTTCTTTTATTTACTTAAATTACTAATGCCTTGCCCATGCCTACTCTTTCTGACATACTCCCACCAGACTTCATACTTCCTCCCCTAGCCATTCCAGACCCCAGGGTGCACCATCTCCACTATTCTCACCAGCGCCAGTAATTCCTTTGACCACTACTATACCTGCCTCGCAAATCTCTGAACTAGGACCAGGGCTCTTCCTACCCATCTTTTCTGTCCTTTTACTGCGTCAATATATTGAGTTAGACTAGAGAAAAAAGATAAAACCATGATAGGAGTACCTTTAGAAATTTATGGTCTACCGTCTCAGCAATGGCCTCATCTGCAAATCCATAATAGTTATTCCATTATTCTAAAGCTCCTCCTAGACATTTTTTTTTCCATTTGCTGTTGATTCCGACTAATGGCAACTCCATGTGTGTCAGAGAATTGTGCTCCATGGGGTTTTCAATGGCTGATTTTTTGAAAGTACATTGCCAGGCCTTTCTTCCAAAATGCCTCTGGGTGAACTTGAACCTTCAGCCTCTCATTAGCAGCTGAATACATTAACCACTAGCACAACCCAGGGACTCCCTCCTAGATCTACCCCTCTTAATTGGGGATAATTGCTTCTTGTTTCACCACAAAAGTTTATGCTGTCAAATGTGTTTCCTCAACCTCCCACTGCCACTTCGCCTTACCCGTATGTGTATGTACCTCCAGCCCCATTGCTCCACTTTCTCTTGCTAAAATTACCAATGATCTAATAAGCAATCCCTACAGTCACTTCTCAGTCTTTTGACTTCTCTTTTATATTTTATGATGTTGATAGTTCCTTTCTTTTCCTGGTTTACCTCCTCTCTTGGATTCCCGTTTTCTTAGCCTCTTTCACTTGAAATCTTCCTTTTCCTCTACCCTTAAATGTTGTGATCCATCAGAATTCTGCCCTTCTGTCTTTTCTCATTCCACATACATTCCATACATTACCTTATTTATGCCCAGGGCTGCTTCTACCACCCATACGTTGGTGGCTCCCCGCCCCAAACCAACCCTTTTTTCTTGCATGGACTTTTTAAGTGGTCAGTTAGCTGGTCTCCCTCCTTTAAGTCTCACTATCACTCTCCCTTCTCCAAAGCTATCCTCCATCCTGCTGCC
This sequence comes from Trichechus manatus latirostris, assembly GCF_000243295.1. Taxonomy (NCBI): domain Eukaryota; kingdom Metazoa; phylum Chordata; class Mammalia; order Sirenia; family Trichechidae; genus Trichechus; species Trichechus manatus. The sequence continues at coordinate 13,691,220 of NW_004443962.1, read as the reverse complement.
TAAGACATAGAGGTTCTCAAATTTCAGCATTCACCAGAATCTCCTGGAGAGCTTGTTAAAACAGATTATTGGGCTCCACCCAGAGTTTCTGACTCAGTAGGTTTGGGGTAAGGCCCCAAAATTTCCATTTCTAAAAGTTTCTAGATGATGCTGATGCTGCTGGTCCAGAAATTATACTTACAGGATCCCTGATCCGAGAATCCTTTGTCTGGTTAAGTCCAAAGTTACTCCTCTTTAAAATATTTCATTAGCTGTCTTGTGTCTACAAAAATTCTCGGACTTCTGTCTGCTTAAGAATTACTTGGGGGGGGGGCCTGGGAATAGTGGGCTTCACATTCAAGATTGTTTACACTCAAGTATGATGCTTCACAGTCAAAACTCTGATTTAGGAGATCTGATGCAGTGTCCAGGGATGACCTCTTTGAGAACTTCTGGCCTACAAGATAGTAAAAACCCAAACCACTTAATGTGTAGTTCAAGTCCTTCTATAATCTATTCCTTGCCTAGCTCTCTAGCATTACTGAACTACAGTTTTTACATGCCTGTGCAGGTCCATGCCTCAGGTTTTTGCATATCCTGTTCCCATTACATGAACCCTCCCTCCTCATCTTATATGGTAAACTCCAAGTCCTCATTCAAAATACATCTTACGTGTCACTGCTTCAGTGAAGCCTTCCTGGACATTGAAGATGGCTTCCATCCCCTGGTGGTAAATTTTATCACTCCCTTCTCTGTATCACCATTGTATTGAGTATATACTTCTATTACTGAACATCCTGTATTACAATTATTGACTACTTGTCGGCCTACCTGGTAGTGAATTCTGAACATCACTATCTCCAGCACCCAGCAGTGTCCTGCACATAACTGCCTAGTAAATAGAAACTGAGGGGAAAAGGGGTGTCAGTGGTGGAGGTGATTGATGGGGAGGGGCGAGGAAAAAAGGCTTAGGAAATACAAACATGGAATCGGAATAAGTAGGATATTGAAGAACATTTCTTCCATCATGCTCATGCCTCTACTTCTGAGACATTTACCCACCTTAGGCCACCCAGAAAACTGTCAAGTATCTTCCTTCTTTTTCCAGTATCCCAAGTTGACCCTATTGATACTTTTCTTTTCCTGTTAAAAACATATATAACATTTGCCATTTCAACATTTTTTACATGTACAAATCAGTGGCATTAATTGTTCATCCAGCTGTGCAACCATCACCACTATCCATTTCCGAATGTTTCCATCACCCTGAACAGAAACTCAGTGACCCCCAAGCAATGAGTCCCGTTTTCCCCCTCGCTAGTGCCCGTTATCCATTAAGGAAATGTGGTCTCCATACATCTGCCTATTCTAGATATTTCATATAAGTGAGATTAAAAAAAAACAACTTGTCCTTTTATGACTGACTTATTTCACTTAGCATATGTTGTAGCACGTATCAGGACTTCATTTCTCTTTATGGCTGAGTAATATTCCATTGTATGTAGATATCACATTTTGTATATCCACTTACCTATTGGTGGACATTTAGGTTGTTTTCATATTTTGGTTACAAGCAGTCCCTGGATTATAAACGACTTTTGTTCCTAAGTCTGTCTTTAAGAAGAATTTGTACGTCTAAGTCGGAACAGTTAGGTATAGTTCATATCTAACTTCAGTTAGTCAAGTGTTTTGTCTTCTTATTGTTAGGGGCTGTCAAGTCTGTTCCAACTCACAGTGACCCTATGTACAACAGAACGAAACACTGCCGGGTCCTGTGCCATCCTCACAAAATTAACTATGCTTGAGCCCATCACTGCAGCCACCTTGTCAATCCATCTCATTGAGGGTCTTCCTCTCTTTTGCTGACCCTCTACTTTATTGAGCGTGATGTCCTTCTCCAGGGACTGGTCCCTCCTGAAAACATGTCTAAAGTACATGAGATGAAGTCTCACCATCCTTGCTTCTAAGGAGCATTCTGATGGTACTTCTTCCAAGACAGATTTGTTCCTTCTTCTGGCAGTCCATGGTAGTCAATAATTTTCACCATCATCGTAATTCAAAGGCATCAAATCTTTCCTGGTTTCCCTTATTCACTATCTTTCACATGCATATGAGGTGATTCAAAATACCATGGCTTAGGTCAGGCACAACTTACTTTTTAACACTTTAAAGAGGTTTTTGCAGCAGATTTGCACAATGCAATACATCATTTGATTTATTGACTGCTGCTTCCATGGGCGTTGATTGTGGATCCAAGTAAAATGAAATTCTTGAAAACGTCAAATATTTTCTGTTTATCATGATGTTGCTTATTGGTCCAGTTGTGAGGATTTTTGTTTTCTTTATGTGGAGGTGTAATCCATACTCAAGGCTGTAGTCTTTGATCTTCGTAAGCGCTTCAAGCTCTCTTCGTTTACCCCAAGCAAGGTTGTGTCAATAGCATTATCACAGGTTGTTAATGAGTCTTCCTCCAATCCTGATGCCCCGTTCTTCTTCATACAGTCCAGCTTCTCAGATTATCTACCCAGCATACAGACTGAATAAGTATGGTGAAAGGATACAAGCCTGACACACGCCTTGATTTTAAACCATGCAGTATCCTTTTGTTCTGTTCAAATGACTGCCTCTTGGTCTATGTACAGGTTCTGCATGACACAATTAACTGTTCTGGAATTCCCATTCTTCACAATGTTACCTATATAAATTTGTTATGATCCACACAGCCAAATGCCTTTGCTTAGTCAATAAAACACACATGTAAACATCTTTCTGGTATTCTCTGCTTTTCAGCCAAGATTTATCTGACATCTGCAATATCACTCGTTCCATATCCTCTTCTGAATCCAGCCTGAATTTCTGCAAGTTCCCTGTTGATGTACTGCTGCAACTGCTTTTGAATGATCTTCAGCAAAATTTTACTTGAGTGTGATATTAATGATATTGTTCGATAATTTCCATATTCTGTTGGATCACCTTTCTTTGGAATAGGCACAAATATGGATCTCTTGGAGTCATTTAGCCAGGTAGCTGTCTTTCAAATTTCTTGGCATAGATGAGTGAGCACCTCCAGCACTGCATCTGTTTGTTGAAACATCTCAGTTGGTATTCCGTCAATGCCTGGAACATTGTTTTTCGCCACTGCCTTCAGTGCAGCTTAGACTTCTTCCATCAGTACCATCAGTTCTTGATCATATGCTACCTCCTGAAATGGCTGAATGTCAACCAATTCCTTTTGATACAGTGACTCTGTGTATGCCTTCTATCTTCTTTTGATGCTTCCTGCATTGTTCAGTATTTTGCCCATAGAATTCTTCAATATAGCAACTCGAGGCTTGAATTTGTTCTTCAGTTCTTTCAGCTTGAGAAATGCCAAGTGTATTCTTCCCTTTTGGTTTTCTATTCCAGGTCTCTGCACATTTTGTTATAATACTTTACTTTGTCTTCTTGATCTGCCCTTTGAAATCTTCTGTTCAGCTCCTCATCTCTTCCATTCACTTTACCTGCTCTATGTTCAAGAGCAAGTTTTAGAGTCTCTTCTGGCATCCATGTTAGTCTATTCTTTCTTTCCTGACTTTTTAATGACGTTTTGCTTTCTTCATGTATGATGTCCTTGATGTCATCCCACAGCTCATCTGGTCTTTGGTCATTACTGTTCAGTGTGCCAAATCTGTTTTTGAGATGGTCTCTAAATTCAAGTGGGATATACTCAGGCTCATATTTTGACTCTCGTGGACTTGTTTTAATTTTCTTCAGCTTCAACTTGAACTTACGTATAAGCAATTGATGGTTTTTTCCGCAGTTGATCCCTGGCTTGTTCTGACTTATGATATTGAGCTTCTCCATCATCTCTTTCCACAGATGTAGTCAGTTTGATTCCTGTGGATTCCATCCGGCAAGGTCCACAAGTATAGTCACTGTTCATATTGTTGAAAAAAGTTATTTGCAATGAATAAGTCGTTGGTCTTGCAAAATTCTTTCATGTGATCTCCGGCGTCATTTCTATCACCAAGGTTGTATTTTCCAGTTACAGATCCTTCTGTTTCCAACTTTCGCATTCCAATCACCAGTAATTATCAATGCATCCTGATTGCATGTTTGATCAATTTCAGACTGCAGAAGCTGGTAAACATCTTCAATTTCTTCATCTTTGGCCTTAGTGGTTGGTGTGTAAATTTGAATATGTTATATTAATGGGTCTTCCTTGTAGGAGTATGGATGTTATCCTATCACTGACAGGGCTGTACTTCAGGATAGATCTTGAAATGTTCTTTTTGGCGATGAACGTGATGCCATTCTTCTTTGTCATTCCCAGCATAGTAGACCATATGATTGTCTGATTCAAAATGGCCAAGGCCAGTCCATTTCAGCTCACTAATGTCTAGGATATCGATCTTTATGCATTCCATTTCATTTTTGACTTCCAATTTTCCTAGATTCATACTTTGTACATTCCGAGTTTCAATTAATGGACATTTACCGCTGTTTTGTCTCATTTTGAGTCATGCCACATTGCAAATGAAAGTCCTGAAAGCTTGACTCCACCCACATCATTATGGTCGACTCTACTTTGAGTTGGCAGCCCTTCCTCAATCGCATTGAGTGCCTTCCAACCTAAGGGACTCATCTTCTGGCACTATATCAGACAATGTTCTGCTGCTATTCATAAGGTTTTTACTGGCCAGTTTTTTCAGAAGTAGACCACCAGGTTCTTCTTCCTAGTCTGTCTTAGCCTGGAAGCTCCTGAAACCTGTTCACCATAGGAGACCCTACTGGTATTGGAAATACCGGTGGCATAGCTTCCAGCATCACAGCAACACATAAGCCACTACAGTACAACAAACAAGTCTTTTTCTCAGTAGTGTACCCTTCTATGTATAAAAAACATGAAAGAAACACTTCCAGATACACTAAAACATCTTTAACATAATACAGTAATAATACTTTGATGCATGTCACCAAGTAGCACCTGTTTGTTATTACAGATCACTAAGTTTTTAACACAATAGGCTTTACAGGGGTTGCTTTGTAACTAGGGGTTGTACATAAGTTGGACAAGTTAGAGATCCCTAACCCAGGGACTGCCTGTATTGTGAATAGTGCTGCAGTGAACACTGGTGTATAAGTTATCTGTTTGCATTCTTGCATTTAATTCTTTCAGGTATATACTTAGGAGTGGAATTGCTGGGTCATAAGGTAGTTCTATGTTTAACTTTTTGAGGAACCACCAAACTGTTTTCCACAGCGGCTGCACCATTTTACAATCCCACCAGCAATGGATAAAGGTTCCAATTTCTCCACATCCTTGCCAACACCTGTTGTTTTCCATTTTTTGGATCACAGTCATCCTAGTGAGGGTGAAGTAGCATCTCTTTGTGGTTTTGATCTGTATTTCCCTAATAATTAATGGCAGTGAACATCTTTTCATGTGCTTGCTGGCCATTTGTCTACCTTCTTGGGAGAAATGTCTATTCAAGTTTGTTGCTCATTTTTTGACTGGGTTGTCTGTCTGTTAAGTTGTAGGGGTTCTTTATACATTCTGGATATAAAACCCTTATCCAATATATGGTTCCCAAATTTTTTCTCCCAATGTGTAAGCTGTCTCTTCACTTTGTTGATAAAGTACTTTATTGCACAGAAGTTTTTAATTCTGATAAAGTCCAAATAACCTATTTTGTATTTTGCTACCAGTGCTTTTGGTGTCACATGTAACAGTTCACTGTCAAGATGTATCGGTTTATTTCTGGACTGTCAATTCTATACCATTGATTTATATGTCTATCCTTATACCAGTACTGGGCTGTTTTGACTACTGTAGCTTTGTTTTAGAATTGGGAAGGGTGAGTATCCTACTTTGTTCTTCTTTTATAAGATTGCTTTGTCCATTTGGGGCCCCTTACAGTTTCATTTTACTGGGGTTAGGGAAGATGCTTTGTATGACTTAAATCTTTTTAAATTTATTGAAACTTGCCTTGACCTAACATATGGTCTTTCCTGGAGAATGAGCCATGTACACTGTAGAAGAATGTATATTGTACTACTGATGAGTGAGTGGGATGTTCTATGGTAGGTCTAGTTGGTTTAACATTGTTCAAATCTTCTGTTTTATTACTCTTTGTTCTAGATGTTTTGCTCATTATCAAAAGAGGTGTACTGATGTCTCCAAGTATTACTGTAGAACTATTTCTCCCTTACAGGTAGTCCCCAATTTACAATTTATTCGAGTTACGGCAAACCACACTTACAATCATCTTTTTTTTTTTTTGGTACATCTTATTAGCAATATGTACTACAATGCTGCAGCATGTAATTTGCTGATGCTATCATTCTCAGATGTTCACTTGCATGTTTCCAACTCCCAAAAACAAAGATTGGATTTATAAAGACACCAATAATAAAAAGCAATAATGAAAACTTAAAAAAAAAAAAAAAAAGTATTTGACTTACATCAGTACTGACTTACAAGGAAGTCGTCGGAACCGAACCCCATTGCAAGTCGGGGACTACTTGAATGTATTTTGGGGCTTTGATGTAAGGTGCATACACAATTGTTATATCTTCTTGATGAACTGACCCTTTTATCATTATATAATGTCCTTTTTTGTCACTTGTAACAGATTTTGACTTAAAGTCTATTTTGTTTGATATTAAAATTGCCACCCCAACTCTCTTTTCATTACAATTTGCAAGGAATACTTTTTCCATCCATTCACTTTCAATCTATTTGTCTTTCGGCCTAACTAAGATGTGTCTCTTATAGACAGTATATACTTGGATTTTTTTTTTTTAAATCCATTCCACCATTCTGCCTTTTGATTAGAACATTTAGTTCATTTACATTCCAAGAAATTATCAATAAGAAAGGACTTCTGTCACTTTGTGTGTCTTATACTTTCTTTGCCCCTCATTTTCCTGTATACTACTAACATTTGTTTTTGTTGATTTTTTGTAGTGGACCATTTTGATTCTCATCTCCTTTACTCTTGTGTATATTTTTAAGATATTTTCTTTGTGGTTATCATGAGGATTATACTAAACATCTGACATTTGTAATAACAACATGGTTTAAATAGATACCAACTTCAGTAACATACAAAACTATTCCTATACTGCCCCCCCATTTAGTTATTACCTATTACATCTTTACACATCATGTGCCCTGTAACATATGTTTATACTTATTTTTTATGCTTTTGTCATCATAAAGCATGAAGGACATAACAAGTAGAATTACCAACAAAAAAATACCTTAAAACTGGCCCTTATACTTGCCCATGCAATTTCCTTGAATGGAGATCTTTTTTTTTCTATGTACGATTTCAAGATACTGTCTAGTAGTGTCCTTTCCTTTCTATCTGAAGGATTCCCTTTAGTATTTCTTGTAGGGCAGGTCTGGTCGTAACGAACTCCCTCAATTTTTCTTTAATCTAGGAACGTTCTAATTTCGTCCTCATTTTTGAAGAGCAGTTCTGCCAGGTATAGTATTCTTGGCTGACAGTTCTTTTCTTTCAGCACTTTAAATACGTCATTCCACTGCCTTCTGGCCTTCAAGGTTTCTGAGGAGAAATCAGCACATAATCTTATTGGGAATCCTTTGTATGTGTCAATTCACATACACTGTCAAGAACTAGGTCACAAAGCATTACCGGTTTTGTTGTCAGAATTTTATGGTTCCCAAAAATTTCTCCCAATCTATAGGTTGTCTCTTCACTCTGATACAGTCCTTTATTGCACAAAAGTTCTTAATTTCGATGAAGTCCAATTTATCTATTTTGTCTTTTACAGGTCATGCTGCTTTCAGGATTCTCCATTTTTTAAGAGGTTGATTATATGTGTCTTGGTGTGGATCTCTCTGGGTCTATCTTACTTGGAGTTCATTGAGCTTCTCTGTTATATAGATTCACGTCCTTCATCCGATTTGGAAAGTTTTCTGTTGTTATTTCTTCAAATATCCTTTCTATTACTTTTTCTCTTTCATCTCCTTCTGGGATTCCCATGATGCATATGTTAGTTCACCTGATGGTCTCCGACATTTCCATTAGGCTATGCTCAGCAGTCTTGAGTCTTTTCTCTTGTTGCTCTTCAGAAACCATAATTTCAATTACCTTATCCTCTAGTTTGCTGATTCCTTCTTCTGAGTCCTTCCAGTGAGTTTTTAATTATCATGTCAGTTCCAGTATTTCTGTTTGGTTTCTTTTAATAGTGCCCATCTCTTGATTTTTATTCTTTGTTCTGCATTGTTTTCCTGATTTTAGTTCTTTGTGCCTTCCTTTAGTTCGAGCTTGTTTAATATCATTGTATTATATTCTTCCAATCTGTTCATATCCAGGTTTCCACAGAAATAATTTCTCTGTCTTGTTTCTTTGAATGAGCCATCATTTCCAGTTTCTCTGTGTACCTTGTGATTTATTTGTTGTTGTTGTTGTTGAATCTGGGACATTAGAATGTTACAATGTATTAACTTTCACAATTCCCTCATACACACAATGCTACTGAAAGCACTAATTTCTGCAAGAAACTTTTAGGCAGGCACAGCTAAAACTTTTAGACTTTGCTCACTGCAGTGAGCTATCTGGGCTATTTTTCAATGCTAGAGCCAGCTGCATTTCTAGCCCTTTCTATTTCTTTGTCCTGATTTATTTTCTCTTTACTGTACTTAATCACTACTACCAGGATGCATTACATTATATATAAATTTATATATTCTGCAACCCTTGCCCCCAACAGTGTAAGCTCTATGAGGGCAGGGCCTTTGCACTTATTCACTGCTGTATCCCAATGCCTAATATAATGCCTGGTGCTCAACAGATACTCGTTGAAAGGTTGAATAAACTGAGACTGAATATCAAGTAATGAAACTTAAAAAAAAAAAAGTTACATATCAAAGTATTTAAGGAAACAATGGTTAATTTGAACACAGAAGTGGTCACCTTGGGTAGCTACACATATACCTATTCCTTACAATGCTACAATTACTGAAAACCTGTTAGGAACTCCTCTGCAAGAACTGTCTTCAGAGCCAGTTTATGAAATATGATTGGTTTTTTACTTCATAAGTCATATTTTGTTTCACCAAAAACTTCTCATAGTTTAAAAAACCAAATTTAGCAAAGAAAACATGTGGGAATATATTTCAGGCTCTTAAGATAAGCCCTCAAAAGTTTAGATGACTAGTGGTAACATTAATGGACTAACTATATTACCCGCCAAGAACAGTGACTTAAAAGGGTTAATGCTCATAAACATGAAAGTTCTGGGGTGTGAAATTACACACACACACACACATTTTGGATACAGGCCAAATTCTCTAAGAACAACGAGATAACTTATATTTAATTTCCCCTCACATCTCCAAACATAATAGGTGGGCTGCTGCTAGACTGAATCCATGATTGTTTAGCTGAGGATTCACCCATTCTTCTAGCTACTTGGTATCTTCAACTTGCCTACACTCCAGCCCACATGGCGTTTGCACTCATCATCTCCCACTGACTTAGACATACACCATCTCACTCATGAGTGTGAAACACTCTAAAGACTGTCTTGAAAAGTATTATTTCGAATGGCTAACCTTAAAAGGAAAATCTTTGAAGGCAAACAAGATGAAAGAATAGGGAAAGTGACAGCAATATCCTGAGCCTCAAGATAGTAGCTTATTTAAAAGTGTATTTAAGTGTCATAGGATAGAACAGACCAACTGAGTCCCTGTCTCAGAAATGCTTCCTCTTGGTAGGCAACAAGGAGAACCCCACCCAGGACTTGAATCCACTTTTTCCCTAGGTATGCCAACACTGTTAGCCAGCTGAAGAGAAAGCAAATGGGTGTTGGCAGGCAGAGCTCCACTGATCGCCCTTTTTGTCACAAGGAAGCCAGCTAAGAACTAAACATAAAGAGAAGGATTGGAAGAAAAGCAGACACACCAAAGGTACTGTGTCAAATAATACACAAGATGTATCCATAAATGAATGAGTTATTCTAGAGCCATACAAACAAATCAATCTCTTTACTGGAGAGGCATACCTCTCATATGTATATTATTCAAATATACTAACACATGAAAGATCACATCACCTTGTTTATGGATACATTTAATATCCCTTACCCTTCCCACCTTTCAAAACGTAACAATATACAAAATATAAAATATCTTAAATATTTATAAAAATCGCAAGAAAAAAATAGAACGTATGAAAATATTTTTATCTGAGTTCTCCCTCATTGCTGAGCGGCAGCTTAATTTGCCTTGAGTTCATAACTGTTGAGTGGGTAGGAATATGCCCTGCCTAATACTATTCTGTCCCGAAGGAGCTTAAATAAAACATAGTAGTTGCAGAAGAGAATCAGAGCCATGGAAAGCGTGTGGTTCCACTTCTCGGACCGCAGCAAGGAATAGAGCTGGTAGAAGACGACACTGCCCTCAATAAGGATAAGCAGATTTAACAGCCTTAATGGACGATGAAATAGGAACTGTAAGGAAGTTAAAAAGCAAAACATTATTTTACACAAGAGTAAAGACTGTAGTTATTTTCACAGTTATTTCTCAAAAAAATAATTTCATATGTACAGGTTGCTATACGCAATAACAAACAGATCTCTTATTGGATATCAATTCTGCTTCTTGCTAATGAAACCCAAACTTTTTCCTCTTTGTTCAAGGAATAATGAAATAATTTTATTTTTATTATAAAGAAAATAATTTTATTTCCCTGAGACATGGAAATGCACTATAAAAATTTTTAAAAGATTATATCTTGTATTTGAGAAAACAAAAGTATCTTAAACTGCCTGAGACAGGGGTCTCATAAAGGACCAGACAGGAAATATTTTAGGCTTTGCAGGTCAAGAGGCAAACACTGAAGATATTATATAGGTACTTATATAACCACTTAAAAACATAAAATCCATTCCTAGCTTGTGGGTTGTACAAAAAACAGGCAGCAGACATAGATTAGAAAGTATGGGGGAGGGGCATCACAAATTGCAATATCAATACAATAATTTCTTCTTTTTCCTTTTTCTTCTGTTTACCCACCATGGTCACTGACTCAGATCCTCTACACCATATACTCTGCTGTTCTGGGGGGTATTTTTTTCTGGATATTGAGAAGTTGGGTGCACAAAGACAGGATAATGAAGAAAGAAGGAAAAATGAGTCAGAATTAGAGTTAGGCTCAAAATAGAGATTAACTATGTTCACTCGCACCAAATTCTTCACTCCAAAGGAGTTAAATCCTCGATTACTAATAAAAAGGTTATTAGGAATTGAAAGATATAGGTCATAAGCTGCAAAGGAACACTAACAATTCACCATAACCAGACTATCCTAAATTTAGATAAAGACACACTGTAATGATGGTAGTATATCAGACATAAAAAAACTAATTTATGTGGAACTTAGACCTCAGGGCTAAAACCTAAGGATGAAGCCAAATAATCATGGCAGCTCTGAAAGGTGTCTAGGTTTCCCAGACTCCTTCTTCAGGAAGAAGAAAAGGTTTAACCTGGGTTTTATTACATGATATCCAGTAACATTGTATATAAAAATAGGCTCAGAACTAATATTCTAAAAGAACTCAGGAAGACAATTTCAGATTCCATGACAAGATCTATAATTAAGCTACATACTGAAAGGTGAGGACAGGCTTTAAATTCCAACAGCTATAAGTAATAGGTATATTTTAATTGGGTATTCTCAAACTTTAAGGAGCCGTGGTGGTACAGTGGTTAAAGCACTCGGCTGCCAACTGAAGTCAGCAGTTTGAACCTACCCTCCACTCCGTGGGAGAAAGATGTTGCAATCTGATTCTGTAAAGATTTACAGCCTTGGAAACCCTATAGGGTAGTTCTAGTCTGTCCTACAGGGTCACTATGAGTTGGAATCAATTAGACAGCAGTGGGTTTGGTTCTCAAACCTCAGTGTGCCTAAGAATCATCTCCAAATTTGCAAATGCTGCAAATTCCTGGAATCCTGCAGAGGTTCTGATTCAGAAGTCTTGGGTAGGGGCCTGGTTTTTAGAGTGGGCTAGGTGATCTGTATGCAGGTGGCCCAAGGAGCACACTTCGAAAAGCACTGATTTAAGTACTTGGTCATGCAAAATCAGTAATAAGTTAACTTTCCTAATCCTTCTTCTAAGGGCTCCACCTAATTCTTCAGCTATCCAAAGTTAGCGAGAGAAATACTTATTTTGCAAGTAATACAATAAGGAAATATGTGGCTACTGTAGGTTTCAAGGCATCAGCAATGGCCAACAGAAGTCATTAATGGCCTATGGAATTCAGCTGGCTGAATTAAATATTTTATGTAGAAATCTAACATTTATGTACTGTGACTCAAATCCACTCCTCCATCTTAAGGCAATCCCAAAGGAGTCTAGAAGGAGATGTCATAGTTTCCTCATTCAAGGGCCTTTCACTCTCCATGTTGTTCTCAACTCAAACCCCTCCCTCCATGCTATTTACAAGCATCCTGACCTGATACAAGTTCTCCAGTAGCTATTTGAAAGGTCCCCTAGTAACAAACTCCTACAGAACCAGAAGTCCATGTACTCTCACAAGTAACTGGGACAGCATTTTAGATACACTGGAAGGGAGAGAGGGAGAGGGGGGAAGGAAGAAAGAAAAGCAGAGAGAAAGGAAAGGAGGAAGAAAAAGAGGGACCCAAGTATCTCAGTAAAAGATCACCAGTTCTTTAGAATATGATCTCCATCCAAGGCAACACACTGCACTATGGGCTCCTTTACTAAGAACAGCCCCCTACATGTACCCCCTTCTCCCCACCCCTACTTGTTACTGCTCCTTGTAAGTAAATACTTCTGCCTCCTAAAGCCAGAATTTCTAGCAAACTAAAAGGTCAATAGAACAGAACCCAACGTGTAAATTCAAATGGGACAGAGGCTGGGTTTAGTAGCTGTCTGTTGCTATTTTCCATTTTAATTTTTAGGACTTTTTTCCTTTTAATCCAGGAAAAAGTAAAAGTTAGGTCATAGACCATAGCATTTGTCTGACTTCCAAATAGGGAAGTCAAAGTACTTTCACAAGAGAATACATATGAAAAATATTTTTTAAAAAAGCTATCATATCACTATATTAAATATTGCTTAAGGAAACACAAATACATCATAAAAAAACCACTAAAACTATTATAAAAAAAAATTATACAATAAAAAAGGAAAGTCTAAATAAGTGCCTACTTGTTTCAAGTAATATTAGACTCAACAAATTCCAATGTAACTAGAGAAGCCAGTCAAGCTTTGAAGCTGCAATAATGGCATATGATCTTCAAACTGCCTTTCAGAAGTCATTTCCAAAGGATAGGGGCTATTGTTAGAGGAGTAGTAATAATTACCTTGTGTTAATTTCCTAACATACTACACACTGTGCTAGGTGCTTACATATGTTTCTAATCCTCACAATACCCATTTTACAGATGAGGAGACAGAGGCTTATAGCAGTAGTCAAAATATTGCATAGCGACCTCCTAACATTTAACCCTAAGCTTACATTTGAAAATAAATAAGTGGTACTTGCATAAAAGCGGGCATGGGATACATCTGAAGGCACTGCCACGTTGTAAGGCCCCATAGCTCTGTATAAACATCGGCTGTGTCGCACCAGCACCCCTTGAGGCCATATTGTATTTTCTGACCAACTGAGGAAGAAAGCAATGCAATGTTAGCATGTTGGCAATTTCAGGTAAGATACTGTCTGGTAAGGTTGGCTATACTTCTGTGTGAGAGTAAGTATTCAAGGCTTTGTCGGCCTGAATTCTGAAAATACAGTAATTCCATGGTCAAACTGGAAGGAGACAGAAAAGATTTGTTATTATAACTTCGTTACTATATAGTAGAGAGAGAGTGCAAAGTGATATAGTTAACTCAGTGTCAAAGGACTTAATTAAAAGGTTTAGAAGAATGAGCGGAAATAAAAGTATAAATAAGGCATATATGAGCCAGAAAATAGAGTGTAAGTAGGTGGACTGTTATCTCAATCCCAAGTGAGCAGAGTCTATTGGTGCAAAAGCTAGAGGGACAAACAAGAAAAGAAAGCTGATGGCAGTTAAGAGTCGTGAAGAAATTAACATACTGTCAGACTCGCATGACATTTACTGCAGGAATTACATCCCAATCAGACACAGAAAATCAGGTTTTCACTTATCAAATATTTCAAATACCTCATGTACGTGAGACGCTATACAGTAGAACACAGAGACACACAAGGTACTGACACAGACTTTTTTTTCTTTTTACCGCCTTCTTGGTTTATTTTTATAGAGGTGTCTCTATTGAAAGGAAGTTAAGGAAGGAGCAGCTTCATTCTTTCCAGCACCAATGTAATGGAGTTGGGCTGGGGGTCTTCAGGTAAAGCTTTTTTAAAAACCTAAGTTAATTCACCTCTTCCTCATTTTGGAAAAGTTAGTTTCCTAAGGTAAGAACTGGGACAGCATTTTAGATGTGTTAAAAAATAAAATAAAGTTCTAGTACCCTATAGCTTTCCCAGTTCAGAAAATGTTCCGCCAGCCTTGCTCACACTTACCAGCATCAAAGTGGAGATACACCTCATGGCCATGTGCCATCAGTAGCCTGAAGATGCACAGTACTAGTACTGTGGATTGTACTTTCAATTTTTATTGAAATCTGTCCTTTGCCCACAGTCGGGTTTCTTTTCAGCCTGGCCCAATCTCTTTCAGTTCCTGGGTTTGAAGGCCTGTGCTAATCTGTATCAGACATCAAGGCAGATAATTGAAGGGAGAACTCTGAGGGGGAGAGGGTAAGGGAAGATCACCTCAATCTGTCCCACTTAATTAGGAAAGAACTTCTAGTTGATGAAATTTGTGAAATGTTCAAATTACAAAAAGAAGGAAGACGAAGATGGTCCTGGTCAGAGAAAAAGGTATGATGAAGGGCTCAGAAGTGAGAAAAGAAACAAAAGGCTCTAAAGTGAAATGTTTGGGATCAGAGGGACCATGCAGAGAAATGACTGATGTGGGACACAGTCAGAGGAATACTGAGAGAGAAGAACTCCCAGTCAGGGACAGTTTTCACTTAAATATGGGAAATGCAGGGAAACATTCAGTTGACAGATTAGCAAAAAAAGAAGAGAGAAAAAAAAAAAAAACAACAAAAAGTGCAGGCAAGGAAAATTACTAGAACAAAGCTGCATTATTAGAAAGACAAGATAAGCAAAGCAAATTTCAGCTGTCCAAGGGTGAAATGATTAGCTAGCAACTATTAAGCTGTGGCAATGAAGATGAGAAGGTGAATCTTAAAGGTCTTAAAAAGAATTAAAAATATACCATGACTCTTTGAATTTGAGCAGAGTTAGAACTGAAAGAAAACTCCAAGATTACAGCTTGGGAGTCAAATTACACACTCTAGAGTGCCTGGGCAGTTGAAACATAAGGGGGATTTAAGGAAGGGTTGGGGATGGTGGTGGAAATGACTTAATGTCCGCTGTGTTCAGTTTAGAGCGATGGCAAGCATCCACGTGGACAAAAACTAACAATTAAATGTTCAAAGCCAAGGTCAAGAATGACATACAAAGCAAATAAACATGATCAGCAGCATGTAGAAAAGTGTTACATGGTTTTACCCTCTAGCCTACTCACATGTGCTGGGGAGCATTGCTGTAGGACCCATGTTCCAGCTTCTGCCACTTGCCAAGGTGAGCAGCTGATTTATGTAGCAAATCACAGTATTTGGATGGCAGCAGTTGCGTGGTGAGCATGACAAAAGCATTGATCCACACCATAATGAGGTGTTCACATGACCAGCGCATGTCATAGTACTGGGTACTCTGGAAGAGATCAGAAGAGAGAGAAATGATCCACGCACTGGCAAACAGAGGAGGCAAGGATGGGTGTGTGTAGACAAATGCCACACTGAGTCACACATGCATTGGTTGTCCTGCTGTCCGTGCAGAAAGTTCAAGAGCAGAGTCCTCCAAAATCCTTCAACCTGACTTTCTGGCTGTATAAGTTAGGACTGGGAGGGAGAGGCGATTATATTTTAAGTGCTTCCTTCCTGGAAGAAGTGAGTGCTCTTTGTGAATGACCACTCCAGCTGCAGAAGTGCTTCTCAATGGATGAAGGAAGGGCACTAAAATGTCCCAAAAGACTTTGGGCCCAAGTGACATCCAGAACCATTTTTCTTTTCTATTGAAGTAAACTGAAGTTTAAATAAAGGTTAGTTTAAGTTCAAGGAAACTCCTGATAACCATGTTATGATCAACCAAAACAGGTTGAATTTTATTGAAACCTTGGTCCTCTTAAGCCACTATGTACTGATTCTATAAGTACAATTTTCATTCTCCCTGGGTGGTAACAAGTAACTTAAAAAAAAAAGAGGGGACCATCACATATATGGAAATACCTATCCGCCAACCAGGAGCGGTATTAGTGCATTCCAGATGCAGCCGAACTCCACCATCCAGGCTGCCAAAGGGGAGACAGAGAAAAGGGGGATTAAGTAAGAAATACCCAGTTGATGTAATTCACACACAAATCCAGGAGGCACATAAAAGCAAGATAACCACTTACCTTCACAAAACACAGGGGAAGAAATGCAACATAGTAGGCACTGAAGAGGGAGTTGAAGAGCACTTCCTTGATTCTGTGGTTGAAATCTGCTTTCAGACATTCTACTTCATTGCGAATGAGGTCAGGAGATAGGGGGCAGCTGTGGGTGGGGATGGGCGTGGCATTATTAAACTGTTCTTTTAGAGACTCCAGCAATAAGGAGAGGAAGTCTTTGGATTTAGCCAAGCCACCCACAGTTGAGGCACTTTCCTCTACCGCCTGGTGCTGAACCATGTAGTTATAGTCTGTGAGAAGAAGATGAGCTCTACCATCTTGGTGGAAACAACAGAGAGGAACATAAACACCAAACCTGTAGAACAAGGTGGATATGAAAATGAGACCACGGCTGCTGCCTAGATCAAAGCTTACAACTATGTCAATAAAATAGTCATGATTCTCCAGAGTAACTCAAGGAGGCCTTTGCTTACAGTAAATTCATTATGTGGGAATCTCCTTAGCTAATTTCTCTCTACAAAAGGAAAATACATTCAGTGAAGAATAGGGAACTATAGAAAATCACAACGACAAAATATAAATCACCTAGAAATAACCGTTTTTATAATTGAGTACATCTTCTAATGTGTAAAAATAGATATTACACTTTTTTTCTTCCACATTTGGCCTCATACAGTATAAACTATATCCTGCTGTTTTAATTATATGTACATATTACATATATGCATTTTATCATGTCACTGAATATTTTTCTGTAATAATTTTTAAAGATGCTATAATATTCTCATATAGATATACCGTAATTTGGCCCTTTCACTCTTGCTGCATGCTTAGGCTGTTTATTACCACATAACAATGTGATAAGCATTTTCCTACACACCCATCTGTGTACATCTGTTAATTTTTGCACGGCTTGTCCCTCACCTCAAATGTCGCATCTTAGGGAAGTGCCCCCCTCTGCCCCACATCACCTACCCACTTCTAGTGAGGGGCTCCCCAACCTCCTCACTACATCACCCACTCCACTCCTGTGGGCACTCCTAATCACCCTTTCGCGGTTATTTTTCTCCACAGAACTTGTCATTAAAATGTTTTATTTTTTAATTTTTTTGTATTGTTTTTATCTATTTCCTCCCACTACAGTCTAAACTCTATGAAGGCAGAGATTTCAGTCTGCCGAGCTGTAGCCCTCGTGCCTAGAATAGTGGCTGGGATATATTAAACACTCAATAAATATTTGATGAATTAGTAAAAAAAAATTCTAAAAGTAGAATGAATTAATTTCTGGAAGTAGAATTACTTGGTTAAAGGACGACTGTTTTTGAGACTTTTGATAATGTCTTATAGTTATTCCAATCTTTGGTGCCTTAAAATTTTTTAAAATACTTTCCCAAGTTCTCATTAAGGAAATTCCACATTGTTACCTAGGTATTGCAAATAAAATGGCTGTGTCACTGACAAATTCAAATATTAAAAAAAAAGCAAATAAAAATATTTTATCTAGTTATACATTTTATAACAAAATTAACAAATGACACTTGTTCAGTTTTCTATAGAAGGAGAAAGGATGAGCTTGTTACTAAAAGGATGGTTAGCAGTAGCTCAGAGATCCACTCTGACTGAATGTGCCTTAGAGAGTAGGATGGGATGAAGTATGGGTAGAAGTTTCAGGCAGAAGGACTCAAAGGCCAGAGAAGGTTGTAAGAAGTTCAATATTGCTAAACCATAAACTGTATTTATAGGGGTGGGGGTAAGAGGCTGAGGAGGGTGGGAGATCACAATGATGGCCCCAATTCTATACTTTTCTTTGTATTCTTACCCGTTTCATGTAACTAACTGCAAAGCCCTCATGCTATGTGTGATATGACCTGCAGCGTGCCCCGCCCTGTTACTGAACTCAACCATGTAACTTGTTTTGGCCAACAGAACGTCAGCAGACATGCTGCAATCAGAAGCTTGAAACAGGCTTGCACATTGGGGCTTGCTCTCTTGTTGCTCTGCCATTTTCATGTGAGCATTTCCAAGCTGGCCTATTAGAAGATGAGAATGCATGGAGCAGAGCTGAGTTGTTCTAGCTGCCTAAACTGAGTCAGTTGATCCTCAATTTGTGACTGAGCCCAGCTAAAATCAGAGGAGCCTCTTGACTTTCAGCTGATCCCAGACACATGCACAGTAAACACATTTTGTGGTATGTTACGATGGGATTTGTGGTTGTTTACTGTATCATTTGGTGGCAATCGATAAACAATACAGGGTAGAATGTGAGAAACTGGAAAGGCAGCATCAAAGGCTTGGGTCACGAAGGGCTTTGTTAAGTAAAGGAAATGATCCATTAAAGGATTTTAAGGAGGGTCAGTAATATGATTAAACTTCCATTCTGAAAATTATTCTAGTTACAATGGAAAATAGAATGGAGTGGGCAAGAATGGATTACCAAAAGAGAATCAATCTGACAGTAACTGGTACTGGTAGTAGAGATTATAGACAGCAGTAGGCAGATTCTAAATATATTTAGGAGATACAACTGTTAAACTTGGGGCTAATGTGCCCTAAACTGAGAAGCTATTTGAGAACTAGGAGGAAAAAAACCCAGCAGAAAAGAACTTCTTAGGCTCGCTCTTTTCTAATTTAGGAATAGAAGAAAAAGAAAGATGTAGTTGTTGCTATGATCTAGTTTTTAAATTGAAGTCTAAATAAAAGTTAGATTATAGAACTTTTCAAAAAGTAAAGAAGGCAAATATATTTGAACCAAAAATTTGTTTAAGTCATATCTTATTTCATTGTTTTATGGGGTGTGAAGAGCCTCTAGAATAAGTAACCTTCTTCATATACCTAAATTAAAATAAAAAAATTTGCTAGCCCTTTGGCTTCTTAAATACTGCTAAAATACTCTCTTGATTAATCCATGACTAGCCTTCCAATGGATTCAATCATCTATTGCCTGGTAAAGGGAATAATTAAATCATCATTTGTTTTCACCTCAAACAGTTAAAATACTAATCTAGAAATACAGAAACAATTGATGTGACATTAAGGATATATACTTGCTAAGAAACTTGAGTCATGAAAAATGTTTATAACATAGGAAATTCACTTTGTAGGAAAAAAGTAAACGTTAATAAAGTCAGTTGCTTAGTGCCTTAAATAACTGTTTAAACTAAGAATATAATGAGACCTCCCATTGTATAACCAATAGACTCTTCTTGCCGTCCTTTCCTGCAGTCTCTGATTAAGCCTTGATTTTACACTATGTGACCACCCATATAAACTCACACTTACACTTCAGCACCATAAATGGTATAAAGCAGTGGTTCTTAAACCGAAGCATGCATCAGTATCACCTGGAGGGCTCATTAAATACAGACTGCCCGGCCCTACCCTCAGAGGTTCTGGTTCAACAGGTCCAAGGTAGATTCTGAGAACTTCTAGTTCTGTCAAGTTTCCAGGTGATGCTGTTTTGGGAACCACGTTTTGAGAACTACTGACTATAGTGTAATCGTTAAGACTCAAGTCTTTCTCATTTACTAAGTATTTGACCATGGGAAAGTTTCTTAATCTCTTAGGCTATCTTTACCTGTGGCAAAGACTGCTAACTGTGTGCCAGTGGCCAGTTTTCCTGTTCTTCCACAGCAATGGAATTTTAGTTGTGCAGATGACTACCCTGGTAGAGACTTAATTTTCAAGCTTTTCTTACTGCTACATATGGCTTTTTGGTTAAGCTCTGACCAATGGGAGGCGGGATAAGGTGATAAGCGCAACTCTGGGTCACGCCATCCTTCTCCCAATCCATCCTAAGGAGGGTAGAGCGCCAAAACACAAAAACCTGAGTCTCTGACACCATGGAGCTGCCACAGCTCCCCAAGATGACTTACATTCATACCGTACAGGAGAGATGAATAAACTTCTAACTTCTTACTATTATTTTGGATCTCTACTAAATACGCTACCTCTTAGATTATTGTGACGATTTTATAAGGGAATGTTTATAAATACCTAGTACACCCCTTAGCACATAGTAAGAGCTCCATAAATAACAAGAAAACAACCAAACCTATTGCTGTTGAGTCGATTCCGACTCAGCAACCCTATAGGACAGAGTAGAACTACCCCACAGGGTTTCCACAGAGCAGCGGATGGATTCAAACTGCCCAACTTTTGGTTAGCAGCCAAGCTCTTAGCCACTATGCCACCAGGGCCCCCAATAAATGACAGCTATTTATTAACATTCTATAAAGAAAGTATTAGCTAAATGTGTACAAATTAAACTATGCAAAGAAGTTAGTTTAATAAGCCAATATATACAATGAGATACCACTAGACACCCGAGAGCATGGCGAAAATTTAAAAAATGAAATGCACCAAATGCTGGCAAAGATGTGGAGCAACAAGAACTCACAGAATGGGTGACAGGAAAAAATGATACAACCTTTCTGGAAAAAGGCCCAGTAGATTCTTATAAAACTAAACATACTCCTACCCTATAACCTAGCAATGCCACTCTTAGATCGGTTTACCCAAGAGAATGAAAACACATCTTTGCAAAAAAAGCCTGCACAAGAATGTTCGTAACAGTTTTATTTACAATAGCCAAAAAACTGAAAACAACTTTGGTGTCCATTAATAGGAGAATGAATTTAAAAACTGTGGTACAGTCACACGACTGAATACTACTGATAAACAACCACTTGGATGAGTCTCAAAAACATTATGCTGAGTGAAAGAAGTCTTACATAGAAGTGTACATACTGTATGATTCCATACAGAAAGTCCTAGAACAGAGAAACTAATCTACGGCAGAAAAAAATCAGGGCAGTGGTTGCCTCTGGGAGGGGGATGGGGATGGGGTTTGATTGGGAAGTGGCATGAAGAAACCTTCTGGGGTAATGGTAATGTTTTATAATTTGGTAGGGGTTTGAGCAAATGTACACTTAAGATCTGTGACTTTTATTGTACATAAATTTTACCTAGAAAGAAAAAACAGTAAACAAATATTAAACTGTAGTTAATGATATGCATATGCTGAAGTATTTAAGCATACTGAGATTAGCAATATAGCTTTGAAATAAACCAAAAATAAGATGTAATGATGGATGGATAGAGGGACGGACAGATAAGTGTTAAACTATATAATTTACTATAATGGGTAGAATCTAGGTGTTCACTGTAAAATTCTTTCAAGCTTGTGTGTATAAAATTTTTTTAACTGTTATTTTTTAATCAATACTTTTTTCTGTTTTTTAGAGCACTTTTAGGTTTACAGAATAATTGACCAGAAAGTACAGAGAGCTCCCATGTACCTCCTCTCCCTCCACATACACAGTTCCCCCACTATCACCATTTTGCATAGTATGGTGAACCATATTGATGCATTATTATTAACTAAAGTCCACAGTTTATATTAGGGTTCACTCTGTGTTGTACACTTCTACGGGTTTGGAAAAACACACATCATGTATCCACTATTACAATATCATACAAATAGCTTCACTGCCCGAAATATCCCATGTTCCATCTATTCATCCCTCCCTCCTCCCCTCAAACCCACAGCAACCACTGATTGTTTTACTATAGTTTTTCCTTTTCTGGAATGTCATAGAGTTGGAATCATACACTATATCACGTTTTCAGACTTGCTCCTTTCACTCAGTAACATGCATTTAAGGTTCCTCCGTGTCTTTTCATGGTTTGACAGCTCATTTCTATTTATTGCTGGGTAATATTCCATTATATGGATGTACCACAATTTGTTTACCCACTCACTTTCTGAAGGACATTTGGCTTCCAATTTTAGATAGTTATGAATAAAGCTGCTATATACATTCGTGTGCAGATTTTTGCGCAGGCAAAGTTTTCAACTCATTTGAGTTAAGTATCAAGGAGTGCGACTGCTGGATCATACGGTAAGCATATGCTTGGCTTTGTAAGAAATTGCCAGAAATGTCTTCCAATGTGCTGTACCATCTGTATTCCCACCAGCAATGAATGAGAATTCTCATTGCTCCGCATCATCTCCAGCATTTGGTGTTGTCACTGTTCTGGATTTTAGCTATTCTAATAGGTATGTAGTGTTATCTCATCACTTGAATTCATAATTCCCTAACAACAGACGATGTTGAGCATCTTTTCATATGCTCGTCATCTGTACATCTGTTTAGATCTTTTGCCCATGGGTTGTCTGTTTTCTTAATGTTGAGTTTTAACAGTTTTTTATGTATTTTGGATTAAAATCTTTTATCAGATTTGTGTTTTGCCAACATTTTTCTCCCTGTCTGTGACTTGTCTTTTCATTTTCTTAATAAAATTTTTCATAATGAACTGTTCTCCCCCACCCGCTCCAAAAAAGTCAATCAGGCTTGGTTATGGCATAGTTCTCTTACATGACTCCCCAAAAATTAATGTAATTTGACCAAAAGGAAAGGCCTGATTAAGCCAACTCATTCAATTTGGCAAACAGAACTAATTAAACTGTTCTCCATTTGGAGGATGGCCGCACACTCCAGATTCCCAGGGCAGTCCTAGTTTATGCCTATTTTCCCAATATTTCATCCAGTTACCCTAAACTAGATCAGAAGTATCCCAGTATAGAAAATAAATTATATGGTCACCCTATCTCCTGATTTTCCAACTTTTTAAACTCTTGGTTTATACTCAAAGAATTTCATTTTGCCCTCTTTTATGCTACCTACCCTCTTGCATGACCCAAATATTTTTTAGGAATTATTCTTATGAATGTTTATGGAATATTTACAGCTTATAAAATATTCTGATGACTATTTTCCTTACTAATAAAATGATAAAAGCTGGAGTACTCACGGGTAGCCAAGGAAAAGGAGATTGAGGACTGAATGGCTTCGGAAGAGATTGACAAGGGTCCAACAAAGCACCCATCCACACAAAGTAAGTAGCACCAAACGAGCTGATATCAGAACCATGTAGTGAATCATAGATGCTGCACCCGCCTTAGTGGCCTGAAAGTTTGGAATCATCAAAAGAAACATTTTATACATGATCTTATTCAAAAGCAATGTGACTCAAGGAAGTATAATGGAAACTAAACTGTGCCAAAAGAAACAGAGAGAAAAACGAAGGAAGGAGGGAGGGAGGGAGAAAGGAAAGAAGGAAGGAAGAAAGGAAGGAGCCTCACCCCACCTATCCTCCTCACTCTTGAAGACTGAGATGCCCCCAGGCACAATTAGCTGTCCCCACCTTGTACTCTCACAGTGCCCCACACAGACTTCCTTTAAGTTATAATTTGCCTAATAATTTGTTTACACTGGAGCTTCTCAAAGTATGGTCCAAGAACCACATTCATCAGAATCACCTGGACTGCTTATTGAATATGCAAATTCCTACTTCCCTCCTCATATATATAGGGAGAGACCAAAGAATCAAATGAATTACCTTACTGATTTACTTGTTTTACTCCCCACTAGATTCTAATGCCCTCAACAGCAGCAACGTTTCTATTTTTTCTTTGAATCCTCAACTCTATTTGCTGAATTGCGGTTTAATAAATTACTAAAGTTTTTTCAAAAAATAATCAGATCTTCTTTGGCAGATCCCTATATAAATAATACCTTTTGCAAACATGAAAATAATGTATAATCACCTCCAATTCTTTGTATCACAACTGTTCCAATATTCTTTAATCTCAAATCTTTAAAACTGACTACATAGTAAGAAAACACACCTGTCTAAACATGAAGCTATCCAATGCCATTTTCTTTCCAAGTGAACTAAGGAGGACAGAATGAGCAAAATGCAGAATAGTGGATTCCTATGACCTCTGAAACAGCAGTGTCAGAACCGAGAAAGAGGGAAAAAATTACCTTGGTCAACAGTATATGCGAGAGCATAAGAATCTTTTCAGGTTCCCCCATATATATCCCTGTCTTAGTTTACACGTTATATTATATATAACAACTCTATAGGACAGAGTAGAACTGCCCCATAGGGTTTCCAAGGAGCGGCTGGTGAATTCGAACTGCTGATCTTTTGGTTAGCAGCCAAGTTCTTAACCACTGTACCACCAGGGCTCCATTATATAACAGATAACATGTATAAAACCAAAGAACTCATTGCCGTCAAGTCGATTCCAACTCATAGTGACCCTATAGGACAGAGAAGAACTGCCCCACAGGGTTTCCAACAAGTGGCTGGTGGATTCAAACTGCCGACCTTTTGGTTACCAGCCGAGCTCTTAACCACTGAGCCATCATGGCTCCACGATAATATACATATTACACATGAAATATATAAGTAGATACACATAGTATATATAGCTATTTAAACATGTGAAGAAGCAGGTGAAGTAATACCACAACTTAAGTCTCTACCTGTGGCGAAGGCTAAAGCTGTTCTCAGCCGCAACAGGGCAAACAGTTACATACCACTCTTCAAGCCAGTGCACCTCACATGTCAGAATCTAGGCAAGGTATTTAAACCAGTGGAATTATTCTACTGGCTCCACTCTCAAAAGTTCAGGGTTAGAAGTAAAAAGGCTGCTTCTGCCCAATGTTACCAGAGCAGCAGAGCTTGAATGTGTTCATCCATCTATCTTATTCCAAAGCCCAAGCTCTTAACCACTGTGCTATATATGACAGACACTATACCAAGCCCTGGGGACATGACGGTGACCCAGTCAAACAAGATCCCTGTCTTTGTAAAGCTATTGAACCAGAACAAATATTAAACTTAAAGCAAAAACAAATAATTATTTTTACAATTGTGAGGAAAGCTACAGGAAAAGAGTAGGTTGCTGTAGAGAGCAAGTAACAAGAAACCCTAACTGAGGGAAGGCTTCCCTGAGGAAGTGATAATTAAGCTGAGACTTAAAGAATAAGCAAGACTTATCCAGGTGAGGATTAGGAAAAAATCCATGATACAATGTTAAGCGAAAAGTTCAGAATATAAAACTATACAGATAATGTCCCAAATATATTAAAATATACATATATAATCTTTATATGTACATAAACATTAGAAGGAAATATACCAACAGTAATAGGATAGTGAATAATTTTTAATTTTCTGCTTTGTACTTCGTTGTTTTTCAAATTTTTTTTTTCCAATAAAACCACTATTTAGAAAAAAATTTTTAAAAGACAGCTGCTTCAGGTTGGTGACAGAATAGCTGAATTATTTTTGGTCTTGTGGAAGAAGTACAGAAGTAGAGTTGGCCTGGAGGCAAATAAAGACTCTATCTAGATAGAGAGGGATTCCTCTCTGAATAGTATTTAGCTTTCTGAATTAATTACCTCCAGCCTCTCCATAAAAAAGATTGGTCTTTCTCAGGTAGAGATTCTTTCTGTGATACAAGCAAAAAAAGGCAAACATTTTAACGGAAGGAAGGATGGATGATTTACGATACATTTTTATCTATCTAATTAAGATATTTTAGGAAGAGAATCACTACACAGGTCTTATTTTTAATTTTTGAGTAGGTAATATATTCACATGGCTCAAAATACAAAACGTGTAACAGTGTTGGTAGTGAAAAGTTTCTCTCCTGCTGGTCCTGTCTCCCAGTTATCAACCAGGCAATCCATTATTAGTTTGTATGGTCTTCTAGAGATAATTTATTCATACATAAGAAAATATATTTTGTTCCCTCCACCTGCCTTATTTTAAACACTGCACCTTGCTTTTTTAACTTCATATCATGGAGATCAATACATAAAAACTTTTTTCATGTTTTTAATGACTGCATGCTATTCCATCATGTACATATACCATAATTATTTAAATACTCCCTTACTGACGGGCATGAAGGTACAGAATTAAGTCTTTGACTAAAAATCTGTTTAAATTTAGCTTATGTATTCTATTCTCAGTAAGAATTAAGCCGTTGGTGTCGAGTCAATTCTAACGACATGTGTGACAGAGTAGAATTGCTCCATATGGTTTTCTTGACAATAATCTTTTACGGAATCAGATCCCTACTTCTTTTTCTGAAGTGCCACTGTGTGGGTTTGAACTGCCAACCTTTAGGTTAGTAGTTTTAATGGTTAAGATCGTGTGTCAACTTGGCTGGGCCATGATTCTCAGTGTTTTGGCAGTTGTCTAATGTTGTGATCACTTCCCTGTTGAAATCTGATGCATGATCACTGCCATGATGGAATCTGCTGAGTGGTACCAGCAGGTAGGCAGGGCCTGTGGCAGCTCACGGCCCCCTAAGCCTTTATCTCTCCGCCTTCCTCCACCTAGTTCCTTCCTGCTTGCCTTGCCGGGGCTTTTGCTTGTTCTAGATCCTGCAGCTGGCTCCTGTTCGTCTGACCTCTGGTTCTTGGGACTTGAACTAGCAGGCTGCCTGCCGATCTTGAGATTCGTTCATCTTCACAGGCTGCTACAGCCCTGCTCTCCGGCCCGCCGATCTTGGGTTCACCAGCCGCGGCTACATGAATCAGAATCCTCTTTCCTGTCCCATGGACTTGGGACATATAGCCTCTAAAAACCGCACAAGCCATTTCCTTGATATAAATCTCTTGCTATAAATATATATATGTATACATATATACACATACACACGCTTTACTGGTTTTGCTTCTCTGGAGAATCCAGCCTACAACAGTGGTTGAGCGTCAACCATCTGCGCCGCCCAGGGACCTTCAGTAAGAATTACAGGCTTTTCCAGAAAACAGCAAATACACTCTCCAAAGCCACGTAAAAGCTCGTAAGCTGTTGTTAGGGCATTAGTAAAAGAAGGAGTGAGGCACTTCAAGTTAGAGCCCTCTCAACTCCAAGGTAGAAACTCCAGCTATGAAGGGTTTTATACACAAACTCAACATACTAATTTGACATACACAAGTACCATTTCTAAGTAACTGAAGGGATGAAACAAAATCATTCCATGTCTGTTTTAACAGATGCAAACAAAATGCCACTAAGTACCTCTAAAGAAAGAACACAACTTCTCGATATATCCGAAAGGAAGCATCTATTTTCAGCATCTAAATAAAAAGCCTGAGAGAAAAGCCTTTCCCACTGTGAAAAACATACAGTTCCTCTACCAATGTTTTTCAGTTAACTTCAAACTGCTTTCAGATCATGACTTAGTATCTCTAACTCCTCTGTGCTCACAGAAATAAGATTCCTGAAAATTACAGCTTACTCACACAAAGACTTGCCATGTATGTTTTGGAAGAAAAATGCTGATACTCAGTTATCTGTCATTATAAAATCCGCTGCTGTCGAGTCGATATCAACTCATAGCAACCCTATAGGACAGAGTAGAACTGCCCCATAGGGTTTCCAAGGAGTGGCTGGTGGATTCAAACTGACAACCTTTTGGTTAGCAGCCGAGTTTTTAACCACTGTGCCACCAGGGCTCCATCTGTCATTATAGTAACAATATTTATTTAAAATAAACACTTACTTATTTCACATTGAATTATAAACTCCAAGATTAAAATTACTAGCCACTTTAGCTAAGTTAACATTTTTGTTTGTTTCTGTTTTTATAATCATTTTTAGGGTCCAAGATAATAAAATCTTAAGAAAGCACATTTTTCACCCTTACTGGGTTTACAAATATACAAAAATGATACCAATGGCCAACTTTATCAACAACTTTGAATTTAAAAAAAGATCATTTTAATGTTTTAATTCTTTTCTCTGGTCTTCTATGTTTAGATTCTAATTTTCAATTAATCCTATGTAAATTCTGATGTTGCCTTATAAAATTCGAAGTTTTAATAAACTCAAATAATTGTTTCTTGACACCAAACTCAACAAATGGTATATAAATAATTTCAAGTGAATATTACTTGAAATTCAATGTTTTAGATGCAACTGCATGTGTACAAACAATTCTTCATATTAATTACCTGAAAATTCACCCTATTTTTACTGTATTATAATTTAAAAGACTGTACTGAAGAACTTGGAAGCTGAAAATAAGCTTTCACCCAACAAATGAAATCTCGTAACAGTTCTCTTCAGTTATTTCACACCTGAACTTTAAATACATTGCAGGAAACCCTTTTAAAAAGTACTAGCACAACTCATGTGGGAGTAAAAAAATTAACTTACAATTGTATTCAAATTGTACTTGGACATCTCACAGGTTCAATCTGAACCCATTCTCATAACTAACGCTAGCTACCAGTGATAGGATGTAGTGAATGAGCTATTACCTCTGAGATGAGGGCCCATACAAGCCTCCTTGCAAGCATCACCGTGATGAATGCTGCCAGGTGATAATCAATGAGATGAAAATTCTATAAGAGAAAAACAAATAACTGCATCAGAAAGAAATATGATGTGTATCCAGCTGGAACTACTACATGAATAGAGGTTTACCCACCTCTAAAGATCTTTTTCAGATCACCTTACATTTATAGACCCTGGGAATTTGAGAGATCTTGAAGACAGCCCCTACCTGTTACTTCTCCTTTCATGACAAATTGCTTTAACTTTCCATAATACTAGTTTTAACTATTTGGAATGTATTCCTTTCCTTTTTTGAAAATTTACTGTATTAAAGGGAAGAGATTACGGCTTCGGATTAGTAAGTGACAACCTGCAGAATCATGGCAAGACTAATTTATCTAACCTGTCGTATTTATAATGAGTGTCAAATTTAATAGACCAGTTGGGCTTCCCACTCTTAGGAGGTTACTGTTGTTGGTCTTTATGCAAGCTTATGTTAATCTAATTGGGCATTTGATAAACTAAGTTCTTTACTAGCCGACAGATTAATTACATTCAATTAGTCTTTCTCCCTAACCTGACTTAGAAATATGTCTTATATTTGATCTTTTCTTCTATAAAATGGTAGCATTACCTGGATGTTGTCTATGGTTCCTTCTAGTTCTAAGTCTGTATATACAACTGTGATAATAAAAAGAAAAGTCCTTAGCAGCAATATCCCAGGAACCAACAAAATTGAGATGTACTTTCATTTTGATAATCAAAACATCTGTCATTGAGTTTCTCAAATTAACTCATTAAATAAATATTTTATAATACTGGAGTCAGCAACTGTAGCAGCAGCGTCCTGATTATGGCAGGAACACTGGTTCCCTTTCCTTCAAGGTAACATCTGTGGTGATTTTCTTAAGGAACTCTACTCAGAAACAGTCAACTGGGAGAAGAGTTCTTTGAATAGCCCAAAAATTCAGCAAATGGTAAGTTTCCAGTGAAGTGTCAAACAAGGAGGAAATTTTATAATGAACAAACCAACATGTACTTGTAGAGTAAAAACAGGATAAATACAGGAAGCAAAGCATAGTGGATCGGCCTGGATTTGAGTGCTCAATTTGCCACTGTGTGATCTGGAGCCAGCTTCATAATTTCTAGGTCTCACATTCCTCATTTGTAAAATGGGAGGCATATAGTAGTACCAACCTGCTTTTATAAAGAATAAATGAGATAATACTTGTAAAGAACATAGTAAATATTTTACTAAGTGCTGGCCATTGTTAGGGTTAAGATAGTAAGGTATGTACTTATACCGCCATACAGCGGGAGAAGCCTTAAAGATCATCTAGTCCAACCTCTTCATTTTACAACACCATGGCCAAAGAAGTGTGGATGAAGTACAGTTCCTCTACTCAATAATCTTACAATCCAGGTAGGAAGAAAAACTACTTTAAAAAAAAAAAAAAAAAAAACAGCATACAATTTGGCACTAAATCATTAAAATTCTTATATATAGAAACTGAAATTTTCTACTGATATTAAGTAGACAGATGGTCAAAATGGAAAGAAAATTCTTCAACAGTTAATTCCAGGAATAATCAAGTGATAAACAAAAATTTAAAACAGCCTTATCTACCCTAAAGACCAGAAGAACTAGGTGGTGCCTGGCTGCCACTAGTGACAGTCTAACCAGGGTCACAAGAGATGGACCCTGATAGAATGGGAGAAAACTGTGGAACAGAACCTCAAAATCCTACCAAAAAAAAAAAGACACACACACACACACACACACAAGAAAACCAGACCACCCAGACTGTTTGAGACTGGAGGACTCCCCAAAACTACTGCCTTGAGATATTCTTTAAACCTTGAATGAAACTAACTCGAGGTCACCTTGTAGCTGAGAAACAAATTGGCTCAAAAAATATCATCCGTAAGCACTGTGCTCCTTGGAAAAAAAAAAAAATCACCTATATGAGACCAAATGGTCAACAATTACTTTAAAACAAAGATGAGAACGTAAGGGGGCAGGGAAGCTAGATTAATGAAAAAGGAACAACCAGAACAGAAATATTGAGAATGTTCATGCATTGTGAAGAATGTAAGCAATGTCACCAAACAACTTGTGAAGAAATTGTTGAACAGAAACCTAAACTGCTGTGTAAACCTTCACTGAAAACACATTAATATATTTAAAACAAATTTTTAAATTTCCGTCCCATACCATCTTGAGGGTTTTGATTCGCATTCCCTTTCTGTGTTTCCCAATTTTTTATAAGTCCCAGACACATACATAAACTACCCACAACCATAGTCTTCTTTCTCCTAAAGCACATTTCCATCACCATCCAAATATCCAAGTGCCAACTACATACCTGTCAAGTCACTGACTAGCCTTACCCATTATTTTATATACCCATCTATGGAGAACCTTCTCTCCATCAGGTTTATCATTGGCCTCCTAATAATTAGAAAGAGTGTAGAAGAAGCCTACAGCATAATTTTACGTACTACGATGGAGACAGCTAGCTCCTGACTCCTTTTTTTTTTTGTAACAGGACCCCAATTTTATTCAGGGTAACAATACACCCTGCTAAAGGACTACATTTTCCAGGCTTCCTTGTAGCTAGGTGAGCCATGGGGCTAAGTTCTGGCCATTGAGACATAAACGAAAGTGTTGCGTGGGACTTTCAGGAAGGCTTCATATACGGAGCTGACTCATGAAATGAGTGTTCTTTGTATCCTTCCCGCTTCTTCTTTCCTGCTCTCTGGAACTCTGTCAGATGATGACCAGTCCTTGAGCAGCGATTCTGGTCCCTGAGTTAGTCATGAAAATGGAAACTACACAGTGGGATGGTAAGTGAAGAACAGAAGAAGCCTGAGTCTCTAATGGAGTTCCAGCATATAGCCCAGGACTATCTACCTCCAGACTTCTTTTATACGAGAAATACTTTTCTATTTAAGTTTAGAACACTATTACTTAGATTCATCTATAAATAACAGAAAATCTAATCCTGACTGACATTAGCAAAACAACATTTCAATTTAGAAAATGGGCACGATACATCAGCTGGAACAAATTGAATTCACTCCTCCCTTGGGGGGCCAAGACTGCCAACTCTTCACCAAAGTCTGTATTCTCCTCCTCCTCATGGACACTCAGCTAAACTATGTTTCCCAGACTCCCCTGCAGTTAGGAGTGGACACATGTGAAAGTGATGTGAGCCTGGCCCTTCAGAAACTCTTTTACCGTCCTCCATGTTCTTTCCCCTTCTTAGCTGACAGAGATGGACCTCAGCCACCTAGAAAACCACATTTTAGAAGAGGACAGAGTCTCCATCAGCCTGAGTCTCTGACTGACCTCATGGAAAAATGCTAATCCTGCCAATCGAGGATAATTGCCTCAGATTGTTAAGTATTTAAAGCATTATATAATTTGGGGCTTATTTGTTATAGAAGCTGCCATTATCCTAATAGAGCCAATATGAGGGTAGAGTTGCTGAAATTTAATCATATTGACACTTTACACTTTTAAGAAATTTAGAAGGGTGTTCAGAAAGCTAAATATCAAATCCCTTCCGTGATATTATTATAATAAATGATTTAAATGTTTTCTACATTTTCACTGATATTTTTTCTTCCTCTGGTCTTGTACCAAAGCCAGATATTTATCCTTTAACAAACTTATCATGACAGTGTATTGCTGAAGGTAAGCTACGGTTTAGTAGAAAAAAGTCTACCCCAAATAATTTCTACACATAGGCTTTCCAACCAGTTTTTTGGTTAAGTAACGTGAAGAACTTAAAGACCTACTGGAACTTACCAGTGAAGTACAGGAAGCAGGATGGTTGTAAGGATACCACCACACTGTTTTATAGATGTTGATGTACTGGATGAACAGGGCGACCAGCAGGTAGATGAAAAAGAGAAATTCAAAGAGCAGGCTCCCATCCACAGGCAAGTCAGGAATTTGGCAATGACGAACAGGACCTGGGGTGATTAAGGCTGTGATAGGTGGGACCGGAAGGCCAATAGCACTACCATTCCTGAAAGAGAAAACTATGGTTACCTCAAACGATGATTCCCTTTTCAGTATCCCAGAACATAAGGAGCGCTGCTTCCTCTTGCACCTACCCCCTAACTGCCGGCCTTCCCTAAGACTCTATTCCGGGACCCTCTTCTCTTCTCCCACTACATATTCTCTCTCAGTGATCTAATCTGTGGCTGTGGCTTCCATTATCTCCTACATGCTGAAGACCACAATTTCTCTCCATATTACTCACCACTGAGTTTTAGACCCATGTTGTTCAACTGCCTACTGGACATCTCTTTGTTATTCCTCTTACAGTCCTGACCCTAGTTCATGGCCACCCTGTTAGCTGTCCAAATCAGAAACCTGAGAGTCATACTTCAACTTTCCTTCTGCCTCTCCATATCCAATAAATCTCTAAATCTTATAGATTCGACTGTTTAAAACGTTCTCCAAACTGTACCTTCCCCTGTAAACCAGGGCTTTGAACCGGTTATTCCCAGTTCAAAACAGTTCAGTCACGGCTGAGGAAGTGAAATCAGAACAGACGCAAATTTTTAAAATCTGGGTGAACTGGAAAGATAACCAGAATGGGAAAAATTATAGGTTGAAGTCCTGCTAGAACCTAATCTCCCTCTTAAAAAACAAGGGCAGCATATGTGTTACATAGCAACCAAACATCTTGACCATCAGATTTTCAGCAGTCAGAAACAACACTGCCCCACTCAAAGATGGCAGCCAACCATATCGCTTTGAAAGTGTCATTCTCCACAGTCTTGCCAATAACTCAATCTCATGCATCAGCATCCTGAAAGGGCTCACTACGTCTCTTGACTCTCCTGCTCCAGGGCTTCAACCTGTAATTTTCCCTACTCTGGTTATTGTTCTGGATCACCCAAACGATAAAAATTTGGGTCTGTTCCAGTTTTACTTTGTTGGTCATGACTGAACCAGTTCAAACTGGTTTGAAGCCCTGCAGTAAATCCACTGCCTTAGTTAAGCATTCGCCATTTTCACCTAAATTACCGCAACAAGCCCCCTAAATTCAATTCTGCTTTCACCAAATCCTCCAACCTGTCTTCAGTGATTTTTCTAAAATCCCTTTAATGGTTCTCTACTACCAAGAGAATATTCATTTTTTTTAGTATGTCTTATAAGGCCCTGTGCTTAACAAACTAGCCTCTTCTTTTATCATGCCTCTACATACACCCTATACAACACCCACGCTATTCGCTGTCTGTGAACTGACATGCTATTTTTTGTGCACACTATTCCCTTTATCTGTAATACTCTCCCTAACCACCTTCCTTAACCCCCACATACACATTTACTGACAAATCCTTCAAGATTTTTAAGATGCTTAAGTAAATTCTCTGCAAAGCTTTCTCTGACTCACTCAGTCAAAACTGATTAATTTTTCCTCAGTGCCACCATTATATCTAAACTATGTCCTTATTATTGCACTTTTCACACTGTTACATAATGTTTTATATGCATCTATGTCTTGCCCACCAGACCATAACCTTAAGGACAGAGAATGCACTTATCCTAGTTCATTGCAAATATGTATTTTTAGGTTAGGAAGGCAGCAGACCAATACAGGTAATCAAAAAGAGAGAGATCTCTTAAAATACAAATAAAGATATAAAGATTTTATTCCCTATCTTACTATTCTTTCTTCCAAGCTCTTTTATAGGTCAGAAGAGCTGGGCTATCTAACATGATAAGCTAGAAGTAGGGAATAAAATCTCCCATTGTTTATGTACCTGGGAATAGTTACAGAATCTAAGGGCCTACTATTGTTTACAAAATGAGGTCAACAGGCTTGGTTTGGGTACTTCCAAAGAAGACTCTAGAGAAGGAACAATATTAGTGTTACCATTCTACTCTAAAACTTCCAAATATAGAATTCTAGCATTAGTATGTGACATTCATAGTACTTTAAGTGACTCATGGGACTATGAACTCTGCTCATTCTGAATAGTTAAGAATACCATGGCAGAAACTCAGAGGAGCTCCAAGAGAACAGATAAGGGAAAAAATATGAAATTTCTTCCTCTCATCCCAGAGTATACTCTAACAGAACAAGCCTACTACCCAGCAGTAAGCTGTGATTTACCAGAAGGTCTCAGAAGCATACATGCTCAATAATAAACCGATCATTAACACACCACAGTCATTTGATCTGTTGTGGAAAGTGGGCCACTTTCCACTGAACCACTCTAGAAGGCACCATTCACGTAGAATACAACATGAAAGGTACCCTCTGGAGTTAACAGAAGTTGGTGGATTTGAATGGAGGGGATTGATGCTAGCAGTCAATCTACTCCCTTATTCTTAATCATAAAATGTGGAAATAAAAAATTCTGGTGAGAAGTTACAAGGTTAGAAGCCCCTACTCTAGAACAAATGAAAAAGTCTTCTTCCCCTTCAGTCAAAAATACGTTAAGGGGAAAAAGCATGCTAAACTATGTGTTATGATTTAAGAGTTAAAAAGGTTTCTTATAGAATTCTTCCCAAATAAAGCAGACCAACGTGCTTCTGCTGCAAAAGATCTCTTTACAGTGTTAAAAAGCAAAGATGTCACCTTGAGGACTAAGGTGCACCTGACTCAAGCCATGGTATTTTCAATGCCCTCATATGCATGCAAAAGCTGGACAGTGAATAATGAAGACTGAAGAAGAATTGATGCCTTTGGATTATGGTGTTGGCAAAGAATATTGAATGTACCATGGACTGCCAGAAGAATGAACAAATCTGTCTTGGAAGAAGTACAGCCGGAATGCTC
>NW_004443962.1:13636674-13655657 GCF_000243295.1 Trichechus manatus latirostris | reverse complement strand
AATGAACAAATCTGTCTTGGAAGAAGTACAGCCGGAATGCTCATTAGAAGCAAGGATGCTTCAACTCACGTACTTTGGACATGTTATCAGGAGCGACCAGTCCCTGGAGAATGATATTATGCTTGGTAAAGTAGAGGGTCAGAGAAAAAGAGGAAGACCCTCAATGAGATGGACTGACATAGTGGCTTCAACAATGGGTTCAAGCTAACAACAATTGTGAGGATGGCACAGGATCGAGTAGTGTTTCATTCTGTTGTGCAGAGTTGCTATGAGTTGGAACTGACTCGACAGCACCTAACAACAATAATGTGCTTCTGCCATTAACAAAGTCAATATAATGCTGTGCTTTAAGAAACATATTCAAAACAAAAGCACAAGACATCTATGCTTGTGATACTCTATATAGTTTTGGCTATTAAACTCCAAGTCAGAAGACAAAGAGACAAAGGTCAAATAAAGTGATTCACGGCATCAGTGGGAAAAAAAGAATCTATGAGAAAAGAGAATCTATTTCTATATAAAGAAAATCCCTGAAATTAAGTTTTCTCCATCTGATCTATAAAGTTGAGAACTTAAGAAGAGATATGATCAAATTTCATAAAACCAAGAAAACTATTTTGTTGTTAGCTGCCCTCAAGTTGGCCCCTGATGTATAGTAACCCCATGCACGATAAAGAAAACGCTGCTCGGTCCTGCGCCAGCCCTATAATTGGCTGTGGATTGGACCACTGTGATCCACAGGGTTTTCACTGGCTGTATTTTGGAAGTAGATTGTCAGGCCTTTCTTTCTAATCTGTCTTAGTCTGGAAGCTCCACTGAAACCTGTTCAGCATCATAGTGACACACAAGCCTCCACTGACAAATGGGTGGTGGCTGCACATGAAGTGCAATGGCCGGGAACTGAACTCAGGTCTCTCAAATGCAAGGCAAGAATTCTACCACTGAAACCACCACTGCCCTCAAGAAAACAATAGCTAAATTAAACAGATGTGGTCAATATATCTCAGAAAATGAGTACCAGAGACAATCTAGGAAAAAACAACAGTATTATTTCTCTAACAGAATATAAAAATAGATTCAAGAAAAGCAAAGTGACATAAATGTTTGAGAAACAATATGGGATAGTTCTAGTTCCAGATTTTCCACTAACCAGCTGTGGTCTTTGAGAAAGTAAGTTTATATCCCTGAGCCTCTGCTTTTTCATCTGTAATTCAAGGAGATGGAATAGATTCTATTTAAAGAACTTGTCATGAACTGAACTGTGTCCCCCAAAAGTATCTGTCAACTTGGCTAGGCCATGATTCCCAGTATTGAGTGGACTGTCCATTATTTTGTCACCTGATGTGATTTTCCTACGTGTTGTAAATCCTTCCTCTATGATGTTAATCAGGTGGGATGAACGGCAGTTACATTCATGAAGCAGGACTCAATCTACAAGATTAGGTTGTGTCTTAAATCAATCTCTTTTGAGATATAAGTGAGAAGTGAGCAGACAGACAGGGGGACCTCACACCACCAAGAAACAAGAGCTGGGAGTGAACACATCTTTAGACCCGGGGTCCCTGTGCTGAAAAGCTCCTAGACCAGGGAAAGATTGATGACAAGGACCTTCCCCCAGAGCTGACAGAGAGAGAAAGGCTTCCCCAGGAGCTGGCAACCTGAATTTGGACATCTAGCCTCCTAGACTGTGAGAGAATGATTTTCTTTTGGTTAAAGCCATCCACTTGTAGTTATTTCTGTTACAGTAGCACTAGATAATT
Organism: Trichechus manatus latirostris; assembly: GCF_000243295.1. Taxonomy (NCBI): domain Eukaryota; kingdom Metazoa; phylum Chordata; class Mammalia; order Sirenia; family Trichechidae; genus Trichechus; species Trichechus manatus. The sequence goes on along the minus strand of NW_004443962.1, from coordinate 13,653,897 downwards.
AAGACAGAACTCTTCTCAATGTGCACTCTGAATATTCTCTTTCAAACTGTGCCGGGGGTCCCCAAAACGATGCCCAGATTTGGTGACTCGTTAAGAGGATTCCCAGGACTTAGCATATAGTTGTGCTCATGGCGAAGATTTATTACAGCATAAAGGATACAAATCAAAATCAGCAGAGGACAAAATCGGGAGGAAACCAAGCACAAGCTTCCAAAAGTCCTCTCTCAGTGGAGTCACACAGGAAGCACTTAGCTCCTCCAGCAATGAGTTATGAAGATGTCTGTGAAATGTTGTCTACCAGAGAAGCTCATTAGAGACTCAGCGCCCAAGATTTTACTGGGTGTTGGTCACAGAGGCACCTTTTGCCTAGCAAGTACCAGAACTCAAGACTCCCAAAAGAAAAGGTGTTTAGCATAAATCGCATTGTAATCAGTGCAGGCACAGTGAGCCATTCTTATTATTCAGGAAAAGTTTTATAATAGTGTAAGAAACTGTTTACCAGTCAAGTTCCCAGACACCAGCCTTGCAAGTAGGCCTTTCTAAGGACAGCCATCTCAGGCCTGCTATGTTAACTTTTTTCTGCACACAAACTTTTAAGGAGCCCTGGTGGCATAGTGGTTAAGAGCTCGGCTGCTAACCCAAAGGTCGAAGGCAGTTCGAAGCCACCAGCTGCTCCTTGGAAAGCCTATTGGGTAGTTCTACTCGGTCCTACAGGGTCACTATGAGTTGGGATCAACTCAACGGCAATGGGTTTGTTTGTTTGTTTTTTTTTTTTTTTTGACGGACCCATCAAGCAGCAGAATTCAGGCAGATAAATAGATAAAGAGAAATTAGAAGGGATGGAGAAAGCAGCAGTCATTAGGACACGTTCAGGTCACATTATCAACAAAGTATATGTAAGGACAAAACAAAATCATTCTTAGTCCTTCTCAAATAAGATTCTCCTTCAACTGGAAACTCTCTAAGAAACTCAGAAATGCACAGTATATCCTTCTTCTTTAGAATGACGATCTAAGCACATTGTCCCAAGAACAGATCCCTGCACCCCAAAGGTGGGAAGCAGGACAAGAATCTGTGGCTTTCAATCTTGATAGTTTCACCAAACTAGCTCTCTGACATTCTCCAGTTTAACTTCACCAATTAGGCCATAAGCACCTACCAAAAAGGGGCAAATGCTGCCTTCTCCAGCTGACCTATGTCTTGCAGTATCAAGTATGTCACTCAAAATCACACCATACTTAAACAATTATTTCTCTCTTCAATACTCTACAGACACTCCAGAAATGAGTTCTCCTCTTCTGTATGCTTTCTTTGTATACATCCTTCCTAAAACTACATTCTAGGCCACTGCTACTGGCTTTATCCACAAGTTTTATTCCCTTTCCCCAGGTCCTATATAACTTAAAGAATCTATCGAAGCTGCTCCCTTCCCGCGAGGAAACAAACATAGAACCTTCTTCTTCCAAAATAACCGAAGTAAAAATATCACCAAATTATCACTCAGTAACAGTTTTAGTGACTTTTCAAACTGTCACCACCTGTGATCTTTCTAGTCTATTGAAAAATTGCTGAAGAAACATGTTTAAGGAGAAGAGAGTGGCAAATAGCAGATCAAGGCAACGAGGGTTGGACTCCTGAAAGCCAGGATTGAAGAGGTACACTGAAGGCAGAGAAAAGAAAGCAGAACCACAGTTAAGCCCAGTTAACAGCAAGTATTTTCCAAATGTTTCTAGTTCTTGCAAGCAGAACCATCTAGGAATGTAGTTTTCAAGTTCTTTTTAAGTCGCAGAACATTTCATTTTCCCTCCCCCAAATCATATTTTACCTGGTACCCCAAAATTCAAAACACACAGGAGAAGGAGTTAGTCTGATTAAGAAAGGACTGGGAAACCTGAAGCCTTGGCTATCTGGCCTGTCCGACCCCTTCCCCCTTCTAACCCTTCCTACAGCAGCCCCTGAGACACCACAAAGGGATTCTATAGGACAGTTTGAGAATGTAATTACCTAGGAGACTCCTCAAAGCCAAAGTAGGACAGGATGAACAAAGAACCTCTGGAGTTAACACAGGTGCACAGCCAGAATGTTCTAGTTAGCCAGAATCCTAGCCAGGCACAGGTAAGATTTTTCTATTGCAATTTAAAAGTACTGAATCACTAAGCTGATACCAAAATCAAACCCATTGCCATGGAGTCGATTCCGACTCATAGCAACCGTATAAGACAGAGCAGAACTGGCCCACAGAGTTTCCAAGGAGTGCCTGGTGGATTCGAACTGCCGACCTTTTGGTTAGCAGCCGAGCTCTTAACTACTGTGCCACCAGGGCTCCTAGTCAGTATATATTAGTAAAATCAAGGTATGTATTCAAATAGCAAACATCTTTCACTTCCATACCTCTGTTAGATATACATTTCTTCAAAACATTTTCATATATTCCCATTCTTTTTATTTTTCTTTATTTTTTTTAAATATAATACATTATTTGTAGAAATTTTGGAAAAATTTTAAAAAGTGACAGCAACTTATTACTTCATTTATTTTCAACATCCTGCTATGAAGCAGACAGTATCATTGTTTTTAAAATTAGGAAACCAAAAAAAACAAAAGATAATACCCTAGGACAAACTATAACTATTCTGTATACGTACATAAACATAAAATTTGGATTGAAAATTAGTTTAATGAGAATCAGAGACTGGAAAAAAACCCTTAAGCTGGTTATTTCAGACCCACTGAAATGACGAGATCAGAACTGATTTTGAAGATTGGGTAGGACCTGGCTTGGAAAGTCAGAAAGAAAGAGGGAGGGCAAGCCAGGAAGACAGAAATGCACAAATAGCATCAGAAGAGCCTGAAAAGCAAAAGGTGACAATTCGGGAATAATAAGAGATAACACAGGAGTGGTAGTGATTGCTAGCTTTGACATTTAAAATCAAGGCAAGAGAAAAACTTTATTCAGGGAGGAAGCAGAAACCTGCTGGCAAAAATTATCTTGACCAAACACTTAAGTGAAACCATCATTTTTCAGGGCTATATGATCAAATCTTGTGATAAAGTGAGTTATCCTGGATAAAATTAGAAATGATGCATCCTAACTTCTTGAAAATTAGGAACAACAGAGTTAAATTTCCACTGAAAAAGTTAAATTCTTTACTGCAATGCAATATGACACGAATTCTAAAATGTTTAGGCTACAGCTCACAGTTTACTAATTTTGAACACTATTATGAATAAAATAATTTTTAAACCCTTGATGGAATCTGACTTATAATTTTAGGACCGCATGTTAACTATCAGTTTTAACTTGCCCTACCCCCTCACCCAAAATGCCAATAAGTAGTTAAATAATCTCATTTGCCTTGCACTTGAATTCATGTCTCCCACCTTCTAACAGCCAAAAAGGCAATGACTACAATTTGGATAAGGAGCCCTTGGTGGCGCAGTGATTAAGCATTCAGCTGCTAACTGAAAGGTCAGTGGTTCAAACTCACCAGCCGCTTCTTGGTAAAGATATGACAGTCTGTTCCCAAAATTACAGCCTTGGAAACTCTATAGGGCAGTTATACCCTGTCCTATAGGGTCACCATGAGTCGGAACTGACTCAGTGGCAATGGGTTAGAATTTGGATTATCAGCCTTCTAATCAAGAGTTGGACTGCTTTCACTCTGTGGGCCCCTTCTACTTCCAAAGTATTCTGAAATACTGAATTCTTAGTCTTCAGGGGCAGGATTTATATTTCAGTGTCAAGAATAAATCTTGATAAGCAAATAATCTGAAAAACACGATGACTTTCTATGTTAGTCTTACTGACCATTGTACATTACAAATTACACACAGCCTTACTTCTTCTTTACCTATTTCTCAGGCCTGTTCCATTGCCGCAACCCCCACCAACCAAAGTCTGTAAAGAAGGTAAAGCTGAACGGCTTAGCTGCTGCCGACTAGGGCCCCTCCTTCCACCGGGCATGTCCAGGAACCAGTCTGCTTCCAGTGCCACCTGTAGTTGCAACCCAGGTTAATGGCTGTCAACCTGTTTCAACTCTGAACGAAAACAAATAAATTAATGTCAGTTTGCTATTTTTAAGTAGACAATTAACAAAATAACCAGAAAAACAATGAGCTGACCTTATAAAACAAGGTTTTCAAACAAATGTTCTCAGTGTCTATTACATGCTTTATTCTAATGAAAGGACTACTCAGACTCTAGTGGATCAGAAGCCTTGGTTCTGATCTAAGCTCTGCTCAGCATCAGGCAAGTCACAATCTGTGTCTTTTGTCAGTTGACTTGTATCACATAAAAGGTACTATTACAATCAGATGAAAGTGTGGAAGAAACACCACAACGTATATATTTTCGACTCAAGTGTAATATTTCAAACTAAGCCACTTTAAATACAGAAAAATCAGCAGAAAGTTAGGCTTCATGATCAAGGGACTGAGGTTCTGAGATCAGATGTGCCACATATTATCTGACCTTAACTAAGTGGCTTAACCTCTGAGTTTGTTTCTTCATCAGAGAAAAAAAAAAAAATAGACGTGTCCCTGTCCTACAGAGGTTGTTGTAAGGATTGACAAAGATGAATGAAAATACACCACTACCACTAGGCCCTTTAACTCTTTAAAAGTGAAACTGTTCAAGCGGTATCTCCATATGTTAGGGTGGAAATACTGAAAGAACGCAAATTGTTGCCTAACCCAGAAAAACTGAAGTAAAATCATTTAGAAATTAATGAAACTGCAAGACTAAAAACGCAAACGACAAATAAAGACCCTTATTAAAAAGAAACTGTGTTTTCTCAGAACATGGCAAAATCACGGTTCTGCCAATATGAATACCAGATCCGTTTTCTTAAACAACACAACCACACTGAAAAATGACACCCTGGGAAAATCCTTGGTTTTTCAAAACTCTACTGCAGACTGTTCCGATGTTCCCTATTCGTAACAACCTTTGGCAGTAGATTAAAAACGCAAGCGAGACAAAGCATTCAAACCGCTAGATGAAGGTGCTGCTCGTTCTTGCTCAACTAAGGAGCAAAGAGAAAGAGAAGAGAGGGGCAAAAAACTGGGATGGAAGAGGTGAGTACGGGGTGGGTGGATGTGGATGGCGAGAGACCACAAACTTCGACAGACTGCCCCCTAAGAGGGGACGACAAAGCGGGCCCCCGGCTGCGCACCCCAGGGGCTCCAAAACGGTCCAGGACAGTAGAACAGTACGCAGTTCGGTAATACTCACGCATGGAGGAGGCCCAGCCGGTGGGGCGGGATCCCTGAGAGGAGGCGGCGGCTTTACAGGCTGGACCCTGGGCAAGAAAACTCCCTCCCCGCGTTGAGGCGCTCCAAACCAGATGCTTCTCCGCAGGCTGTCTCCACCTCGTGGAGTCGAAAAAGGGTGTCCAGGCTTCCGGCTGCCAGACTCAGACCCAAACTCTGAGCCAGTGCGAGAGCCAGAGCCAGACCTAAAGCCAAAGCCAGAGCCAGGTCCAGTCAGCACTCATCCCCAGCCTCCATTACCGCGGAGCTGAGGAGACGTGGCAGCGCACGGTGATGACGTCAGCTCCGCGACGGCTGGCCGCCCAGCCGCAAGCTGACCCCCCGGAACTGCACACGCAGTCCGGAGAGCAGGCACCCTACCGCCTCTCGCTTGCACCTGCGCAGTGGGAGTCGACTGCACCGCGGGGCTCGCGCTTGGTTTGCTTGTTAGCGGTGGGCAACGTTTTGCCTTCCCAGGCGTCTGTCACCGAGTGCCTACCAGTGCAGGCACATGGTAGGCGTCCTTGTTATCTCAGGAACTCCATATAATTACCATGCACAAGTAATTACCCCTATTTTACAGTCGAGAGGACGTTGAGAGACTTGACCTATGATCACATCACTGCTGAGTAAAGGAGCTCAAATATCGAAGTCATGCTTCACCATCCAAACAAGCGCTTACCGTATGTTAAGTGAAGGACTAGATGCACAAAAGTGCATACCACAAAGAGCTTACAGTCTAGTGGAAGAGACAAGACCCTAGGAAAGCACATGCAACATTAACTGTGCTCAAGGCACAATTGGAAGAGCGTAGTCAATGTCACTGAACTGTGCATGTAGAAATTTTTGAAATGGTGTATCTTTGGCTATGTGTATTTTCACCAAAAAAAAAGGTTGAGAAGTTAGAGGGTTGACATGTTGTGGGGTTGTTAACCAATGTCATAAAACAATATGTGTACTACTGTTTCATGGGAAACTATTCTGTAAGCCTTCACCTGAAGTACAATTAAAAAAATATATATATGCTCAAGGTCCAGAGATACAGCACAGAAGATAGTTGATGAACTCTGCGATCGCAGTGGTGTCAGTACAAAGAAGAGCCTTACAGGGAGTTAGGCGTTAAAAGAGCCAAGGCTCCAAGAATCAACAGGTAGTTGCCTGATGGACACAAAAGGGGGCGGGGGTAGCTTTCTGGCAGAGGAAGTGGCAGTTAAAAAGCTAAGGAGGTGGGCAAAGTCATGGTGAATTCAGGAACTGCCAATAGTTGGTATTAGAAGAAGGGAGAGAGTTAGGAGGTGAGAGGAGATACGTGAGATATATCATTTCATAGATTTTAAGCACCTTAACAGAAAGCCCTGTGTATTGATTATATATGGTTCTTAGGTTGTTAGTTGAGTGAGGTCAGACTCATGACCATAGCAGAACAAAACGTTGCATAGTCTCGCACCATCTTCACAATGGTATGTTTGAGTCATAGTTGCACCTATTGTGTATTGCCTCCCAACCTAGACTGCTCATCTTCCAGCCCTATACTGGACGATATCCTGTCATGATCTATAAAGTTTTCATTGACTGATTTTCGGAAGTAGATCACCAGGCTTTTCTTCTAGTCTGTGTTAGTCTGAAAGCTCCACTGAACCCTGTCCACCATGGGTGACCCTGCTGGTATTTGAAATACCAGTAGCATAGCCTGCTACTAGCAGCATAGCAATACACAAGCCACCACATACAATAAACTGACAGATAGGTGATTAACCTTTATTAAGAGGTTTTTTTGTATGTGTATACCAGACACTGGGCTAGGAGCTTTACCTATCTCATTTAAATCTCACAATAGTTTGATAGATACTATCATTGTTCCTATTTTACAGAGGAAACTGAATTTAGAGAAATAAGTTCAAAATAACTCAGCGAATAAGTGGCAGAGCTGGAATGTAGAGCCAGAATGGCCCATATCAAAACCACTAAAGTTAGTAATATTCCCAAATATTCCGTGTGTCCTAATGTACTACAGAGCTTTTATTCATAAATATACAAAATCTAATATAGGTCTATACATATTTTTATTGATTTCACCTCTTGGGGTAAGGAATTTCGTACCTGTAATTTTATATTTGCTCTGTTAACTGCTTCCTAGCTTGAAACTCCTTTTCCCTTTTTCTGTTGACTCGCTAGCACTCTTCCTTTATTTGGCAATTATTTATTTAGTGCCTACTGAGGTCCCTAGGTGGTGCAAACAGTTAATGCTCTCAGCTGCTAACCAGAAGGTTGGAGGTTGAGGCCACCCAGAGGCACCTCAGAAGAAAGCCCTGCTGATCTACTTGTGAAAAATCAGCAATTGAAAACCCTATGGAACACAGTTCTACTGTGACACACGTGGGATCTCCATGAGTTAGAATCGACTTATTGTCAACTGGTTTGGCTCAGTGTGTCAGGCACTGTGCTAGCAAACAAGACAGATATGTCCCTGCCCTCCTGGAACTTATATTCTAGTGGGGAAATGTTTATTTAATAAATAAAATAATTACAAATTATGATAAGCATTATGAAGAGACAAATAAGGGACTAAGGTAGAAAATAAGGAAGGTGTGATTTTGAGGGGATATCTGTCTAAGGCAGTGACATTTCAGCAGAAACCTAAGATTGAGAAGGAACCCACAATGCAAAAATGGGAAAGAGAAGCAGTCCAGATAGAAAACGAAACATGCAGAAACCCTAAATTGGATTGGAGCTTAGCACGTCTGAGGTACTTAAAGTAAAACAATGTAGCTGGATCATGGTAAGCAAAGGGGAACATGTCATGAAGTGAATTTGAACACACTGGAAGGAGCCTGAACAAGGAAAAGGTCTTTTAAACCAGAGAGTTTGCTTTTTAGGTGTGGGGGAAACCAATGAGGAGTTTTAAGCAAGGATGTGACACAGTTTAGGACTTAAAATAATTCTTGTTGCTTTGTGGTGTATTGATGTGTTTGGGGTGGGAGAAAGTATTATTTATTTTTATTTAATGAAGACATGTGAAGACCTATGTGAGGAGCCCTGGTGGCGTAGTGGTTAAGAGCTATGGCTGCTAACCAAATGGTTGACATTTTGAATCCACCAGCCACTCCTTGGAAACCCTATGGGGCAGTTCTACTCTGTCTTATAGGGTCACTATGAGTAGGAATTGAACAATATGATTAATATCACACCCAAGTAAAATCTTGCTGAAGATCATTCAAAAGCAGTTGCAGCAGAACATCAACAGGGAACTACAAGAAATTCAAGCTGGATTTAGAAGACGTGGAATGAGGGATATCATTGCTGATGTCAGATGGATCTTGGCTGAAAGCACAGAATACGAGAAAGATGTTTACCTGTGTTTTATTGACTATGCAAAGGCACTTGACTGTGTGGATCATAACAAATTATGAATAACAATGCAAAGAATGAGAATCCAGAAAACTTAACTGTACACATGAGGAACCTGTACATACACCAAGAGGCAGTCGTTCAAGCAAGGGGATACTGCATGCTTTAAATTCAGGAAAGGTATATGTCAGGATTGTATCCTTTCACCATACTTATTCAGTCTGTATGCTGAACAAATAATCTGAGAAGCTGGACTATATGAAGAAGAACGGGACATCAGGACTGGAGGAAGACTCATTAACAACCTGCAATACGCAGATGACATAACCCCTCCTGCTGAAAGTGAAGAGGACTTGAAGCACTTACTGATGAAGATCAAAGACTACAGCCTTCAGTATGGATTACACGTCAACATAAAGAAAACAGAAGTTCTCACAAATGGACCAATAAGCAACATCATGGTAAATGGAGAAAAGATTGAAGTTGTCAAGGATTTCATTTTACTTGGATCCATGATCAACGCCCATGGAAGCAGAAGTCAAGAAATCAAACGATGCATTGCATTGGGCAAATCTGCTGTAAAAGACCTCTTTAAAGTGTTAAAAAGCAAAGACATCACTTTAAGGACTAAGCGCCAGACATAAGGCATGGTGTTTTCAATTGCCTCATATGCATGCAAAAGCTGGACAATGAAAAAGGAAGACCGAAGAACAATTGACACCTTTGAATTATGGTGTTGACGAAGAATACTGAATATACCATGGACTTCCAAAAGAATGAACAAATCTGCCTTGGAAGAAGAACAACCAGAATGGTCCTTAGAAGGGAGGATGGTGAGACTCCATCTTACATCCTTTGAACATGTTATCAGAAGGGACTAGTCCCTGGAGAAAGGCATCGTGATTGGTAAAGTAGAGGTTCAGCGAAAAAGAGGAAGACCCTCAATGAGATGGATTGACACAGTGGCTGCAACAATGGGCTCAAGCATAACAATGATCATGAAGATGGCGCAGGACCAGATAGTGTTTTGTTCTATTGTACATAGGGTCTCTGAGTTGAAACTGACTCGACAACACCTAACAACAACAATGTATAATGGTAAGGAGCCCTGGTGGTACAGTGGTTAAAGTGCTTGACTGCTAACCGAAAGACTGGCAGTTGTAACCCACCAGCCGTGCTACACAGGAGAAAGATGTGGTGGTCTGCTTCTGCAAAGGTTTACAGCCTTGGAAACCCTATGGGGCAGTTCTACTCTGTCGTATAAGGTTGCTATGAGTCGGAGTCAACTCAATGGCAACAAGATTGGTTTTATATAATAGTAACTATGTGTCTGGTGAAATTCTAAGTGCTTTACAAATATTAAGTCATTTAATCCTCATAACGACCCCACAAAAGCATTATTATCATTCTCATTTTTCAGATGAGGAAACTGAGACACAGAGAGTTTAAATAGTTGTCCAAAGTCACTCAGCTAGTAAGTGTTGGAGCCAAGATTTGAATACATGGAAGTGAGGACATTAAGGGGGGCACATAAGGTGGTAGCAGTGGGGATGGAGGGAAGTGGACAAATTCACGATTTCTTTTGCTTATGGAAGAAGTAGGAAAAAGAACAATTTGAGCAACTGGGAGAATGGTGGTGCCATTTATTGAGGTGGGGAAGTTTGTGGTGGGGAATAGGATTGGGAGATATACTTATTTCACATGTCTTAAATGTTATTTGTAACACTAGAAATGTTACTCTGTTCTAAGTGATTTTAGTTTAATGAACTCATTTTATCACCAGTCTGGAGAGGATTTCATTGTTTATTCTTTTAAAGAGAAGAGGCAGTTCTTCCCCAACCTTCACTATATATTTTTTTAACTAATTTTGTATCCATGAAACACCTCTCTACCTGTGTCCGGATAAATTCGTAGAAATTATTTGAAACGTAGAAGCCCAGCAAAGACTTTTTGAAAGAGTAAATAAATTATGTTTACTGGTTTCTCTTTATGCATACAGGTATTTCCTTCCCCCAAATAACCTGAGGCATGTTTTCCCTTACAGACCAAAGGACAGTGCTTAACTAAAAGATTTAGTGTTGCTGCCATTTTATATATTTTAAGTTAGTGACCGGTGTGGGACTGTGGTTTTCATAAGCTCCAGGAGGGTTCTGATGCTTATTCAGAGATAGAAACCACTGGAATAAACCACTTCATCTGTTAGGGAAGTGAAATGTAGTATTTGATTCAGATGCAGCTTATTCCTCCTGTGTATATGGCCCACTTATCTCCCAACCTCTTCCATGCAGATAAACATTGTAAAATTGCAGAAAACACTTACTTGTTTTCATTTCAAAGACATTATGACACAAAGTGATTTTCCTTTTCTTCTGATCACAGAAAACTGGGATTATGGAAAATAAAAACTTTTTAATTAAAGTTTTAGAAATTGTTCCCCATTACATTCATTCTAGACTAACTCTAAAGTGAAGGTTATTATGGTGTTTGTCTATGTAGTACATTGTCTTTGTTATGTGCTTTTGATAAACCTTTCATTTTGGAGTACTGCACACTTTTCTGGAAGTAGAAGAAACTTTAATTCAAGTTTTCATTTGAATTCCTAAAGAAGTCTTGTATAGTGTTGAGGGTTCATTTTCTTTTCTTGTCTACGCACTCAGATTGAGCCTCACTCACACAAAAACTGGGTGAGTCCACTTGTCTTAGTTATCTAGTGCTGCTATAACAGAAATGCTACAAGTAGATGGCTTTAACAAACAGAAATTTATTCTCTCACAGTCTAGAAGGCTAGAAGTCTGAATTCAGGGCACCAGGTCCAGGGGAAGGCTTTCTCTTTCTGTCAGCCCTGGGGGAAGGTCCTTGTCATTGATCTTCCCCCGAACTAGGAGCTTCTCAGAGCAGGGACCCTAGGTCCAAAGGATGTGCTCCCCTCCTGGTGATTCTTTCTTGGTGATATGAGGTCCCTCTCCTCTCTGCTCGATCCTGTCTTTTATATCTCAAAAGAGATTGACTCAAAAAAAAAAAAAAGATTGACTCAAGATAATAACAACCTAATCCTGTAGATTGAATCCTGCCTTATTAATATAACTGCCTTTAATTTTGCCTCACTAACATTATAGATGTTAGGATTTACAACACATGGGAAAATCACATCAGATCACAAAATGGTGGACAACCACATAATACCGGGATCATGGCCAAGCCAAGGTGACACACATTTTTTGGGGACACAATTCAATCCATAACACCACCGTCTTGGGGTATAGTCCAAATGCCCCCTCTAACTGATAGGGTCCATCCCTAGCTAATCAGCTGTATCTTCCACCATTCTTCAACATACATCCTCCAATCAAGCTAGGTTCCTCAATGTACTCTTACTTTCCACCTTCACCTTCTGCAAATTTTGGCTCCTCCTTTTTCAGTCTCTCCAGCACAATATTCCTTATTTGCAACATTTCCTTTTCTTCAGCCTGGAAACACTTCTTTCTCCAATCTCCATTTCATGTTGATCTCTCCCTCCACTGAAACCAGCAGCACTTACATGTTGCCTTATATTATCTCTCAGGTAGCGTATTTGTCTTCCCAACTAGTTCTAAACTCCCCAAGGGCACAGATCACATCTTGTACTTCCATGTATCTTCCACAGAGCCTAGGACGTTTTTATGTACATTTTAGACAATGGATAAATAGTTCTATGATTACTATGTATACCTCTGTTTTCTTAGATATATTTATATATAAAACCAAAACCAAACCCATTGCTGTTGAGTCAATTCTGACTCATCATGACCCTATAGGACAGAGTAGGACTGCCCCATAGGGTTTCCAGGGAATGGCTGGTGGATTTGAACTGCCAACCTTTTAACCTCTTAACCACTATGCCACCAGGCCTCTGTATTTATATATGGATATATAATAAGTTGCCATCAAGTTAATTCTGACTCATAGCAATCCTGTGTGTGTGTCAGAGTAGAATCATGCTCCATAGGAATTTCAATGGCTGATCTTTTCAGAATAGATCACCAGCCTTTATTCAAGGGTGCCTGTGGTGGACTCAGAATCAGTCATAGACAAGCTCTCGGTTTGAGCGACCCAGGGGCACTTTATATAGGTATATAACCAAACCAAAACCCACTGCCATTGTGTCAATTCCGATGCATACCAACCCTATAGTACAGAGTAGAATTGCCCCATGGAGTTTCCAAGGCTGTAAATCTTTATGGGAGCAGACTGCCACATTTTTCTCCCATTGGGTGGCTGGTGGATTGGAACCGCCAACCTTTCGGTTAGCAGCCAATCGCTTTAACCACTGTGCCACCAGGGCTCCTTCAGGTATATAATCCCCCCCCCCACCAAAAAAAAACCTCAAACCCATTGCCATGGAGTTGATTCTGACTCATGGAAGCCCCATGTGTTACGGAGAACTGCTCCATAGCATTTTCTTGGCTGTAATCTTTACAGAAGCAGATCATCAGGCCATTCGTCTGCAGCACTGATGGGTAGGTTCAAACCATCAGCCTTTAGGTTAGTAGTAGACGGTAAACTGTTTACACCCACAGAGATACATATATACACTATATACTATGTTGTTGTTAGGTGTCGTCAGTCGGTTCTGGCTCATAGCGACCCTATGTACAACAGAACAAAACACTGCCCAATCCTGCACCATCCTCACAATCATTGCTATGGTTGAGTCCATTATTGCAGCCACTGTGTCAGTCCATCTCATTGAGGGTCTTTCTCTATTTCACTGACCTTCTACTTTACCAAGCACGGTGTCCTTCTCCAGGGACTGGTCCCTCCTGGTAGCATGTCCAAAGTACGTGAAACAAAGTCTCACCATCCTCCCTTCTAAGGGGCATTCTGGCTGTACTTCTTCTAAGATAGATTTGTTCGTTCTTCTGGTAGCCCATGGTATGTAGACCGTAATTCAAAGGCATCAATTCTTCTTGGGTCTTCCTTTTTCATTGTCTAGCTTTTGTATGCATATGAGGCGATTGAAAACACCATACCTTGGGTCCGTGCACCTTAGCCCTTGAAGTGACAACTTTGCTTTTTAACACTTTAAAGAGGTCTTTTGCAGCAGATTTGCCCAAAGCAATGGAATGCATCATTTGATTTCTTGACTGCTACTTCTATGGGCATTGATTGTGTATCCAAGTAAAATCCTTGACAACTTCAGTGTTTTCTCCATTTATCATGATGTTGTTTATTGGTCCAGTTGTGAAAAATTTTGTTTTCTTTATGTTGAGGTGTAATCCATGCTGAAGGCTGTAGTCTTTGGTCTTCATCAGTAAGTGCTTCAAGTCCTCTTCACTTTCAGCAAGTAAGGTTATGTCATCAGCATGTTGCAGGCTGTTAATGAGTTTTCCTCCAACCTTGATGCCCTGTTCTTCTTCATGTTGTGCGCCTTCTTGGATTATTTGTTCAACATACGATTGAATAAGTATGGTGAAAGGATACAACCCTGACACACACCTTCCCTGATTTTAAACCACACAGCATCCCCTTGTTCTGTTTGAACGACTGCCCCTTGTTCTATGTACTGGTTCCTCACGAGCACAATTAAGTATTTTGGAATTCCCATTCTTTGCAATGTTATCCATAATTTGTTATGATCCACACAGGTAAATGCCTTTGCATAGTCAATAAAACACAGGTAAACATCTTTCTAATATTCTCTGCTTTTACCCAAGACACATCTGACATCAGCAATGATATCCCTCATTCCCTGCCCTCTTCTGAATCCAGCTTGAATTTCTGACAGTTCTCTGTTGATGTACTGCTGCAACCACTTTTGAATGATCTTTAGCAGAATTTTACTTGTGTGTGATATTAATGATATTATTCCATAATTTCCACAATCCGTTGGATCCCTTTTCTTTGGAATGGGCACAAACATGGATTTCTTCCAGTCGGTTGGACAAATTTCTTGGCATAGATGAGTGTGCACTTCCAGCGCTGCATCCATTTGTTGAAATATCTCAGTTGGTATTCTGTCAATTCCTGGAGACTTGTTTTTAGCCAATGCCTTCAGTGCAACTTGGACTTCTTCCTTCACTATCATCGGTTCTTGATCATATGCTACGTCCTGAAATGGCTGAACGTCGACCAATTCTTTTTGGTACAGTGACTCTGTGTTTTCCTTTAACGCACCAACCACTAAGGCCAAGATGAAGAAGTTGAAAATTTTTACCAACTTCTGCAGTCTGAAATTGATCAAACGTGCAATCAAGATGCATTGATAATTATTGGTGATTGGAATGCAAAAGTTGGAAAGAAAGAGAAAGGAACAGTAGTTGGAAAATATGACCTTGGTGATAGAAAAGATGCTGGAGATTGCATGATATACTTTTGTGAGGCTAACGACTTATTCATTGCAAATACCTTTTTTCAACAACTTAAATGGCGACTATATACTTAGACCTTGCCAGATGGAATACACTGGAATCAAATTCACTGCATCTGTGGAGAGAGATGATGGAAAAGCTCAATATCATCAGTCAGAACCAGGCCATGGGCCAACTTCAGAACAGACTGTCAATTGCTTATATGCAAGTTCAAGTTGAAGCTGAAGAAAAGTAAAACAAGTCCACGAAAGCCAAAGTATGACTTCGAGTATATCCTACCTGAACTTAGACAGCACCTCAAAAATAGATTTGAAGCATTGAATACTACTGACCAAAGACCAGACAACTTGTGGAATTACATCAATGACATCATACATGAAGAAAGCAAAAGGTCATTAAAAAGACAGGAAAGAAAGAAAAGACCAAAATGGATGTCAGAAGAGACTCTGTAACTTGCTCTTGAACGTCGAGTAGCTAAAGCTAATGGAAGAAATAATGAAGGAAAAGAGCTGAACAGAAAATTTCAAAGGGCGCTAAAGAAGACAAAATAAAGTATTATAATGAAGTGTGCAAAGACTTGGAGTTAGAAAACCAAGAGAGGAGAACACGCTTGACATTTCTCAAGCTGAAAGAACTGAAGAAAGAATTCAAGCCTCCAGTTGCAGTATTGCAGGATTCTATGGGGAAAATATTAAATGACGCAGGAAGCATCAAAAGAAGATGGAAGGAATACACAGAGTTCTTCTGGCAGTTCATGGTTTATTCAATATTCTTCACCAACACCATAATTCAAATGCATCACTTCTTTTTTGGTCTTCTATTCATTGTCCAGGTTTCGCATGCACATGAGACGATTGAAAATACCATGGCTTGGGTCTGGTGCACCTTTGTCCTCAAGGTGACATCTTTGTTTTTTAACATTTAAAGAGGTCTCTTGCAGCTGATTTGCCCAATGCAATACGTCATTTGATTTCTAGACTGCCGCTTCCATGGGCTTTGATTGTGGATCCAAGTAAAAGAAAATCCTTGACAACTTCAATATTTTCTCTGTTTATCATGAAAACCTTATGGATATGCCATATGCTATATTTTACTATGTACGTATACTGTCCAGGATTATATTGCCCATTGATTTATTATATCTAAGTCACTGCAACTGTTATGAATTTTTATTACTGGTAAGCCTGTGCTATATACTGTTTTGCAACCTCCTTGGGGTCTAACGGTGCTGTACACATTCAAGTGCTCAACAAATCTATGCTATCTAATAAGCAGTTTGATGTGGAAAGAATGATCTAGCCCAGCCTCTCTATCCCAAGCCTTGGTTGTGCCACTAACTGTGAAGCTGTGGTTAAGTTTCATTTTTCTGGCTGCAGAAAATAGTATGTTTTTAATAACAACCATTATTAATAACCAATAATAATAATAATCATAACCAATAAAAACCGTATTTTCTTAGGGGTGACAAGGAAGTTAGTGAGCTGGCCCATTTATTCCCTCGTGTGCTCGGATTTTATTTCACCCCACCAAAGAGAGAAGACAAGAATGAGGAAGTATGAACCCTTCAAACTACACTTCGACATGAAGCAACTATGTAGCTTGGCTTTAAACATAACAAGCACAAGTACCGGTACCCCGCCTTCATAAAACTCGGCTTATTTTTTCTACTGCAGGCGGGAAGGCGGGGAGCGAGAAAGAGAGCCCGAAGACGCCATCTTTGTGCGGGGCGGCCGGCAGCTTACGCCCTGCGGCGCCCTAGGTCATCTTTGTCGGGGGCGGCCCGCTGCCCACGTCGTGCGGCGCCTACGGCCATCTTTGTGCGGGGCCTCGCTTCCGCCGGCGCAGCTGCCGGGAATCCGCGGTGGGTCTACTAGCCATGTGCGGATGGACGTGCTCACCGCTCTGCCTGTGGCTGCTATTGCTGCTTTTGTCCCCAGCGCTGGGCCGCCAGGAGTCAGGTGGGCTCCGGGCAGGGCCGGGCCAGCCGCTCGGGCTGTAGGTCTGGCTGGGGTCCGGAGTTGTTCTCCTGCTGTCTCCCCGGTGCAGCCGGCGTGCTGCTGGATGCTGTGGCCGCGGTAGCGCAGAGCTGGGCGGAGGGCACCGGGCGCCTGGGAGCGCAGAGCGAGGGCGTCTGGGTGTCTGGCGCTGTCCTACCCAGGACCCTGGAGAGTAGCCCATTCTCCAGTTTGGAGTGATGTTTGGGGAGGAGAGAGAATTCCATTCACGAACTGCAGGGGATATTGCCCTGCTTGGCTACTCTGTATCTCCTTAAAACGCA